>NC_057814.1:336006218-336345351 GCF_018294505.1 Triticum aestivum
AGCCTAGCAATGGTGCCTCCTGATCCTAGGGAGGCGCCGAATCCCAGCCAGGTCTTCCCTTCGTCTTCTTCGTCTCCCCCTATGGTTTCGAGGAGGGGGGAGGGACAGAGCAAAGGCATCACGGGGCATTTATCTTTTTTCAGTCTAAAATGAACAAGCATCTGCCAACCTTTAGTCTAAATTATGTAACCTTCTTTATCCATGTTTGTGTTCTGTAAGATCTGAACTTGCTTATCAGCATATTAATGAAAAAGACAAGCCTTGTCGGGTACTTGTGCATGTATTATGTCCATGTAGATGTGCGGTGCCTCAATACATTTAAGTAAACAAGTTTCCCCCCGCAGGCTATCCTGCCAGTGCCCTTAGTTTGTTGCTGTGAGGCTAGGCCTGCCAGGCACAAACTGCAACAAGGGACTAGCTCCTTGCCGAACTATTCTATCAAAGGCCACTGCGACCACGCCGACCGAAGCAACGTTCGAGTCAAGGGATGGGAGCACCTATGTATCGAAGGTGGCGAGGTTTTCATATGCACAAGTTTCAATTTCCAGAACAAGTATGGACAAGAAGGAACTTATCTGTTTGGCTTGCCAGGGACCGCTATGTAGGCTTGTCTTCATACCTTCTCTTCGGGACCGAGTCCGCGGCAAGAACCTTGCGGCTTAGTGTAGATGAAAACATAGCTACATGGGATCTTATCTATATGAACATGTTATGCTCATGATATGCTTATGCATGCATGCAATCTTCTTTAGGCCCCCTGGCGCTTCGTTTATTTATTTGTTGCTCAGGGTCTGCGCCTGGCTTTGTACAAAGGGTTACACGCAACTTCGGAAAGGCTTGTATAAAAGGGTGGCTGCCGGGTCGCGCCTTACGGGTATAACTTACGGAGATGCTCAATGTTCCATGAGTTTTGCAATGGAATGCCATCTCCGGTCTCCAGATGGATCGCACCAGGTCTGGTGAGTCGTACTACCCAGTAAGGGCCTTCCCACTTTGGCGTCAACCTTTTTTGCACCCTTGGTGGACTGAACACGCCTGAGGACAAGGTCGCCTTCCTTAAAGCTCCGGGCATGAACCCTGCGGTTGGGATAGCGATGCAGGGCTTGCTGGTAGCATGCAGCACACGTAGCAGGCCGGAGATGGTTCTCCTCAAGTAGCACAGCATCGTCACCGGTGATGTTCTTGCTCTACTTCATCGTAGGCAAGTACTCGAGGTGATCCGTGTATGAGTTCCGTGGGGTTAACTGCTTCTGCCCCATAAACTAGGGAGAAGGGAGTCTGGCCAGTAGCTCGATTTGGTGTCGTACGGAGGGACCAAAGAACCATCGGTAGATCGTTGATCCATCGCCTACGACACTTCTGCAGCCTATCAAATGTTCTTGTCTTGAGTCCTCGCAGCACTTCAGCGTTCGCCCTCTCAGCTTGTCCGTTGCTCCTGCGATGGGCAACAGTGGAAAATGAGATCTTGCTTCCGAGGGCATGAACGTATTGCTTGAAGGTGCGGCTTGTGAATTGGGTGCCATTGTCAGTGATGATGCTGGTGGGTACTCCGAAACGGCACACCAATCCTTTCAAGAACTTGATAGCTGACTGTGCGGTCACCTTCCTCACGGGCTCCACTTCCGGCCACTTTGTAAACTTGTCGATTGGGAGGAACAAGTATTCAAAGCCCCCTGTAGCACGGGGGAAGGGGCCCAAGATGTCGATCCCCCAGACCAAAAATGGCCATGACAAAGGGATCGTTTGGAGAGCTTGAGCAGGCTGATTAATATTCTTGGAGTGAAACTCGCAGGCTTCACACTTGGTGACTAGCTCAATTGCATCTTGGAGGGCTGTGGGCTAGTAGAAACCTTGCCGGAAAGCTTTTCCAACCAAGGCTCTTGATTCAATGTGGGAGCCACACATGCCCTTGTGTATCTCTGCCAATAGTTCCTTCCTTCTTCCCAACAAATGCACTTCAATTTCACTCCGTTGGGCCTTCTTCTATATAGTGTGTCATCCATGAACTGATACATACTGGCCGTCCGGGCTACTCTTTCAACTTCTTCTTGCTCTTCGGAAAGTTCTCCTGTTTGTAGGAAATGGACTATGTGTCGTGCCCAAGTTGGAGCCTGAGGCTCAACAACGAGGACCAGCAGGACCTCCTCATTCACAGGAGTGCATGCCTCAACCGCAAAGGTTGGTAGTTTAGCGGGAGGGTGCAGCTCACCAATCAAAGGGGAGTTGTTCCCGCCAAGATCTCTGCCGAAGGCTTTGGGAAGCTCTGCCGGGAGAGGCTTGCCGGAGTCCAGTTTCCTCCTCTTTCTGGCAATTGTTGTCGGGGATACGGAGGGTTGAATCAGATGGAGAACAAATGTCCCTGGTTCCACAGGGATTTTTCACGCAGCGCACTTTGACAGATGATCAGCAATGTTGTTTTCCGCACGTGGCGTGCTCTGTTTGCAATCCATCAAAGCGCTCCTCCAACTTTCTCACTTCCTCGACGTATGCCTCCATCAATGGGCTTTGATAATCCTTGTTCACTTGCCTCACCAAAAAGTTGCGAATCTCCATGTATGATCAGCTTCTTGATTCCTAGTTCTGTTGCGATCCTGAGCCCGGAAAGGAGCCCTTCATACTCTGTCATATTGTTGGTAGCCTTCTTCCAGGGAAAATGCATTTGAACGACGTACTTGAGGTGCTCCCCAGTGGGAGCAATGAGAAGGACGCCAGCTCATGCACCTGTAGGGAGAAGGCACCATCAAAGTACATGATCCACTCTCAGGGCGATTCCTTGCCGGGGATGTCTGTCTCCAGTACTTCTTCATCACGGGTAGGCGTCCACTCCGCAATGAACTCCGCTAGTGCTCTGCTCTGAATAGTTGTCGTGCTCTCAAACTTCAAACCAAAGCTGGATAACTCCAACGCCCATTCCACTAATCTGCTAGTGGCCTCGGGGTTTCTAAGTATGCGTTGCAAAGGGAAGCGGGTGATAATCGTTATCTCGTGGTCTTGGAAGTAGTGGCACAGTTTCCTTGTGGCCATGATGAGGCCAAAAATCAACTTTTTCATGCCAGAGTACCTCGACCTAGCCCCTTCAGTAGGGAGCTGACGAAGTACACAGGCTGCTGCACCACCTTCTTCCTTGCCGCGACCTTGTAACTATCACTATTGCCACGCTCCTCCTTGTTCTGATCTGCATCTAACCTTGCTGGGACGAGTTCGCTTTCCTGTCCAGAGGGGGCAGTGATTGCGGCTGCTGCTTCATCTACCTCCCGCTGCACCACCAGCGCTGCACTAACCACTTGATTGGTTGCCGCTAAGTATATCAGCAACGGCTCTTGTGGTTTAGGAGCAACAAAGGTAGGAACAAAGGAAAGGTAGGTCTTCAAATCTTGCAACATAGCGTCTGCCTCCAGGGTCCACTCCACGGTTCCTTCCTTCTTCAAGATTCTGAAGAAACGGTAGGGCACGCTCGGCAGACTTGGAAATTAACCTGCTCAGTGCGGCAACACATCCAGTTAAGCGCCTCACGTCTTCAATTGTCTTTGGTGCCTGAATCTTCTCAATAGCCTTGATCTTGTCGGGATTAGCCTCTATCCCCCGATGGGACACAAAGAGGCCAAGTAGCTTGCTGGAAGGAATGCCAAACACACACTTCTCTGGGTTCAGCTTCAAGTTGATCTTGCGCAGATTTGCAAAGCTTTCTTCCAAGTATCCGGAGTAGGCATCGAGGAAGGAAAGCAGATCACACCTGGAGGTGGAATCCACAATCTGGTAGATGCGCGGCAAGGGGAATGGGTCCTTCGGGCATGCTTTATACAGAACCATGAAATCAATGCAAAGCCTCCATTTCCCATTCGCCTTGCGCACTACCACTGGATTTGCTAGACACATTGGATGCAATACCCCTCTTACAAAACAAGCTGCCTCAAGTTTCTTGATCTCTTCGGCAATAAACTGCTCCCATTCAAAAGCTTGCTTTCGGACCTTCTGCTTGACGGGTCGGGCATGTGGGCAGACAACAAGGTGGTGCTCGATTACCTCCCTAGGAACACCGGGGATGTCAGATGGTTGCCAAGCAAACACATCATATTCGCCCGCAGGAATGGAACGAGCGTGCTTTCCTATTTGTCGTCGAGGGTGGCACTGATAGTAAATGTACCATCAGTGCCAGCCAGCCCTGCCGGGACCTTCTTCATGGTGGGTACAACAGCCTTGGGTCTCTTGCTATTTGATGAGGACATCAATACCATTGTTACACCCACAGCCCCTGCTGCTATACATACTGGACCAATTACTAGAGCTCGCGCACGCCAATTAAATTACCAGGTACTTTCGTTTCTTGGTAATGATTCTAATGTTCATGAGAATATGATGCTGCCTAAATTGGATACATTTGTTTTGCTTACAAATGAAGGGCCTAGCTTTGAGAAGGATGAACATTGGAGCAAGAACAAGCATGGAGATGATGGCATGCGCATGGGGAACAAGAACGGAGTTACAAGTGATGATTTCAGGACGTTGAAGCCACCATAATGCGTGCATGAAGCCTTGGACGAAATATACAAGATGCTACTTCATAACTTTCGTCCAGAGGCTATTCTAGGTGCTGCGTCACCTTATTATTGGGCCAGGCCCATGTAATTTCGAAATACATAAGTATAGGCTGTTTTTAGAGTCCGTATGTGTGGGGAAACAAGAGATAGGGTTGGTTTCGGACCCCTTCCTCAAGGGCCACGAAATTCCCCCCTCTTCCTCCATATATACAGCCCTTAGGGCGTCGTTTAGACTTTGGGTTTTGATTAGATTAAAAGTTCGCCATAGCTGCAACTTCGCGTACTTCGTTTGTGTTCAGCGACCGGACAAAGGCGTCACAGAACTCCACCTTGATCAATAAAGCTTTCATCTTATATTCGCAATATCCAGATTGCAATCTCAGTTTCTTGCTTGTTCTTCGTTTGCTCGCAGGAAACAGACCCTCGTGGTCAGGTTGATCGTGCTCCGGCGTGGTCGATAACCTCTTGGAGTTGGTTTAGCGATTGCTAAGGCGCGACGTCCTCGCACGTTCGTAGTCGGATCGTCAAAGTCGACTTCCATCAAAGCGATATTCCATCATCTCATCGAAAGACGGGACACCTTTGCCTCTATCAAGTGGTATCAGATTTCCAGGTTGCTCGGTGAGATTTTACAGTTTTTCGTAGTTTAGATCGAATCTGTTCTTCATACCTACAGTCCACGAAAAAGCCACAAAAAAAATTAGGGTTAGTTCATCATATCCGAACCAATCTGAGCCTTTGCATAATCTTTTTAGGGTTTTTGCTTTGTTGAATTTGCGGTTGCATCGTCGTGTCAAGTTGCTGGTCTTAGAGTCTAGTCTTTTAGAGTTTCGAGTTCTGGTCATAAGTTGTCACGCCGCCGCCGCACCATCATCATCGCCTTGCCATCTACCACCATTGCTTATCCGCCACCGCTTTGAATCCGTATCCATATACCACCACCAATCCGTATCCATATACCACCACCGATCCGTATCCATATACCACCACCGATCCGTATCCATATACCACCACCGCTACCATATACCACCACCGCTGCCATATCCTA
This sequence comes from Triticum aestivum, assembly GCF_018294505.1. Taxonomy (NCBI): domain Eukaryota; kingdom Viridiplantae; phylum Streptophyta; class Magnoliopsida; order Poales; family Poaceae; genus Triticum; species Triticum aestivum. Next base: position 336,011,805 of record NC_057814.1, read on the forward strand.
CCGCCATATATCCACCACCAATCCGAGTTCTTTTCATATTCGGTTGGTTTTAGAGATCCATATATTTTCCGTTTCGTGTTTCCTTGCCTGAGTAGGTCTCGAAAAAAAAAGAGTCTGGAGACCCCCGGGCAGTTTTTAGGCCAAAATTTCGGCAACCAAAAATATTTTTTCCCTGTCCTATTTTTAGGCCCCGGGTAGTGTTTTGAGACACTCGCCATCATAGTGATTTTTTGTCGCACTTTTTCGTCGTCGCTGCCCTGATTTCCGAAAAAAAATAGTCAAAAAATTTTGTGCCCATCCTGTCAGTTTGACCTGGGAAGAGTTTTGAGACACTCGCCATTATAGTGATTTTTCGCAAAGAAAAAAAGAGGAGCGCAAAAAAAAGAGCGAAAAAAAAAAATTCCAAAGTGTGCCAACTTACCATTTTGTTAGTGTTCTAGGCTCCCGTCTCTAGCACGGTCTAGCCTAGGACCAGCACAGTACCGTCGTTGAGCGTTTATTCAACTTTGCATCTCTGAATTGATTATTGCTTACCATTTTGCTACCATATTATAAGCCTTCCCAGCTCCACATAAGTCTACATCGTGCGTTTGACTCTCCCTGGTAATTGCTATATCCAAGCTTTGAGAGTTTTTGACTACAACGGTTGCCGATCACCACCTACTGCTGGGTAAGAACTGGTAAGAATTTGAGATTCGCTTGAAGGTTTTGTGACACACCACCATCACCACCACTTCTCGTAGTCTGCAGGATCATATTGTTTTGTGTTTCTATTGCTGCTAACCATGGCAGGTTCACAAGCCGATGAGACTGATTGGGAGAACATGACGAACAAGGAGTTGCATGATAAATTTCAGCAAATGATGAGTGGCCAGGTGGGAGATGTGCTAAACAGATTTGAAGAGGCTATGGAGAAGATAGATGCCGTGGAGAAGTCGTTCGAGACAAAGCTGGATAACAAGTTTACTGAATTACTCAAGCGTCTTCCCCAACCACCACCGGCTGCACATGTCGCACCTCTACAACAACAACAACCACATCTCCAACGCCGCCTTCCAAATCAAGTGGGACGGGCACAGCGCGTTCCAATTGAGATTGGTCAAAATTCGGGTGCTGCTGCACCTACTGTTGATGCTTCTTTGGCTCCTGCTCCTGCGGCGGCTGAGGAGGATGACCATTATGCGGGCGATTATGAGGATGAGGTTGATCAAAATCAGAACTACGTGCAGCCACCAGCACCACCACCAGCAGGTCGACCTCAGGTATATATTCGCAACGGTAGGCCGGCACCACCACCTCAGGTACGAGATCATGACCATCTCCCTAAACTGAAATTGAATATTCCACCGTTTGAGGGTAGATATGTTCCTGATATATATCTTACTTGGGAGTTAGAAACTGAACAACGATTTACATGCTTACAATATCCTGAGGAGAGACGTGTTCCTGCTGCTGTTTGTGCTTTCACTAGCTTTGCATGTGTTTGGTGGTCTGAACATTGTAGATTATATCCTGTTCCAGCTACTTGGGCCGCGTTGAAAACTGCTATGCGTACTCGTTGGGTTCCACCATATTATCAACGTGAATTACTTCAAAAATTGCAGCGTTTAAGACAAGGGAAAAATTCTGTAGAAGAATATTATCAGGAATTACAAACTGGCATGATTAGATGTGGTATTGTTGAGGAGAATGAAGCTATGCTTGCACGTTTTATGGGTGGATTAAATAAAGAGATTCAGACCATTCTAGAGTATAAGGATTATAATAATATCACTCGTTTATTCCATCTTGCTTGTAAAGCTGAACGTGAAGTGCAGGATCGACAGCCATTGGCGCGAACTAACTTTTCTGCAGGTCGACCTTCATCATGGACACCGCGTGCATCTTCTACTTCCACTTCACCATCACCTCCATCAGGTGCCACCTCCAGCCGTGATACAAGAAAGCAGGCACAACCACCACTCTCTGCCAAGAGCACACCTGCCGGGCCTGCGCAGAGCTCTTCTTCTTCCATGGCATCGACAGGGCACACAAGTGATATTATTTGTCGTCGTTGTAAGGGAAGAGGACATTTTGCGAGAGAATGCAAATCTCAGCGTGTCATGATTGCTACTGAGGATGGTGGGTATGAGTCCGCTAGTGACTATGATGAGGAGACTTTGGCTCTTATTACACGTGAAGAACATGGTGGAGATGATTCTGAAAATGAGACGCAATACATGGCTCCTGAAGACGCTGACAGGTATGAATGTTTAGTTGCTCAACGTGTTTTGAGTGTGCAGGTCACACAAGCAGAGCAAAATCAGAGGCATAATTTGTTCCATACAAAGGGAGTTGTGAAGGAACGTTCTGTTCGCGTCATCATAGATGGAGGGAGCTGTAACAACTTGGCTAGCATGGAGATGGTGGAGAAGCTATCTCTCACCACAAGACCACATCCACATCCTTACTACATCCAATGGTTCAACAACAGCGGCAAGGTTAAGGTAACACGTACTGTTCGTGTGCATTTTAGTATCTCTACATATGCTGATTATGTTGATTATGATGTGGTACCCATGCAAGCATGTTCCTTATTACTAGGTAGACCATGGCAATTTGATAAAAATTCTGTACACCATGGTACAAACAATCAGTATACTCTTGTTCATAAGGATAAAAATATTACTTTGCTTCCTATGACTCCTGATTCCATTTTGAAAGATGACATTAATAGAGCTAATAAAGCAAAACAGGAGAAAAATAAGAGTGAAAATCAGATTGTGGCAAAGGAATTTGAGCAACAAATGAAACCTAATAATAAACCATCTAGTGTTGTTTCTGAAATTAAATTGAAAAGTGCATGTTTACTTACCACAAAATCTGATATTGATGAACTGGATTTCAGCACATCTGTTTGCTATGCTTTTGTGTGCAAAGAGGCATTATTTTCATTCGAGGACGTGCCTTCCTCTTTGCCCCCTGCTGTCACTAAGATTTTGCAGGAGTTCGCTGACGTCTTCCCACAAGACGTGCCACCGGGATTACCACCTATTCGAGGGATTGAGCATCAAATTGACTTAATTCCCGGTGCATCGCTACCCAACCGTGCATCATACCGTACCAATCCAGAGGAGACGAAGGAGATTATGCGTCAAGTACAGGAGCTGCTCGACAAAGGTTATATACGCGAATCTCTTAGTCCTTGTGCTGTTCCTATTATACTTGTGCCTAAAAAGGATGGTACGTCGCGTATGTGTGTTGATTGTAGAGGCATTAATAATATTACTATTCGTTATCGTCATCCTATTCCTAGGCTAGATGATATGCTTGATGAATTGAGTGGCTCTACAATATTCTCCAAAGTTGATTTGCGTAGTGGATACCATCAAATTCGTATGAAATTGGGAGATGAATGGAAAACTGCATTTAAAACTAAGTTTGGTTTATATGAGTGGTTAGTCATGCCTTTTGGGTTAACTAATGCACCTAGTACTTTCATGAGACTAATGAACGAAGTTTTACATGCTTTCATTGGACGATTTGTGGTAGTCTATTTTGATGATATACTGATTTATAGCAAATCTTTGGAAGAACATTTGGAACATTTACGTGCTGTTTTTATTGCTCTACGTGATGCACGTTTGTTTGGTAACCTTGGGAAGTGCACCTTTTGCACCGACCGAGTATCTTTTCTTGGCTATGTTGTTACTCCACAGGGAATTGAAGTTGATAAAGCTAAGATTGAAGCTATTGAGAGTTGGCCGCAGCCCAAAACGGTCACACAAGTGCGGAGTTTTCTTGGACTCGCTGGTTTCTATAGGCGTTTTGTGAGAGATTTTAGCACCATTGCTGCACCTCTCAACGAGCTTACAAAGAAGGATGTGCCTTTTGTTTGGGGTACCGCACAGGAAGAAGCCTTCACGGTATTGAAAGATAAGTTGACACATGCTCCTTTACTCCAACTTCCTGATTTTAATAAGACTTTTGAGCTTGAATGTGATGCTAGTGGCATTGGATTAGGAGGTGTGTTATTACAAGATGGCAAACCTGTTGCATACTTTTCTGAAAAATTGAGTGGGCCTAGTCTGAATTATTCTACTTATGATAAAGAACTATATGCTCTTGTTCGGACTTTAGAAACATGGCAACATTATTTATGGCCCAAAGAATTTGTTATACATTCTGATCATGAATCTTTGAAACATATTAAAAGTCAAGCTAAACTGAATCGTAGACATGCTAAATGGGTTGAATTCATTGAAACTTTCCCTTATGTCATTAAACACAAGAAGGGTAAAGAAAATGTTATTGCTGATGCATTGTCTCGTCGCTATACTATGCTTTCACAACTTGACTTCAAAATATTTGGTTTGGAGACCATCAAAGATCAATATGTGCATGATGCTGATTTTAAAGATGTATTGCAGAATTGTAAAGAAGGAAGAACCTGGAACAAGTTTGTCGTTAATGATGGATTTGTGTTCCGTGCTAACAAGCTATGCATTCCAGCTAGCTCTCTTCGTCTTTTGTTGTTGCAGGAGGCGCATGGAGGAGGATTAATGGGACACTTTGGCGTGAAGAAGACGGAGGACGTACTTGCTACACATTTCTTTTGGCCAAAGATGAGACGGGATGTTGAGCGTTTTGTTGCTCGCTGCACTACATGTCAAAAAGCTAAGTCACGACTCAATCCTCATGGTTTATATATGCCTTTGCCTGTACCTAGTGTTCCTTGGGAGGATATATCTATGGACTTTGTTTTAGGTTTACCTCGAACAAAGAAGGGGAGGGATAGCATATTTGTTGTCGTGGATAGATTCTCGAAAATGGCACACTTTATACCATGTCATAAAAGCGATGATGCTGTTAATGTTGCTGATTTGTTCTTTCGTGAAATTATTCGCTTGCATGGTGTGCCAAATACTATTGTTTCCGATCGTGATACTCAATTTCTTAGCCACTTTTTGAGATGTTTATGGGCTAAGTTGGGGACTAAACTGCTTTTTAGTACTACTTGTCACCCCCAAACTGATGGACAAACTGAAGTAGTCAATAGAACATTGTCTACTATGCTTAGGGCTGTTTTGAAGAATAATAAGAAAATGTGGGAAGAATGCTTGCCTCATATTGAGTTTGCTTATAATCGTTCATTGCATTCTACTACTAAGATGTGCCCTTTTGAAATTGTGTATGGTTTCCTACCTCGTGCGCCTATTGATTTGTTGCCTCTTCCATCTTCGGAGAAGGTTAATTTTGATGCTAAACAACATGCTGAATTGATCTTAAAAATGCATGAGTTAACTAAGGAAAACATTGAGCGTATGAATGCTAAATATAAACTTGCTGGAGATAAGGGTAGAAAACATGTTGTGTTTGCACCTGGAGATCTTGTTTGGTTACATTTGCGTAAGGATAGATTTCCTGATTTGCGCAAATCAAAGCTAATGCCACGTGTTGATGGTCCTTTTAAGGTGTTAGAGAAAATAAATGATAATGCATATAAACTTGAGCTGCCTGCAGATTTTGGGGTTAGTCCCACTTTTAACATTGCAGATTTGAAGCCTTATTTGGGTGAGGAAGATGAGCTTCCGTCGAGGACGACTTCGTTTCAAGAAGGGGAGGATGATGAGGACATCAATACCATTGTTACACCCACAGCCCCTGCTGCTATACATACTGGACCAATTACTAGAGCTCGCGCACGCCAATTAAATTACCAGGTACTTTCGTTTCTTGGTAATGATTCTAATGTTCATGAGAATATGATGCTGCCTAAATTGGATACATTTGTTTTGCTTACAAATGAAGGGCCTAGCTTTGAGAAGGATGAACATTGGAGCAAGAACAAGCATGGAGATGATGGCATGCGCATGGGGAACAAGAACGGAGTTACAAGTGATGATTTCAAGACGTTGAAGCCACCATAATGCGTGCATGAAGCCTTGGACGAAATATACAAGATGCTACTTCATAACTTTCGTCCAGAGGCTATTCTAGGTGCTGCGTCACCTTATTATTGGGCCAGGCCCATGTAATTTCGAAATACATAAGTATAGGCTGTTTTTAGAGTCCGTATGTGTGGGGAAACAAGAGATAGGGTTGGTTTCGGACCCCTTCCTCAAGGGCCACGAAATTCCCCCCTCTTCCTCCATATATACAGCCCTTAGGGCGTCGTTTAGACTTTGGGTTTTGTTTAGATTAAAAGTTCGCCATAGCTGCAACTTCGCGTACTTCGTTTGTGTTCAGCGACCAGACAAAGGCGTCACAGAACTCCACCTTGATCAATAAAGCTTTCATCTTATATTCGCAATATCCAGATTGCAATCTCAGTTTCTTGCTTGTTCTTCGTTTGCTCGCAGGAAACAGACCCTCGTGGTCAGGTTGATTGTGCTCCGGCGTGGTCGATAACCTCTCGGAGTTGGTTTAGCGATTGCTAAGGCGCGACGTCCTAGCACGTTCGTAGTCGGATCGTCAAAGTCGACTTCCACCAAAGCGATATCCATCATCTCATCGAAAGACGGGACACCTTTGCCTCTATCACTATTGGAACTCTCCGGCAAGTCATCAACAGGCGTAGTACACTACGAAGAGGTGCGCTTCCCAGATTCCTTGCTGGCATCCTTGCTAGCTTTCTTGTTTTTCTTGCTTTCCTTGGCGGGAGCAGTAGCTTACGCGGCCTCTGCAGCGACTGCTTCCCGGTACATCTTGTCCACGCATATGATTGCGTCTTTGTTGTCTAATGGAATGGAAATGACGCCCATTGGCTCTGGCATTTTCAGTGTGTTGTAGCCATAGTGGGATGCTGCCATGAATTTGGCCAGGGCTGGGAGACCAAGGATTCCATTGTATGGCAGGGGGAGGTCAACCACATCAAACACGATCTTCTTAGTCCTGTAGTTTAACTCCCCTCCAAACGTCACCGGTAGTGTGATCTTCCCCTTAGGATGACTCCTGCCAGGGTTGATCCCTTGGAAGGTACCAGTAACCTTGAGCTCCTTATCTGCTATCTGGAGTTTGTTGATGACCTTGGAAGAAATCAGATTCAACCCGGCCCCGCAGTCAACCAGCATCTTTGTGACCTTGAGGTTGCGGATGGTTGGTGAGACCAACAACGGCAAACACCCTACCGCGGTGGTGCGGTCAGGGTGATCCTCTTCATCAAAGATGATGGGCGTGGGGGGCCATTTGAGCGGCTTCCGAGAATCTGCCGCTGGCTCCATGGCATTGACCTCACGCACCCACTGTTTAAGCCGACGGTGAGAGGATTACAAGGATGCACCCCCATCAATGCGTAGGGCATCGGTGGCTTTCTAGAACTCCTGCTCGCTGGTTTCCTCTTCATCTCCTTCATCACTCTCGTCATCGCATTCCTTCTTCTCACGGCCTCTGGCGGTTTTTCCCTGATACTGAGGAGCTTTACCGGGGCGACCTGTTCTGCTGCCTCGGCCCTTTCCGCGAGTGCCAGCTTGGTCTTTCTCCTTGTCGCGCTTCTTGTATTCAGCCCTCTGCTTCCTGACGAGTTGCTCGACCTGATGACACTCCTGAAGATCGTGGCCCTTGGTCCAATGGATCTTGCAGTACGGCCTGTCAGCCTTCCCTGCCTTCTCGGCAGTCGCGGCTTCCCGGCAATCAGTGCACGCGGCAACTTCCTTACCGGGAGCTTCGGTCTTGGCCTTCTTGCTGGTACCAGGAGTGCTCGATCCTTCAGCAGCCAACATTGCTTTGTCCTTGCGCTTCTTGTTGCGATTCTTGTTCTTCTTCTTCTAGCTGGTGGCATCATCGTCGTCCTCTGAATCAACGTTGATGCCATCTTCTTCACCGGGGAGTCGCCTCCCCTCCTCCACTCGGGCACACTTATCCACCAGAATGTACAACTCATTCACAGTCTTGGGCAACCGGACGTTCATTTTTGAACGTATCCTGCGGTAGCGCACGTTGGACTGGAACGCAACTATCACAATTGCCGGGTGGATGTTCGGAATATTCGTGTGCACCTGGCTGAACCTCTGCATGTACTTCCGCAAACTTTCTCCTTCCTTCTGTGGGAGGAGCTACAAGTCGCTGGGCCGCCCTGGTTCTTGATGACCGCCCGTGAAGGCGCTAACAAACTCATGGCACAGGCAGCCTAGGTTGAGATGGAGTTCTCTGGAAAGTGCATCAACTACGACCTCACGTTTGGCTTGAGTGCCCAACGGAAGTAGTTGGCGAATACCTTCTCGTCTCTTCTCCTGGCAGCTTGAACAACGATGGTGTAGATGCTCAAGAACTCTGCCGGGTTTAATCTTCCATCGTACTTTTGCGGTATCTCTGGCTTGAACGTGTGAGCAGACGGCCAACGAACTTGCCGCAGCCGGCGAGTGAAGGAGGGGCACCCGACCTTGAAAGGCAGGTACCCGACCTCACCGGGCATGGGCTCATCGACGTCGGGGCCGTTGCGCCTATTAGACTGGAGGCGGGTTTCGCGGTGTCGTTCGATGGTGACGCGCGCGTCTTCCCTCCGCCTATCTTCCAGGGCTCATCGCTGGTCTCGACGTGCTCGGGGATCGGACGAAGCCATCGATACGTCGTCAGGTTCTTGGTCGTGCGGTTCGTGCTGCTGCCCCTCCGCTGGCTGTCGTGGAGGGGATTGCACCGTGGGGGTGGCCCCTTCGGTACAGCCGGCGGCTCGGGCCGTTGTCGCCGCCTGTGGAGGCCGTGGCGGCCCTGCTCACTATGATCCTGCCGCCTCGGCGAAACTGATCGAGCAACGGTGGCTCTCCACTCATCCATCTAATCGGCCGCCGGCAAAAATCTCAACACGATTTGGGCCCGCGCCATGGCCGTTGAAGCGGTTCTTGGCATGGCCGATGACGCGGCTCGTGATGTCGTCTAGCTTCTGACGGTGCCAGTAGTGGCAGTGTCGTGCTCTCGTCGTCATGACCTAGTCGCCAGGGTAGCGTGGTGGCGAGGTGGATATGCTTGGGGATCGGTGGCCCGTTCGGCGCATCGGCTCAGCCAGCTCGCCCCAGGGGTGGCGCATGTCCCGTAGCTGTACCCGCAGCGGGGCAAATGGAGGGTTGAGGTTCCCCCCAGAGTGAGCTCCGTCGCTACGGTTGCGCTCTTCGATGGGGCGGAGAGGTGGAGACGGAATAATCTCCCACCCGTGACTTGTGGAGCATGGCTAGTGGGATGCTGTTAACGTTGTCCATCTCCGGTGCCTCCTGCTCCTGCTTCGGCCGCAGGGGGAGTGGTGAGGATGCCGCACGCGCCGGCCACGTCTCTGTGCATCCCCGTAGCCCCCACGGCATCAGCGGCCGTGTGCGAGGGGGGCTTCGAGGTGGACGGGTGAGCTACGACACCGGGTTTCTTCTTGTGCGCCATGGATGGTGAAGCCGTTGATGGAGAAAATGGCGATGAAGATGACGCGCTGCTTACACTCTCGGGTTCGCGCAAGCGCTTCCCCCTACCTAGCGCACCAAAGATGTCATGGGAAAACATGACCACCTATGGGGCCATCTGCCCCTTGTTGTTCGGCAGGGGGGAAGCGCACGTTGCACAAAGAGCAGAGAGCGTAGAGCAGCACGACAGCGATCACACAGACAGTTTTTACCCAGGTTCGGGCCACCGCGAGGCGTAAAACCCTTCTCCTGCTTTGGTGGATTGATGTCAGGACTGTGGTGGAGACGCGGTGCTCTTGCCCGGCAAGGTCGCCTTGGGATGAGAGCAACTACAGGCATATGAGTGTACAAGGGCCTGAATCCTTTCTAAGATTGCCACGACCCTCCTTATATAGGTCAAGGGGTCACCACAATGGCAAATCAAACATTGCGTACTGATTAGATAGTGAACAGTGTTATCATACCTAACTCTGCAGACAGGACAAGGTGCATTAAATGCGTCGCTTAGTGTCACATCGTAGCATAGCCCGGCAAGCCTTGCTGTGCGGTTCTGCCTCCTTCTTGCCTGCCTGCATGACACGTCTCTGGACGGGTGTCATTTGGAGGTTATTTCCTTCGGAAATGGCTGCCATCTGCCAAATAACAACCACTTAATCACTTGAGGGCTCGACACCGCACTGATAAGTGACTTGCGTTGCTATGAGGTGGAGCGGTGGAGCCTTGGCGGGGTAATCCGTCCTCGGCATCCCTGGCAAGCCTGCTAGGGGAGTCTTGAGACTTGTCTTCTGGGCAACCTCGACCCCTGCCCGGCAAGGGAGGTTTTTCATTGGGGTTATCTTGCTCCTTTGGTTGGTCTTGGTGTTCTTGATCCACCCTTTGATACCTCAAAGAGTTATCTCTTCTGCTTGGCCTTGTCTTGGATGTTGTAATCTTGCTCTTGAGCTTGTGTACAGTCGTGGCAACATACCTGGGGTTTGTTGCACCGACATTTTGCGATATGATGATAGTGATATGTGAGTCATGTTGGTGGGTAATTATGCTTTAGTTAGAATATTGGTGTTAAAGTTTGTGATTCCCTATGCAAGAACGAAATTCAATAGTTATGAAATGAAATTACATCCTAATTGTGGTGCGTTATTCGGTGTTAGTTATGCTTAATGCTCGCTTATGTGATTTTTCGCTTCTTGGTTGGTTGCTTCTCAATCTATTTGCTAGCCTCCATTTGTACTAAATAGAAATACTACTTGTGCGTCCAAAATCCTTAAACGCAGTTTTGCCATATGAGTCCACCATACCTACCTATATGCGGTATTTCCATGCCGTTCTAAGAAAATTTGTATGTGCCATCTCTAATTTTCAAAATTAATTTTCCTTTTGGTGTGCTCGTACCGCTCATGAAGCGGCAGGGGGTGCCCAATATTTTCCATGCTAGATGTGTTATTCTCAAGATGAGTGTTTATTCACTTGTCATTGCATGAGAGTACGACGGTAATAGGGATGCCCAGTCCCGAAACGAAAAAAATTCACTTTATGTTGTCAAATAATAAATTCCCTGGAAAGTGTTGGTATAGAAAGACGGTTTCCACATCAAAAACAACAAAAACGAGCGCAAACATATAATAGCGTATTTGGAATTGTACCCAAGCCCCTCCCATGGCTTCTATACCCGATTCATAACTAGAAAGCTTCTTTTGTCCTTTACTAACAGGGGCTAAAAGTCCTGAAATCGAAAATGCCAAAATAGGAATAAGGCTTGCTATTAGGAAGGCACCCGTGGATACGGCTAGCCATGGATTGTGAAAGAATGGTGGGAAAAGGAGTAAAGTTTATTTTTTGTTCGAGAACCACCTATGATATATCTAGCATGGAAAGTGTTGGGAATTACTCGGTCGTTTTCGTTGATGGGAAAAGTATGCCTCTCAAAAAAAATCTCTCAATTTTAGCTTTGAGCTCTTGGACCTCTACAAATCCCTACTTCCCTCTGTGAAGGGCCTATGTATTTACTTTATGCAATTTTTTATTTGAGTCTGCATCTTCTCTTATAAAGCACCAACTAATCGGCACTATGATCACACTTGAGCATTGGATGTAGTTAATACGCGAGTGTGTTTCATGAATGGATCAATGATTGAGCATGATGGGCTAGGGATAACTTTCTTTAGTGTTGATATTTTTGAAATACATGGTTGCTTGTTGATATGCTTGAGTATTGAAATCTTCATGTCAAAACTAGACTATTGCTTTGCACCATATAAAAGTCCAAATGTCCATGCTACAAAAGAAAATAATATGTGATGAACATGTTAGGCAGCATTCCACATCAAATTTTTTGTTTTACCATTTACCTACTCGAGGACGAGTAGGAATTAAGCTTGGGGATGCTGATACGTCTCCAACATACCTATAATTTTTGCTTGTTCCACGCTGTTATAATATCATTCATGCATGTTTTACAATCATTTTATAGCAACTTTATATCATTTTTTGGGAATAACCTATTGACATAGTGCCCAGTGCTAGTTGTTTTTTGCTTGTTTTTTACTTCGCAGAAAATCAATACCGAACGAAGTCCAACCGCAGCGAATCTTTTTGGAGATTTTTTCTGGACCAGAAGAAACCTGTTGGGCCAAAGAAGAACCAGAGGGGGGCTCCGAGGGGAGCACAACCCACCAGGGCACTCCCAGGTGGGTTGTGCCCACCTCGGTGGCCTCCCGCACCACCTCTTCGCCCTATAAATCTCTGAATATTCCAGAAACTCTAGGGGAGTCGACGAAACACAATTCTAGCTGCCGCAAGTTCCAGAACGATGAGATCCAATCTAAACACCATCATGGAGGGGTTCATTATCCTCATTGGTGCCTCTCCGATGATGCGTGAGTAGTTCATCATAGACCTACGGGTCAGTAGGCAGTAGCTAGATGGCTTCCTCTCTCTCTCTTTCGATTCTCAATACAATTGTCTCTTGGAGATCTATTTGAGGTAACTCTTTTTGTGGCGTGTTTGTTGGGATCCGATAAACTTTGAGTTTATGAACAGATCTATATCAATGAATGTTATTTGACTCTTCTTTTGATCTCTGATGAGCCACAAGTATATGGGATCAATTGTAGCCTTTTCGGTAAGTAAGAGTGTCGAACCCGACGAGAAGTAGAAGGAAATGACAAGTGGTTTTCAACAATGATAATGGTAACCAAAGTGCAGCAAGATAGCCCAATCCTTTTGAGTCAAAGGACAAGTCAAAACGGTCTCTTATAATAAGCAAAGCGTTCTTGAGGGTACACGGGAATTTCATCTAGTCACTTTCATCATGTTGATTCGATTCGTGTTCGCTACTTTGATAATTTGATATATGGGTGGACCGGTGCTTAGGTGCTGTTCTTACTTGAAAAAACCTCCTACTTATGGTTAACCCCCTCTCAAGCATCCGCAACTACGAGAAAAGTATTAAGAATAAATTCTAACCATAGTCTCGTGGATTTGTCACGTCAGATGTCCTAGTGTGAGGACTTGTCGTGAGGCCAACGCAATTAGGTAGTAGCCTGAACGGGGTTGATCGGAATCGAGAGACGCGAGGCGGGCAAACACACAAGACAAGGGTTTAGATAGCTTCGGGCCCCGGGAAACATCATCCGGTAATAACCCTACATGTTGTTTGTGGCTAGGTCTTATTAGGCTCATGAGGGAGTCGCTGTATAAGTCGGCTCCCCTTTGTTGTAGCTAGCCTTGGAGATTATTTCCTCTCCCTCTTTGGGGTGCCCTACCCCTCCTTATATAAGTTGAAGGGGCGGGTTACATATGGAGTCCTATTAGGATTAGGACTAGTCTATCTTCTAACACAAGTCGGATACAAGTCCGGGTCTTGATTCCTTGTAAGGGAAATATTCCTCACGCCTTTCCTCTTAAGCCGGCCCACCATCACCTGAACCGGCCTTCTGGGCCTTGGGCCTTGTCATCCATCTAAAACACCTGCTGGGTCACCAATGAGTCACCAGGCCCGGCCGGTCATCCATGAGTCGCCACTCTTCGGGCGGTTTACCAATGGAACATCAAGTCCCAGTCGGGTCATATCTCCGTCCGGGTCATACCGTGGGGTATATCCCCGATATTAGCCCCCAGTTTAATTTGGATTTATCCATGTTAGACTGATCCTGATTATCCTCAAGTCCTTGTCATTTCATTCTTCTAGAAAATCCGGGTGAATAAGCCAGCTTCATAATCAATTTGCTGACGTTGGTTTCTCATAGAAAAATATTGTGAAGAATAATTCATTTGATTCGGTTCCCAATGCTTAACAAAAATATTGGTCTTGAAATACTCATCTGATTTCAGCTGACTTGAAGATGTAGAACTTGCCAGTTTATCATTGGCAAAATATCCGGTTTGTAAATATTGATTGCACCGGGTCATAATTGTTACTAACATCAAGCTTGAAAATGTACCTCTCTTATATACATATCACTTGTAGCCCCCAAGTCTTAAGAAAGGAGCATAGTAACAGGTTAAGACTTGCTTCAATATAAATGTTGCAAACTTGAAGAAACCCAGGTTGTTCCCCAAAACTGAATATTCCACATATGTAGCCCCCAAGTGCTGGGTTGTCATCCTTGCAGCAACCTGGGACTTGTAATTGCCTTATGCTCATAAAAACTTCAACAAGTGTAGCCCCCAAGGACCGGGTCATTATGCAATAACGAGCATGGACTTTGTAGATATAATCATGTAGACTTGAACAACAACGTTTAGCCCCCAAGGGCCGGCTCAGCAAGACAATACTGGGATGGGACTTTATATATACTTCATTGAAAATAACACCATATGATGTAGCCTCCGTCGTAAGGCTTGAACCCACGACCACAAGGTTAAGAGCCTTGTGCTCTACCAACTGAGCAATGGACCCTTCAATATAATGGATTAAAGCTTGTGTACTTTGTATTTTGGACAGAAGCAATTAGTAGCCCCCAGGGGCCGGCTAATTACAATGTGATGAGTCGGATCTTCAATAAGGCACATAAAAATGATTTTGCATTAGCCCCCAAGTGCCATGGTGCATGCTGGCAGTGACATGGTACTTGCATATTTGATGTAATATCAATTTGAATAATGTAGCCCCCAAGTGCCGAGTCGTAAGCCTGCAGCAACTCGGGACTATTCCTTCCATTGTAGAATAAATCATATCCATTGATAAAATAATAGCCATTGCGCTGAAGCGACTTTGAAAACCTCAATCATAATACTGGTTATTGATAACCATAATTAAAATCCAGCCATGTTGGCTATTCAAGATTTGAATAATATAATCCGGTATGAAAACCTCAATCATTCAATATCATCATGACAATCCAGCCAAGTTTGGCTATTAAAGATTTGAATACCTTATCGGTTAACAAGTAAATCCAGAGTTTAAATACTTAGTGGCTCTTGGCTGATGGCGACTTAATGCGCATCCATTGGAATCCGGGATTTTTGTAACCCGACATCTTATAGCCTTTGTGAAAGTCAATAATTGATAACCCTTTTGAAACAACAATTTCAATTTTTGATGATGGGCTTGAACTTAATCATTTACGTAAGTCATAGCTCTATAAATCCTCCACAGAGTTTAAACAACATATGCCCTGGCGACTTAACGTCAAAAGCCAGGGCGGGCAACAACCCAAACATAATATAGTCTTATGTAATTATGGAAAAGACTAGCATTAAGGCCATTCAAACCTAAACATACTAGCGACTTAAAGTAAAAAGCCAGGGCGGGTTTTCAAACCTCGCATATTCATCCAATCAATTTAAAAACATACCTGGAAAATTGGCTCAAATTGCCGGCTTACATCGCCACGTCCTATGAGGGTAATAATCAAATGATTTATAAGCGCATGATTCCAAAGGCGCAATCCAAAGTATACTGGCGACTTAACGTCCAAAGCCAGAGCGGGTTATCAAACCTCGCATCTTCATATAACAAGTACAAAATATACCTGTGAATTTGGTTCCCACTGTCGGCTTACAACGCCGCATGCAGCAAGGGGTAATATACCAAAACTTAGAGCACAGCGCTCTAAGCACATAAAATCATCATACACTGGCGACTTAAAGTCCAAGACCAGGTCGGGTTAACAAACGTCGGATAGATTCATATATGAACCATAAGGCAACATAGCTCTCATCGGTTTTCAACCATGTATTAATATGTCACAAAAGATGAATCTAAAAAAAATTCAAATCAAATATAATCAAAAGACAAAAACAAGCTTTCATAGGCTGCCAAACCTTCAAGTCAAGTGCTTTCAAAGGGCCGCACGGCCGCTGAGTTAAACCTTCATGCAACCTTATAAGCCAGGCCTCACATGACCAATCATCGTTTTAACTTTGAGAAGTTCAGGGTCTGTATAAGATTGACTGTCAAAAGAATGGCGAGTCATTCTAGTCAATCTGGGCGGAGTGGCAGACTTAAAAAGGCCTATTACACATGGCTTCCAAGCCTATTACAATGGTCATAAAAACTCTTGTCCCTTGAACAAAGAGTCCCCAAGTAATATTTCATTCCAGGCGTACAAGCCGGATGAATAGGGTAATCATAGCTATGCCCAATGAGCAGGAAGCACCCAAGTATTTTGCAATCATGGCGTACAAGCCGGATCAAAAGGGTAGTCATAGCTATGCTCAACGAGCAGGAAGCCCCCAAGTGACCATAATAAGATGAGCCCATAAGGCAGGATACCCATGTTTGAACCGAGCATCATGGCAGCAAGTTCTCTTTGGCAACCTTTAATTTTCCTGAGAACTCGAACTTGCGAGAGATGAATTCTTTTTAAACCGGAATTTTAAACCGGATATTGAGAGCTTCAAAGCTTTGTGAGAGACAGATTTCCCTTGAGCCGGATTAACTCTTCATTTTGAGTCGGATATTTTCTGACGGCCTTAAATTTTCATCAATATAACAGTAGCCTTCGGGACCGGGTTATCTTCACTCCAATGACCCAGAGTTCTTGAATCTGCTTAAACTGGCAACATTTGCTGAGCCATGTCCATGTAGCCCCCGAGTCTTAAGAAGACTCGAGGAGTTGTCTTGAGATTCTTCATATTTGACCGTGATATAAACCGATATGAGTCATTCAACAACTCAGTGATATAACAGTCCCTTTTACAGTAGACAACTTGTCCTGCACTAGAGAACTTGCAAGCCAGAGTAATTGCTCTTTTAAAGAAAGATATGTAATATAAAAATATACATGATGGATTTCACCTGATATATTAGACCAGAAATTATCCACCGGGGAGTCGATGATCGCCAAGGTGAAGCTGAAGTCGAACACAGCCGAGTTGGCCGCGGGAGCAGAAAGATGAACTGGCCGCGGCATTGTAAGCCAGCGCGGACGGGCGAGTCAATCACAAACGCGATAAGCCGCGCGGATAGGCGAGTCAACCGCGTCATGTTGATGTAAATTGGGCCGTAAAAAATGGCGGTTTGCACATATATTCGTCGAGCATCATGGCACGGTCAGATGCTAGCGCATGATAATAGTGGCGCGAGCTATATACCCATGACATGACCATCGCTCTTGTAGTGAACAATTTTCCTGCGTAAACAATATTGCAGACCAAGGCAAAAATAAACTGTTCTTTGACAAAAACAATATGTGCTAATAAGATAAATTTAAATGGATATCACCTGATGTCTTTGAATGACCGATGATATGTACATAAAATTCTTGCACAGAGTAGTGGTAGTGCTCTGCAATGCTTTTTGGCATCTTCTTATGACAGCCAACACAGATCGCTGGGACTTCGTGCTCTGGTTGAGTTGGCAAAGTGGCCTTCAAAGCTATTATGCATGCATGCACTTCCTTTCCACGTGAATGCTCTAATGGAAAGAGACTTGTATTTGACTAGTATTGTTTTTGTTTGGTTCTCCAAACGGCAATGACAGAAGCCAGATTAACAATGATAATACTGATCTCTTTTGTTGTCCATCTCCATGCTGGTGAGGATAGAAGCACATATTTAATGCTACAGCGCTCCAAGATGTAGGTTCTGCTCTTGTGTTCTACCACATGCAGTTTATCTTTGTTTGCTTCTCCGTTCATAATCTTCACGTCAGCAAGGATAACAGCAGTACGAGCTGCTAGCTGTCCAACATGCTTCTGGGATTCCATAAAAAACACCTGCGTCCACAGTAAAAGGCAGGGGCAGCTCATGGCAGCAACAGGCTGGGTCAAAGGCAGCACGAGGGCGGCTCGGACGGCCGCGCGTGCAGCAGAAGAAAAGGCGGAGTCAAACCATGCCCGCGGGAGCTCGGGGTTGAATCAGCAGGGCCCGGGACTCGAGGCGAACGCAGTGACTCGGAGCAGATGCTCAACGGCGCGACGACGAAGGTGAGGCCGGCGAAGGCAGCGGCTCTCATCACGGCGACTCGGGGAAAAAAGAGGCCTAGCAAGAGACGGGGCGGCTCAGGCCTGGCGCAGCAGCAGAGAGGTGCCCGCGAGGCGAGGCCGCAGCGGCCGAGGCAGAGCACTGCGGGCGATGGCGTGGCCACAGCAGGAACGGGTTGAGCGCAGCAGCGGCTTGAAGGTGGAGACCACTCAACTTGGTGCGGCTCAGCGCTAGTTGCTCCCGCAGCGGCAAGGTGGCAAACTGGAGGCACAGGCCGGCTTGAAGTTGAAAACGGAGATAGCTTAAGGTCATGGCAACAAAAGCGACTTGGAGTAGAACCTCGGATGACAGCGGCTCGCGGGCCATCCGACGGACCGGTGCTGGTGAAGCGGCTGGCGGCTCAGCGAGTCTGTGGCGGAAGGGCAAAGCATGGCGAGTCAGCGGCGGCGGCGGTGAAACTCGGGCGGCGACTCAGCGCCGCCGGGGCGGATAACAGCGGAGCAACAGTGGCTCGATGGCGGAAACTACTTTCGGGTCGTGGGCTGTCTCCCTCATTTTTTCTTTTTTTGTAAACCGGACAAATACCACCAGCAGTAGTTGATCTACTCCAATTAGTGTCGGACTCGTACCAGCAGCAGTCATCGATCCATTGACCGATCACCACAGACGCGTGCGGCGGCGACGAAACCCTAGCTTCTCCATCGGGTTATCCTCGAGACGTATTCCACGAGGGTTTCCTCGCCGGGTTGTCTGGCAATTTCAACTTGCTAAGCTCAGAGTTAATATGAATCCTTCCATGCAAAGTCTTCCTGATCCAGATACTCGCGAGCTTCTCGATCCCTTGAAGCGATCCCTCCAAGAACTCAACACCACCATGTGCAGGCCCCACGGTGGGCGCCAACTGTCGTGGATTTGTCACGACAGATGTCCTAGTGTGAGGACTTGTCGTGAGGCCAACACAATTAGGTAGTAGCCTGAACAGGGTTGATCGGAATCGAGAGACGCGAGGCAGGCAAACACACAAGACAAGGGTTTAGGCAGCTTCGGGCCCCGGGAAACATCATCCGGTAATAACCCTACATGCTGTTTGTGGCTAGGTTTCATTATGCTCATGAGGGAGTCGCTGTATAAGCCGGCTCCCCTTTGTTGTATCTAGCCTTAGAGATTGTTTCCTCTCCCTCTTTGGGGTGCCCTGCCCCTCCTTATATAAGTTGGACGAAGGGAACTATATACGAGAATAGCTGAATCCTTGACATCGAGGTTCAACCGATAAAGATCTTCGTAGAATATGTAGGAACCAATATGGACATCTAGGTCCCGCTGTAGGTTATTGACCGTGGAGGTGTCTTGGTCATGTCTACATGATTCTTGAACCCGTAGGGTCGCACGCTTAACGCTTGGTAGCGCTAGGGTAGTACTGAGATATTAATAGTGGAAAGTCTGAAGGTTGTTCGGAGTCTCGGATGGGATCCGGGACATCACAAGGAGCTTCGGAATGGTCCGGAGGTAAAGATTTATATATGGGAAGTCATATTTTGGGCTCCGGAAAAAGTTCATTTTTTTGGGTATTATACCGGGAAGGTTCTAGAAGGTTCCGGGGGTTTCACCATGGGGCCCAATGACCTAGGAAGGGCCCACATGGACCGAGGGGTGGGGCGATAGCCCACTTAGGCATTCTGCCCCATTCCCCAAGGCACATGTTGTTAAAATCTAGAGATAAGGTCTTATCTCTAAATTTAAAGGGTTGAATCTAGAGATAAGATGTTATCTCCAAGTTTACAGGGATTTCAACCTTGTGGCCGGCCCTCGATGGGTTTTGGATGCCCACCCCTGCACCCTAGCCTATATATAGATGGGGGAGGCGCATGGGGGCAGCCAACCCTCCACCCTTGCCCATTGCCTCTCCCAACTCCTCTCATGTTTCACTGGTACGCGCTTGGCAAAGCCCTGCCGGAGTTCCGTTGCGACCACCACCACCACACCGTCGTGTTGGTTCAGTTCTCATCTACCTCCTCTCTCTTGCTTGCTGAATCAAGAAGGAGAGGACGCCGCTGAGCCGCACGTGTGCTAAACTCGTGTGACAGCCTGATTTTTGCTCTTTTTCTTTTTCTGGATTCTATTGCCATTAGATTTGAATTTGATGGTTTGAATCAATTCAGTTGGACTTAATCACTTGGGCATATCCTTGATTTTCACCCAAGTGACTCACCTCTCTCTCAAACACATCATTTCCTCTCTGATTTATCCCAAAATGGCCATAGGAATGAAAAATATTCATTTTCCTCTTTGAAAATCACTTCAGTCACATATGCTCCAAAGCAACCATCATTTTTCTTGCCCACAAAAATCTGAGAAAATTCCTGAATATTCTTTGGACCTTGGCACACCTCCGTGTGCAAAAATATTTCATAGTTATTTGGGATATTTTTGCTACAGGAAATTTTTTCTGTTCTGGACAACAAATGCAGTTTCTACATGAAGTGCATTTTTCCTTGATCAAATGAAGCTGAGATTTTTAGGGCTTGATTACCCTCCTAAGAAAACCTTAACCACCAAAGATCAGCCCTAAACTCCTTCTAGAATTTTCTTAGTTAACCTCACAAGTTTCTGTCCAGAAACTTGCCAGGAAGATGCGCTCGCACACAGTTCACTTGTGATCAACTCAAAGCCTTGTCTCAACCCAAACCATCAAGGACTACACGCCAGACATGATTCTAATGCTCGGCGTGGCTCAATGTCAGAGTTCACACGGTGACCGCGTTCGTCCAAGTGTGCTAGCATGCGGCCGACGCGCTCTACGTCGCGCCCGAGCCTCTGTTGAGCTCGTGCTCGCTTCCTAGCTCGCCACACCTTGCCAAACCTCGCCACAATCATCGTCTCGACGCCCTTAACTATCCCCCTGGCACTCGCCGATGCCGGAGATCGCCGCAGCGAGCACGGGCACGACGCGGCCAAGCGTACAGTGCGCCCGTGCCACTGTGCTCGTCGCCACACATGCTCCTGTGCTTGTCTCCTCCCTCCCATAGTGGACGTGTGAGCCACGTCTTCTTCTCCCCCTCTCACTAACGCCTCTGGTCGCTGGGTGCCGTCTCCAGAGAACTCCGGCAGAGCCCGGGATCCTCTCCCTCGCCTTGCCTATAAATAGTGATGTAGGGTGGAACCCTATACGGCTGATCTTTCACGAACGGAGCGGATCCCGCGATGAACACGAAGAACACAAGGGGAAATCACGAAAGGAAACACAAGAGAAACACTCAAACCAACGAGATTAGGTCACACATATGCTAGATCCGAGTACACATAGAGATCACACGGTCCAAATCCAACAAAGGACGATACATAGGGTAACCGGTTCTTCTCCGTGAGGAGGTCTTGAGGTCTTCCCGTAAGGGGTCTTGAATCCAAGTGGATCTTCTCCGAGGAGGTGTCGGTCCCTCGCGGTGGAGTAGATCCGGATGGATGAGCGAGGCTATATCTCACATATGAGCTATCACAACGCTAACCCTAGAAAGAGGGAGGAGGAGTATATATAGTCTAGGTGGGAAAAGGGGTACATGGGCCTCGGCCCTTCACTGTGCGCAGACAGGCGGAGCCGGATGTCTGGGCTTGCGGGCCGGGTGTCCGGGCCTTCATGAGGAGCCGGATGTCCGGGCTTGCTGGCCGGATGTCTGGGCTGTCGGGGCTGGTCTCGGTGCTCTCTGGATAGCCTACGCCGGATTTCCAGGCAGGTGCCAGATGTCCGGCCCGTCGCGGGGCGCCGGATGTCCGGGGGTCGGCCGGATGTCCAGCCGCTGTAGAGTCGCCTGGCGTCCGTCTCTCTCTGGTCTTCTTCTGGTTGATGGCGCCGGATGTCCGGCCGCTGTAGCTCCGCAGTGACTTCACTTGAGGCAGCCCACGCTCCGCTTCCGTGTGAACTTGGCATATGTCTCGAGCATCTCCATGGTCGCCTCCTCGGTTCCTAATCATATGTAGTGTCTTTGCATTAGGTAGCAACCATGTCTCGCACGAGTGGAAAGGGGAAGCATGTAGGAATGGGTTCACCTTGTATCCAATGGCGTATGTTTGAGGACTTGTCGTATGTCCGCTTGGAGCTTGGGCAGTAGTCATAATGTACATGGGGATGATCGTAGGACGCTCCGCATCATCTCCCCTCCCTTGGCAAAGATCCGACCTCGGATCGAAAACCTCATCACCATGGAAACGGTCGTCGTGGACGGACTTGTAGTTGGATGAAGTGGAAGACATGGCGCAATCCAAGTACTCCAAGGTGTCTCCGTAGTGGTACACATGCAAAAAGAGCAAACACAAACGACACTTGGAAATACAATGGTTAGCGCACACAAGGTGTCCATCAAGTAAACATGAGTCCGTTCGGCAAGATTGTTTGTGATAAAGCGCATGAAGCTTAGTAAGATGATATAGAATGATATGCAGAGCATTCATGGGAGCAAAAGCATTCATCGTGCACACAAAGGTGTTGTGAATATGATAAATGCAACCATTGTGCAAAATGATGTCATAATGGGACAGTGTATCAAAAGCATGAACATGGTAATTGGTGCTCAATGTGACTATGTGATCATGCAATTGATGTTGGGCAATATGATCATGATGTATGAATATGCCATCAAGAAATATCACAACAAATTTGCTAAGAAAATGCACAAGCTCATATATCATGGATGACATGGGAATAGATGCAAGAAGACAATCATAATGCAAGTCAATCAATGCATAAGGTGCAAATTTGTGGTGAGTATGATATGTCCATCTAGCATGAGATGTGGACACACAATCAACAAATATGGAGGTGTTGGTGCAATGTGTCAAAGAAGTGTTGATGTACCAATGCTCGATGTCATGGCATGAGTGGAAGTCCGAAGGTGCATCCAATAAGTCCAAGCGCTCCTCAACTTGAAGATCCAAAGGGTCCATCTCCAATGCAGCTCCTCGTTCGCGAGATGTATTATGTAGACAACAAGAAGGAAACAACAATGAAAGAATGACCCATCCAATATGCATATTTGAGGATGGCTCAAATGGAAGGAGGTCACCTTTAGGAGTTTCTCAAGGATGTTGGAGTTGCGCATCTTGTATGCCTTCACATACCCAATATGTCTCATGACGGTAATGCCTTGTGAATCCTTCAAAACGAAAGAACACGACAAACACTCGGAAAAACAAATGAGGTTAGCGGAAATGCAAAACCTGTCATCCGTGGGGTGAGATACCCAACAAGTGTTTTCATCATGCTTATCATAAGAAAGGACAAGATGTGGCATGGTATGAAAGCATATGATGCGACTACAACCAAAGACAAGAAGCTCAATCAAACTAGCATGCATCACAAGTAATATGTCCAAGTCTCCAAGATCAATAAGCATAGCAAGTTGGCACTCAATACAAGGTGATATGAGAGATGCAACTAATGGAGACAAGAGACAATGGTCAAGACAAATCAAGTGAGAGGCATGAACATATATGTCATCAACCCAAGAAAGCGAGTAAGAATGGAATATGGGTGATGCGACAAAGCAAACAATCATAGTGATCAGGTCAAGCAAGCTAGTAGTGCGAAGATGCAACGTACTAGAAGTAATCATGGCAATCATGTCATGTGTGCAAATAGTGAGCATATATAATGCACATGACATATCACAAGCATGAAAGCAAGATATAAATAATGTATCATCATTGTATTGGCAAGAAGTCCTATGTAAATAGCAATTCAACAATATGACTCTCCCAACACAAGAATCAACAATAGCATGAGGTACATGGAAAACATGGTAATAGTAACAAGGATCTCCACCAAGCATGCAAATACACATAGTAGTAGTAGAATGGTTGCTCGTGGGTAAATGCAAACAAGGGTCACAATTGCATGGCAGAAACATAGAAGCAAGCATAACATGCAAAGTGAACAAGATAGAATGGGCACAAGGTGACAAGTGGTAAATAGCCCATAGCCGTGTGAGAGACAAGTAAAAGAGATGCGCGTAGTCCTTGCGCAAAGGGAATGGTGGTAAGGATAGTCCACGAGATCCCAGATCGTCGTTGTTCTCAATAGCTCGTTTCGTCAACTCTTGGGATTGAGAGGTTGACAAGTACACATGAGTACCTACACACAACAAAGGCAAGGGAAAAATTGTGTGTGCGTGGTAGATGTACACATCATCCATCATGATGCACACGTGCATGTGTTGGTTAGCACAAAATATCCAATGCTCGAATAAATGAGATACGTGGTATAGGAACATGTCATCCATCATGAGAGGTTTGTTATTATGTATAGCATAATGGAGACTCAAATTGTGTAATGCATCATGAGAAATATGTACATCATTGTTATTCATGGAATGTATATGGTGCACGCAATTATGGGAATCATGCAAAGTGTGGAAGGCATCAAAATCTCCTAATATGTATGAGGAAACTATGGGGGTTTTCTCATGAGCATTAGTGGAAACATCACATGGAGAATATTGACAACATCCAAAACAAATCATATTTGGAACAATGTGATCATGGCATGGCATAATAGATGAATTGCGCAAATCATGTAAAGGAAGCATAGCAATATCATCACATGAAAAACAAAAAGCCAGTAACCATGACCTTGTCATCTATGCCATAAGTGCAAATGGGATTTATTTTAATGTGGCATGCATAGTTACTATGTTGATACTGAAATGATGTAATATGGGAGATCTCACTCATAGCATATGACAAATTTAATGGATTGTCAAACATGAAGTGACCAATAGAATTTTCACATGATATCCTATGGAGCATATCATCACAACTAGGCAACTCAACATGCTCATCATCATATTCATCATAAATTGGTAAGTCATGACATGAAGAAGTCGCACTAGCATGAAGCATGGGAATAGGTGGATCAACATCATGCAAGCAATCACTGGTGAGATAGTCCACTAGTGGGCCAAGAGAAGCACCGTCACCTATGTTACCTTTGGAGCATCACTCATGTGTTGTAGGTGAGGTGTCGAAGACCAAGTCATGATCATCTTCATCTTGATGGTACCATGTGGGGGGTGCATCATCGTCCACCATGGCCATCGTTGTCTCCATTGGAGGTATGGACTCGTCGAGGATAGGCATGTCATCATGTAGGAGACCTAGCACCAAAGAAAACACACTCGGAGTAGAGGTTAAGTTGTTAGAAATCATAGTGGCCTCACATGTCGTGTCAACTACCTCATTCACTAAGTGTTGTGGCTCACTCACTCCCTCTTGGATGCTCTCACTCGTATGGTTGGTGGAGTCACTCAAATGGCTCTCAACCTCACATAGGATGTGTGGCATGCTCTCATGTGTGGCGCTAGTGGTGGTCATACTCATTCTCTCATAGGAAATGCACTCAATGTCACATATGGTGGATTCACTCATGTCCCTCATGTGGTGGTGGCTCTCCTCACATGGAAATTGCGACATCTCGTCATATGTGGGTGTCGGAGAGGTGTAGGTGCAAACGTCTCCAAAGATGAATGTCGTAGGATGTGGAAAAACATCACTATCCTCCGAGACCAAAGATAATGTCTCATGTGCGGTCTCGTAGCTTGACTCGGAGTATGAGTCCAATATGGGCGTCGTCTTCATGTTGTTGAAGAGGTTCATGCTCATCGCCGTAGTCGAAGGGGATTGCCCTAGCTCGACCTTCTTGTCGCCGTCTTGTTTTTGGAGGCCCATATGATGTGGCACCTCGTAGCTCGTCTCCATGACCGAAGGGAATTTCCCATGCTCGGCCTTCTTCCTTGAGGGGCTTCCGAAGATGGAAGGGTCGCCCTCGCTCGTAGGTGGTCGCCTTGTTGTTGAAGATGTCGATGTAGGCGAACTCATGGGCAGTAGGCGAAGATGCCGTACGTCCAAAGGCGAAGATGCCTTGATAGCACTTGGCGAAGATGCCGAAGTGGTGGTGGTAGTAGCCGTAGCGTCCTCTTGGTGGTGCTTGTCTCGCGATCTTCTCTTATGCTCATGAAGGTTGGCCGTAGCATGATGTAGAGCTTGTTGGGACTTGTAGGTTTGCGCGTGTCGAGCATCTTCATGATGACGGTGTCGTTGTCGTACTTGAGCTCGTAGTAGATGTCGTTCGTCGTCGTCGTGCACATGATGCTTGGAGGTGACTTTCCCTTCATGATGATTTGTATCACGATCGTGATGATGGTCACCATGTAGATGTGGACATGGACGAATTGCACGTGCGTTGCTTGGGCGCTCCGAAGATGATCGACTTGCTCGCCGCTGCCTTGAAGATGACGAAGGGGAAGTAGACTTGACCAAGGCCCGAATCTCCTCCATCCTTGCATCTTGCTCCTCCTTTTGTGCGGAAAGCTTGTTGTCAAAGTAGTCTCTTGTATGTGCTTCAGAGTGTCGTATGTCGATGGCGAGGTTGTCGATGCGCTCTCGCAATCTTGATTGTGTGCCTTGCATTTGTCGTTGTAGATCGAAGATTGAAGGTTTGGTGATGTAGTTGTTCGCGCCGTCGTTGTTGTCGAAGACCGGAGATGAAATGCCTTGCCTATCCATCACAAGACTCGAGCAAATATGAGTGGAAGAAAGGAGAGAACTATACCAAATTTACCTTGACCGATGTTGAAAATGGATCAATGATCACTCAATGATGTAACAAGGAAATAGCACAATTGGTACCGATCTTGGTACCGATCTTGTCAATTTCTCACACCTACACAAATAAGGCTTATGGTGGAGCTCGGTGAGGATAGTGGCACAAAAATTTGATGCAAAATGTTAGCAAGAGTCGATGATGTTTAAAGAGATTCACAAATTCGCAAATGAAACAAGTATACTAATAGCAATATGTGGCACACAAAAACGCACACACGGATAGATAAATGGGGTCGTGCAACCAAGGAATGAGCTCAGAATGTGGAATCCACGGAAAATACCCTTGTTGCACAACTCGAGAGAGACGCTAGCACGATTGCTCAATAGGGGGATACGACACTTGTGCACAACCTATAGGAGACAAAAATGCATCAGCTTCTATCCCAATTGTGTTATGTATATATGGTTCCCGGTGTTTCTCTCAAGATGATCCAAGATGATCGGATATGACAATCTTATATGCAATGTGGTATGATGCTATGGCACTTGCTTACAAGCTCTTTGTTCACTCTCTTTTTCTTTGCTTAAAATCTTATTCTCTTTTTTTTGTATGGCCACAATGCGAAATGCACAAACCAAGATAGCAATTGTGTATATCCGGGAACAATTTGTTGCACACGAGATGATATGACGATACCAATATGAGTATACCAAAATGATGTGGTATGTATGCAATGGAAGGCGTAGATCGATGATCACTAATGTGCACAAGTAGCGTGGCCCGGCAATACTCAAATGGCTAGTCTCGATAGGCAAGTGACGCAAAATGCGCTAGGGGTTAACAATGTAATGGCAAGGGGAATATACAATGGTGTCGTCGAGGTTACCATCCATATGTATGATGACGACCTCGTGGCGATGATGAGTGGCTTTGTTCTTGACGTTCAACCGTTCCTAATTAGCCGAAACACCTTAGGAAACGGGAAAAAATCGCGAACTCAAAATCTCAAATGTCAAATGGTGGTAGCAGAAAGCGATGGTGGTTTTGCATAAGCTCAATGGGATTGCTGAAATGCAATGATGGGTTTTGGAGTACGCAATGCGGAAGTGGAGGGTAAGGTGGTGGACTATACACGGTGTCAGAGTTGGAAGCACGGTCCCTAAGTAGCCGAAACACCTTAGGAGACACAACTCACAACACAAACAAAATTGGGTTAAGTTGGGGTGGCGGAAGTGTATGGTGGGTAAGCCTATGCGGAAGTTATGGTGGTGGTTGATGAATAAGAAATCGTCCCTAAGTAGCCGAAACACCTTAGGAGACTCGAATCACAACTCAAACAACCACAAATGGAATGGGGAACAAAATGGGTTAGGTTGCGGAAGTCGGTGGTGGTTATGCGGATGATATGGTGGAAGCGCTAGGCAAAGATGCCAAAGTTCCAAAAATTTAATGTAGTCAAATGGTGTTGGAAGTATTTTTATGGGATGGGGGATGTCAATAGATTCAAAACGAGCTAAAGAACATCAAAATCAAACTCCGGATGAATTAGTTATGGTCAAAACGGTGAAACACGAAAGGCTGAAATCCGAGGGGCCAGATATCCGGGGGGTGGGGCCGGATGTCCGGCTTGGGGCCTGGATGTCCGGCCAGATGGCCTGGATGTCCGGCCTGTAGCCCGGATATCCGGCCCGACGATTCCAGATCGGGATTTGGACTTCGAAACTCGATTTGGGGCGGAATTGGATGATTTCGGGGGCAAAATTATGCAAATTTCGTGGATGGAAAGTGGGGAAAATTGGGGGAAAGCTAGATCCACTCGTAACAAAGCAAATCCATGGATCAAAATCAACAAAACATCATCAAACAAACAAATCACAAAAAAATTACATTATGAACATGAAGAACACGAGGTGAAATCACGAAAGGAAACACTAGAGAAACACTCAAACCAACGAGATTAGGTCACACATATGCTAGATCCGAGTACACATAGAGATCACACGGTCCAAATCCAACAAAGGACGATACATAGGGTAACCGGTTCTTCTCCGTGAGGAGGTCTTGAGGTCTTCCCGTAAGGGGTCTTGAATCCAAGTGGATCTTCTCCGAGGAGATGTCGGTCCCTCGCGGTGGAGTAGATGTGGATGGATGAGTGAGGCTCTATCTCACATATGAGCTATCACAATGCTAACCCTAGAAAGAGGGAGGAGGAAGAGTATATATAGTCTAGGTGGGCAAAGGGGTACATGGGCCTCGGCCCTTCACTGTGCGCAGACACGCGGAGCCAGATGTCCGGGCTTGCGGGCCGGGTGTCCGGGCCTTCGTGAGGAGCCAGATGTCCGGGCTGGCGGGGCTGGTCTCGGTGCTCTGTGGATAGCCTGCGCCGGATTTCTGGGCAGGTGCCAGATGTCCGGGGGTCGGCCAGATATCCGACCACTGTAGAGTCGCATGGCATCCGTCTCTCTCGTCTTCTTCTGGTTGATGGTGCTGGATGTCCGGGCTCCTGCCGGATGTCCGGGCTCCTGCCGGATGTCTGGCCGCTGTAGCTCCGAAGCGACTCCACTTTAGGCAGCCCATGCTCCGCTTCCGTGTGGACTTGGCGTATGCCTCGAACATCTCCATGGTCGTCTCCTCGGTTCCTAAGCACATGTAGTGTCTTTGCATTAGGTAGCAACCATGTCTCGCACGACTGGAAAGGGGAAGCATGTAGGAACGGGTTCACCTTCTGTCCAATGGCGTATGTTTGAGGTCTCGTCGTATGTCCGCTTGGGGCTTGGGGAGTAGTCATAGTGTACAGGGGGATGATCATAGGATGCTCCGCATCAAATAGGACCCCCCCCCCCCCCGAGCTCATTTCTCTCCACCACCACACTTCTCTGGCACCCACCCTTCCTCTAGATAGCCTTGGCCAGGCCAAGCGGGCTGCAGGCCGCCGTTCTACTCCGGGGATCGCCGCCGACCCCGCCTTGGCATTCTGCTTCCTCCGGTGCCTCTCACCTCTCCTCGACCTCTCCAAGGTGCTCGTGGTCCTCCACTAGTCGCGCTGGTGTTGTTGGAGCTGCTGGACTGGCCCTGCCTCGCCGGAATCGCCAACTCCGACGAGCCCCCTCCGCCGACGCCTCTGGAGACGACCACCGGGACCTACTCCGTCCACCTCTAGCCACGTTCCGGGTACGTACAGGCTTGCCATAGTCTTGCGCATCAATCCCCCCCTCCACGGTGGCGGCCGACCTCTCCTCACCGAAGAAACGCTGGCGAACTGCCGCCCCTCCTCTGTTTCCCTCTCCATCTCTCTAAACCTGACCGCGGGGGCCCATTGTCAGCCACTCAGCCACGGCCGAAGCGGTATGAGTGGTGGCGCCCCGCAGAAATACGCCTTCGACGTCACCCCCTGGTTTTTCTTTTTATTTGAATTTAATTCAAATACTGACCAAAAACTTTAACCAGACAAAACTTTTAAAACATAAGTCCAAATGAATTGATTCTTCTTGCATTGTGTTTGTATTGGAATATTCTAGCAGCACGCAAATTTTGAGATTTTTCTCTGTTGGCTAGAATTTATGGTGAATTTCCGAAGTGTTCTTGATTTTTCTTTTTGCTGTTTTAATTATTTTTCAAAAGGAGAAGCTTGCTTAGAGGAGAACCAGGAGGAGTGTGACCGTCCTCTGTGCTAAGTCATGCCACACAAATATTTGTATGGTATCATTTCAATATTTATGATTTTTCCAACTTGAATGTGATTTGTTTCATGCATTTAATCATTAAATATATATTTCTTATTTTAGTTACTTTGTCATGCTTGAAATGCCTAGTTTACAGTATTGTTTGAATGCATGGACTAGTATGAGGCAGTAGAAGTATTTTGTTAGTAAGGCTATGATTTGGTTATGATCGGTAGTACTTTCATTTGAGAGTTATTGATTTTTATTATGTTAATGGCATAACTAAAAATGATGAAATTCAAAACTAGTGAGGTTGAAACCACTGAGTTAAATTGATGAGCAGTGCAAGTAGAATGATTCTATGATGTTGATCCGTTCACTTTAGTGCTATGTGGATATAGTGCGTGTTATATAGCTGCATGTTCATGGCATACTGTGACTCGAGTTATTTTATTTCAAGTAAAACCTGATGATAATTCAACTTGAACATAATGTTGATCGAGTCATGGTGCCACTGAATCGAGCTTTCCCAGTGCAACCACATTTACCTTTATGGGAAGGCCTTTATTTGGTCCGTTTCATGCCTCTGGTCGGTGGCTCCAACGAGGGAAGGTTATGGGCGTGCGGTACCCTGGCCTGGTAAGCAGACATAACCTTGTGTGCCCGTTGTTGTTATGGTACCTTGTCCCCGTTTGGGACCGTTAATTTGTTTTGCCACGACGGTGGCCGTTGGATGTCTTTGGTAGATGTCGGGGCCACCCATGACTTAGCCCAAGAGGGGAATTGGTCGGAGTGGCCAGGAGAGTGTCGTGGCAATGGGAGGGTTTTGTCGGAATGTCGTTGTCCACCCGAATGGGAGTGCGAGGCCATGGATTTCGTGGTGTGGGTAGAGTGTAGTAACTGAAAGTGCGTTATATCGACCAGAGGGGGGGTGAATAGGCAATTTTTACAAATTCGTCACTGAGGAATTCTGAGGTGAGGAATGTCCTAAGCAACAAACTACTTAGCAGCGGAATAAGTACTCAGATGCAAGCGTAACAGAGCAGTAGCACAGTCATCATGATGAAATGAAAACAAGCATAGAGTACAAGTAGCGTGAACACAGGATAAGCAGGCTGAAGACAAACTGACTGAAGAAATAGGATAGAGGAAATTGAGAAAGTCTTTAGTCAAAGTCTTCAAATAGTAACGATCAAGTACTTCAACACAAAAATGAGGAAATGAAAGGGTTGAGGAAATAGAACTAGTAGCTCGGTGAAGACAGTGATTTGGTAGACCAGTTCCAACTGCTGTGACAGTCGTACGTCTGGTTGGAGCGGCTAGGTATTTAAACCCGAGGACACACAGTCCTCACTTTATTCTCCTTGAGCTAAGATCACACAGACCTCACCCAATCACTCATGGTAAGTCTTCAGGTGACTTCCAAACCTTCATAGACTCGGTCACTCAGCGATCCATAATTTCCTCTTGGATGCTCTAGACCATGACGCCTAACCGTCTAGAGGATGCACAGTCCTCAAAGGTAACAAGCGTCGGTTCCACACAGGAACAATCTATTCAGTGATGCTCAATCACTTTGGGTTTGTAGGTGTTTGGTTTTGGGTTTTTCTCACTTGATGATTTTCGCTCAAAGTCCTTGGAGGATGGGATGCTATAAATGACAAGTGTTAGTTTCTCTTGGAGCAGCCAACCAACTAGTGGTTGTAGGGGGCGGCTATTTATAGCCTAGGGAGCAGCCCAACATGATAAGACATAAATGCCCTTCAATGATATGACCGTTAGGTGGGTAGATATTTTGGGACAGCTAGTGCATAGCACAGCAACGGTCAGATATTTTAGTATCAAACTCCTCAGGGCTATCATGTTCCTCACTCGTAGGCAATCCGCACTTGCGAATTCCTAACTTCTCAGTCAGAACAAATTCCTCAGAGAACAGAAGATCTTTGTCTCTGTCACTGAAGAAATTGACTGAACTGTATGAGATTTCCAATGGCTTCACTCGAAACGATTGGGTAGGTGTAGGATTTTGAGATGAGCATCACTTGGAAACTTTTCCTTAGTTTTACATCGACCCCCTTTAACAGTACGGTGTTTCCTAAGACTCAAGAAAGACAAAATGAAACTATGAAAACAAAAGTCTTCACGCTTCATACTCCTCGTATGAATATCAAGTCTTCACGGTCACACCAATTTCTTCAGTTTTAAAGTCTTCAGAAAGCCAAAGTCTTCAGTTGAAGACATCCATTTTTAGGGGTCGACTTTCTCTGTAAATAACAAAATCCTCAAAGATTTATAGACCTATGTACACTGAAAAATGCATTAGCCCCTTAACCTATAAGTCTTCAATACACCAAAATCACTAAGAAGCACTAGATGCACTTACAGTCTCCCCCTTTTTGGTGATTGATGACAATATAGGTTACGTTTTCAACGGGGATAAACATATGAAGTGTAAATAATGATATTGAGGAATTTGATTGCAAGATATAGAAGAACTCCCCCTGAGGATGTGCATATGTGAGGAATTTGCTTTGAATAGCAAATGCACATTGTAGAGTAGAATCATGGAGATCTCCCCCTATATCTTGTAATTCATACACGCATTTAACATATGATATGAAGAATTTGAAATGCATGATGAAATATGGTGACTGATGTAATTCAGCATGCGTGCATTAACATATCTGAGGAAATAGCATGCAGAAAAGAGAGCAAAAGTATCAGACCACCATAGGACTTAAGTTTACAACTCGATCCAACAAATACTTCAGAAGAACGAGAGTTGTAAATTAACAAAAAAACGCCCATATATAGACCCGCTTGAAGACTAACTCAAATTTCACCCCCTTTTTCATCGAATGACCAAAAGGGACGAAAAATGAGGACTAACACCCCTAAAGAATATCATCTGGTGTCGATGGAGGAGCGCCAGCATTGTTGGGGTCGTCCGTTGGAGTAGGGCCTGCCGCAGTGTCGTTCAAATCTTTGGCTTCATCCGTCTCGCGCGATGAAGAATATGAACTAGCAACCAAGTGAGGAACTTTGACCTTCTTGAATTTCTTCGAAGGTCGCTAAGACTAGTCAAAGTCCTGTTGGAAGCCCATCTGCTTGAGGTCTTCATCACTGTAGAGGTGAGACAATACAGCCCAGGTGCGATCAAAAACTTCATGCAAGTAGTAATGGTTCTTCTTCAAAGTGTTTTGCGTGATTGTCATATTCTGAAGAATTGAACCAAATTGACGCTTGACCCACTTGTGGTTGCGATCGCCCTTCTGATGAAGACTGAGGAGAAGCTCAGGATCCACTACTGCAGGATGCTGCTAACGCGACACTACGATCAAAGACCCTTCGACGAAACTGTGTGCGATGCAATAATCGCAAACGGTGGTCTAAAAGAACCATCAAAAAAGGTGCAAAACGGTTCAGATTTTAGTTGCGTGTGCGATGCAGGGCATACGGTTCAGTTCAATGAGCTGTTTGCGATGAGGAGGAACAAAAGAAACGGGCAGCCAGATGAAAGCGTGTGCGATATACAACATATGGTTCACTCGGATGAACTGTTTTTGATGAGGAGGAACAATAGAAACGGGCAGCTAGATAAAGGTGTGTGCGATTGAGGGCATACGCTTCAGAAGGATTAATTGTTTGCGATTAGGCAACAGAACAGAAACGGGTCAGCCAGATCAAAGTGTCCGCGATTATTAGCAAAAGAATAGTGTCTGCGATTGATGGCATACACTTCACACAGATGAACTGTTTGTGATTAGCCACAACAAACTAAAATAGTTAGATAGATCAAGGTGTGTGCGCTAGACTGGCACACACATTCTAAGTAAAAGAAGCATGCGCGATGGTAATAACGAGAGCGCACGTTTGTTGGAACAAGACGTGTGCGGACGTTGCCTATTGCGGTGCACCGTATGGTGCAAACGCCACGTACGCGGCCGAGAAGGCGTACGTGCCCACGTTACGCCTTCCGAGAATAGTGCCACACTTATAACCATCAGTAAATTTTGAGCCTGCGTCCCGTCACATTCCAAATTGCAAACCTGTTCACACCGATCAAAACCTAAACGGTTTCCCACTTAGGAGCGTATTAGTACTCGGTTATAAATACTACTGCTCCAAGATGACTGCACATTCCTCCTCAACTCCTCATCCACAAAAACAAACTTGTCATTCATCATCGTTCCCTTGCGTCTGCCATGGCCAGCGTGAGCTCTCGGTCGAGAGATTGCCACCAGGGAGATGCGAGCATGGAAGCGGAAGCACGTGAGATGTCCCGCCTCGCCGCAAACGCAGCCGGCATGTCCCGCCTCGCGGCCGTAGCAGCACAGAGGTCCCGCCGCGCCGCCGTAGCAGCACAGAGGTCCCGCCGCGCCATCGATGCAGCAGACTGGTCCGGCCATGCCGCGGAAGCAGAAGAGATGTCCCGCCGCACCGCGAATGCAGCAGAGATGTCCTCCCACGCTGCGGCGGCCTGGGAAAATGTCTCGCGGGCAGGCGAGGACTCTTATAGGCGCATGCATGTGATCGTCCATAGCCAGATGGATCATATCTATGGTTGGGTGACGTTGCAGGATGAGATGAAAGCCTCTTTTGAACAGGCTACCTGCGTCATCTGACAACTAAATGAGAGCAATGCGAAGCTCTGGGCTGAGCGCGACCTGCTGAGGGCGAAGATCGTCGGAAGTGCGGAGCAGCGGGAGGAGACCACTGCCTTGTTGAAGAGGATCGGCGTCATCATCAAGAAACTTATGGACGAGAATGCCATGCCGCACATCGAGCGTAGAAGGCTGGTGGAGGAATCCGTGGATGCTCTCAAGCAACATCTTGAGGACAAGAAAGAGCTCATCGCCGCTAGCCGCGGAGACTAGTTCCCGCGGCCTGAAGCAACGCATCAAGAAAGTAGAGATCAACGAGCCAGATCGTTGTCTTCCTTCTTATTTTGCCCTTGTGTATTTTGGGCGTTGCCGCATGTCGATTTTTTAAATTATGTTCCTAAATATGTAAGACAATTATTATCCACTGCCATCGTCCTTAGATTCATCATGCTTGCTATAAGTCGCAGTCGATTCTATATAGGTCCGTTGGATCTTACATCAAGATCCGTGCAAAACTTTCTTTTCAGATTTTCATTTTTCTCTCTTAAATCTCAGTCTAGTGAGACATATAGCCACGCCGTAGAACTGGGGCTTGGGCGCCATTAATGGAGACGTTGGGACGGAGGTGCACGGCGGGTAGCGGTCAAAGGGATCTCCTCCCGATGTGCATGCGCAGGGGTCTGATCGCATGCCTCCTGTACTCAAATAGCCACCCCGCACGGTACCTCCTAGCCAATAAAAAAAGGGACGCGTGGCGGCACGTAATTGGTAAGTAGAACGCCCACGGTTTCAATAATACTTGTGTTTCCGATTTGTAACGTGACAGCACTTGTTCCAAAATGACTTTGTTGATTGTTAATGTGTGCGCCTTCGCAAATCGGACAGGAAAATTACCACAGCATGTTGGTGCCATGTCATGACACCATGCCAAGTTTCATGATTTTCAGGCGTGTTTTGGATTTACAGGAATTAAAAAACCAAATTTCTCAATCTTTCCGGCCGAGCCACGATGCCCAGATGTTTGAATTTCATTCCCATCTCTTGCATGGGACCTACAAATTCGCCCAAGGACAGACATGTGATTTTTCAACCAACTTTGGTGCATTGGAGCATGTGCTTGTAGTTCAAATTTGAATTATGCACATTAAATGCCCAGAAACTCAATTAATGTATAAAAAGGCCAAACGAACCCTAAAAAATTCCAAAATTAAGAACAACACTACTGTTGTTCTATGTTGACACTAGAAAGTTTTTGAAAGCAATAAGAGGCAACGGATATCGTTCCGACCCCAAAGGTGGCATGTTCCCTACCGAAACCATCACGCTTGTTGTGAGAAGCTCTGGTTTGTGAGAAGCTTATACCCAAACCTGCCCCAAATGGGACAAATTTTTACCACGACATGTTGATGCCGCTCCATGATAGCATGCCAAGTTTCATGAATTTTAGACGAGTTTTGGATTTACTAGAATTTAAAAACCAGGCATCTCAACGTTTTGCCGGCAATCAACAGTTCCGTGGTGTCTTAATTTCATTCCCATTTCTTGCATGGGACCTAGAAATTCACCCAAGGACACACATGTGATTTTTCAACCAACTTTGGTGCACTGGAGCATCTGCTTGTAGTTCAAATTGGAATTTTGCACATTAAATGCCCAGAAACCTAATTAATGTATAAAAAGACCAAACAAACCCCGAAAAATTCCAAAATTAAACACACACCCATGTTGTTCTATGTTGACACTAGAATTTTTTTTAAAGCAATAAGAGGCAACGGATATCGTTCCGTCCCCAAAGGTGGCACGTTCCCTACTGAAACCATCATGCTTGTTGTGAGAATCTCTGGTTTGTAAGAAGCTTATACCCAAACTTGCCACAAATGGGACAAAAATTTTACCACGGCATGTTGATGCCGCTCCATGATAGCATGCCAAGTTTCATGAACTTCAGACGAGTTTTGGATTTACTAGAAATTAAAAACGAGGCATCTCAACGTTTTGCTGGCAATCAACAGAGCCCTACTGTTTGAATTTCATTTCCATTTCTTGCATGGGACCTAGAAATTCACCCAAGGACACACATGTGATTTTTCAACCAACTTTGGTGCACTGGAGCATGTGCTTGTAGTTCAAATTTGAATTATGCACATTAAATACCCAGAAACCCAATTAATGTATAAAAAAGGCCAAACGAACCCCAAAAATTCCAAAATTAAACACAACACTCTTGTTGTTCTATGTTGACACTAGAATTTTTTTGAAAGCAATAAGAGGCAACAGATATCGTTTCGTCCCCAAAGGTAGCACGTTCCCTACCGAAACCATCACGCTTGTTGTGAGAAGCTCTGGTTTGTGAGAAGCTTATACCCAAACCTGCCCCAAATGGAACAAAATTTTTACCATGGCATATTTATGCCGCTCCATGATAGCATGCCAAGTTTCATGAATTTCAGACGAGTTTTGGATTTAGCAGAATTTAAAAACCAGGTATCTCAACGTTTTGCCGGCAATCAACAGTGCCCTGGTGTTTGAAATTCATTCCCTTTTCTTGCATGGGACCTAAGCATGCACCCAAGGACACATATTTGATTTTCAATCAATTTGTATGCACTGGAGCATGTGCATGTAGTTCGAATTTGAATTATGCTCATAAAATGCCTAGAAAACCTAGTTAATGTATAAAAATGTCCAAACGAACCATGAAAAATTCCAAAACTTAACACAACACTCCTGTTGTTCTATGTTGGCACTAGAATTTTTTTGAAAGCAATTAAGAGGCAACATATATCGTTTCGTCCCCAAAGGTGGCACGTTCCGTACCGAAACCATCACGCTTGTTGTGAGAAGCTCTGGTTTGTGAGAAGCTTATACCCAAACCTGTCCCCAAATGGGACAAAATTTTTACCACGGCATGTTGATGCCGCTCCATGATACCTTGCCAAGTTTTATGAATTTCGGACGAGTTTTGGATTTACTAGAATTTAAAAACCAGGCATCTCAACGTTTTGCTGGCAATCAACAGCGCCCTGGTGTTTGAAATTCATTCCCATTTCTTTCATGGGACCTAAGCATGCACCCAAGGACACAGATTTGATTTTTCAACCAATTTATATGCACCGTTGTATGTGCATGTAGTTTAATTTTGAATTGTGCACCTGAAATGGCTAGAAAGCCAGTTTAATGTATAAAATGTCGAAACAAACCCTGAATAATTCCAATTCTTTTACGACACACATATAGTTGCATGTTCACTGCAGATAAAAGGTCTAGCAATTCAAACACCGTCCATTGCCGCTGTGACCCCATTATGTAATTCAAATCAAGATGAAAAATCAAGTAGATCCCACACAGCTTATTATCACCAACCGTGTGAGATGTAGTACAAAATATCCTGGAGCACCGTCGGTGTATAGTACGCCTATGGCTTACGCGAGAAGGTGCGTCGGCTACAGTCCACAGCCAGCGTGTCAAGCACACTAGCTCGCTCCCCAAATACTCCCGCCTCTGCATCCCTCGCAATCTCGAAAATATTACTGCCTCGTAATCTCGAAAATATCTACCGCCTGGAAGGTTTTAATGTTTGATAGCACACGATTAGTATGTGCGGACCGTGTGCGATGTCTGTTACTCCCGCTCTGCTTCAGTCCCTTGATTCAAATTTTCAGTAGCCCCGGCATTTTACTCCTGCCTCTGCATCCCTCGCAATCTCAAAAATATCTGCTCGCCCTTGATCCAAATTTTCAGTAGCCCCACCTTGTTACTCCCGCCTAGTAAAATTTTCAGTTGTCGTAGTATTTCCTCAAACACCACCTAGCCCCCCACCCCCCCATCCACACACACCACACACTCCCCAAAACCTCCGCTCACACAGACACACACAACCCTCGAAACCATTGGTAAGTCACCGCCATCGCCGGCGCCTCCGTCCTCAACCTCTACCTGTGTGCCGGGGAGCTCGAGGAGCCAATGGCAAAAAAGAGGTTTATCGCTGCCTTTTCGACCGACGCCGGCAAGGTGGCCATCGAGATGTCCCCGTCGTCCTCCGCGGGCTCGATCCGCCGTCGCCGGTTCCCCGATCCGCCCGCTGCCACGCCCCTACGCTGGTTCGAGGACTCCCTTGTCCTCCCTCGGACCCGGCAGCCGAAGAGGTCCTACCTCGGGGTCCGGCAGCGGCTTTGGGGGACGTGGGTCGCCGAGATTACAGATCGGGAGATCCACACCCGATGGGTCGGTAGCTTCCACACGGCCGAGCTCGCGGCCATGAAGTTCGACCGCTGGCAGGTCCGCTGCCATGGCGCGGCGGCTAGGCTCAATTTCCCCTTCGGCACATGTCTGGTCGACTGCGTTCCGCCGAAGCCAGGGTGGTGAGCTCGGCTATGGCACGGGAGGACCGGGAGGCATGGGAGCATGGGAGCGCCTCGAGGCCGAGGCCGCCGACGAGGCCTACATGCAAGAGCTCCGCCGGCAACATCCGGAGCTCGTGGAGGCGCAGTGGGCGATCTTTGCAGGCGCGGAGGGTGGCGAGTTTATCGTGCTCTCCTTCGATGACGAGGTCGAAGGCGGCGAGGACGACGGCGTGGATGGCGGCAAGGTTATTGCGCTCTCCTCCGATAACGAGGTCGAAGGCGGCGGCGACGGCGGCACGAAGGGCCTCGAGCTGGGCCCCGAGGACGAGGAGATCGACGTCGACGAGTGGAGGAGTGCCTTCCCCAACGACCCCAACGACGACACCGGCCCGGACCCGGCTCGCGGCACACCGTACATGACCAGGAAGGATTGGCTCGACCTCTACTTCAACCGAAAGTAGTTTAGCTTAGTTTAAATTTATATTTTCTGTTTGGTTATGCAAAACTATCTATGTTTATGTTTGAATGCATGCTACTTTCGGTCGAACCTGCTATGAACTTGATCAAATTGAAGCTTGCAATGTTAAGTGTAGGGGATCGACTAGAAAAGGCCAAAAATTGCTGGAGTATATGTGCAACCATATATATATCCACTAAGGGTTTTAGTCCTTTAACTTTTAAAGGATCGTCTATAGATGGCCTTATGACTTGTTTATTTCAGTTCTTCACAATGTGATATTCTATATGTGCAACTATTTGTCGTGCAGTTCAATTTCATCAATAATAGTTTCAACAATACCACTATGAATTACGATATTTGGTTGCTCTTAAGGATATTGCAGTTAACATGCCTTTTCATTTTTTAACAATAACTAGTGTACTTTAGACCTGCACAATACCAGTTTGAATGGCTATTTGCTTGTTTTTAAAATGTTATGCCTGATGCAGTTAACACACCTTTCCACTTCTTTTTTTGCTTAACTAGCATGCTTAAGCCTGCACACGGAAGCTATCATTTGTAGATTATGTTGTCTACCATGGATATATTTGGTTGATGTTTAGCCTGTTGTGCTTAACATGCCTTTATATGTACTCATGCAGGACAATATTGAGAACAGTGTTGTTTTCCATCGAGGTTATTTTCATCTCATTGCTTATATGTACTCACTATTCAGGATATCGGTAGCTGGTACCATAGAGCCTAGGGCTGATAAGGGATTAATCGTTGAATCGCACATTTCATTGAATATATCTGTAACCCATTTATCAGTAGGTTAACTAGGGCCATATTTAATATATCTGAGGCAACATACATTGTACTGAATGAGTAAATATGCAATCCCAGGCTACATAGCAACAAGGAAGAGTGTTACCTTAATGTTCTGATGATGTCTAGATATACATGTAATAAAATCTTATATAATGGGATGGAGGGAGTGTTGTACTACATCATTTTTCAATTGTTGTTTAGCTTCTAATATTAACTTGGTGCTTTTAGGTACATATATCATTGCCAAAGTTCCACACTTCAACCCTTTCTAGGACAATGAGATATTCATGAACCAGCATCAAGTGAGGAAACTGATAAACATTGTTACTAAAATGGGTTCAAAGATGTCAATCTAACTATTTGTTTACACTTTATGCAAGACAACGGTGAACTGCAGGATGGTAAGTAAGAACTCTGTAGCCTTCTTTTTACTGCCTGTAATGAGTTGTGTTAGATGACAATGTCTGAATCTTTTTTCCTTTGGAGTTTACTCAAGATTACCTCTCAAACTACATGATTGGCGGCCTCCATCACAAGGGGTTGGACTAGAGTCCTGCATGCCTTCTGCATCCAGGAGAGCACAATAGGGCCATTCCGCTTCACCTTGTTCAGCATCCGGAATGTCTATCACCTCTTTCTTTACCATCTGTAATACTACAAGTATAGAACCCTGGTTCATCATTCTTTATTTGGTGCTTATGTAATTCTTAAAACATATGTACCTGTGAATCAAATAATGCATTAGTTGTTTGAACCTAATGGATATGAATAAAGCTAAAGCCTACTTTCAAGTTTAGATTAGGTACAATTTTAAATAGCAGCAATTAAATTAGGCCGAAATTAGGGTGTGCAGGTCATTACGGCGCACATGGTTAATAAAGCACAGCGTGTGCGATATACATCATAATCCGACATAGTTCACGGAGAGGAAACGTGTGTAACAATGCACACAGTTGCCGTTTGCAAAGCATGTGTGATGTCAGACACTATCGCATACGGTGCAGGAAAACTAAATGTGTGTGATTGTCTACCTATCATACACGGTTTATAATCATGAACTGTTTGTGATGTGCCAGGCATCGTAAAACTCCCGTGCCTGGAATCTGCCTGGAAAACTCCCGTGCCTGGAATCTGCCTGGATTTAAGTAAAACAACAAAACTTCGATTGCGATGGCAATGCAAGCACAAACGAGTAGCAAGGATGAAGCGTTTGGGATATTCAAGATATCGGAAACGGTTATATAGGGACAACTATATGCATCAAGGCTCCCTATCCCTGACGGTTTCTGGGTCGTGTGGGAAGGACCCCCCTATCACCGTCACTCACTAGGCGACGGTTCCAAATGCCATCGTGGAAAGGGGTTAAAACCATTTGTATAGCACCGACGCGTACTAGTGGTCAGTCATCACACGCGGAGCGGTGGCTTGAGGGAATTGCTTTGAAGCATTTGCGGCAGTATCATGTGTGGCAGAGTCATCATTGGTGAAATAAGAAGCAACTTTGCGAAACTGTCCATCCAATGGACGAGTGGCTTCATGAATGACAGCAGCCTTGCCCTTCTCATAAGCTGAGGAAATAGTCCGTTTGAGGACTTCTTTTGGTGGCAAGTAGCTGAGATGATTTTGAAAGTCAGCCTTGTAATGAATTGAAGACCTTGTTCGGATGAATCTCATAATCCAGGGATCGTAAGGCTTCAACTCAAATGGTGACAGAGCTAAATTGGCCAAATCCTCATGAAGAAATCATAGTAGTTGATAGGAATACCATGTATGATGTTGAACAAGAGATTCTTCATTATGCCAACAACGTCTTCTTCATCAGAGTTGTGCCCCTCGATCGGACTGAGGGTTTTGGTCAATATTCCGTATACGGTCCTTGGCACATAGAGCAATTCCTTGACGAGGAATTTGGTCCTTGGAGCTTGGCCTGGCTTCAAAGGCTTCATTATAACTTGCATCAGATGATCTGAGAGTTCAGGACATCATAGATGAGCCTTGCACCTTCAGTTGGAGGACTGACTAGGATGACGTGAAGCAATTCAGAGGCCAGAGCTTTGTAGTGAGTGTTTTTAGTCATCCAGTCCAGTATCCATGAATTCACATCTTCAACATTGCGAGTGATGTGAAACGTGGCATAGAACTGAAGAATGAATTCTTCATTCCAGTCGCAGATGTCGGTGCAGAAGTTGAGTAGCCCAGCGTCATGAAGGACACTGAGGACTGGGGTGAAGCACGGTAGAGACTCCATATCCACATGAGGAATTTTCTCATGGTCAAAGATCTTGTCCTTATCGAACAACAGTGAGGAATAAAAGTTCATCTGGCTAGCAATCCAAAAACGCTTGCGACGCAGTCGAGCAGAGCCATATGGTATGTAGTTAGTGAAGAAAATATGCTCAGCGAAGAAGTCATCAGCCTTGAACTTCTACTTCTTGGAGTGAGGGTTCTGTGGCTTGGGCTGAAGATTAGCAGTTGAAGTCTTCACAGCCTCTTGAAGCACAGTCTCTGGAGCCATAGGATGGGGAATTTCAGGAGCAGTGTCATCAACGGCAGCCTTGGCCTCCATTTCTTCAACTACATTTGCATCAGCGCTAGTGGCTGGAGCTTCTTCTGGAATAGACAGAAGTGAAGCTTGATGTTCATCACAGCCCATATGAATTTCTTCAGTTTGGACAGGGGACTGAGGAATTTGTTGCAGAGGAGTGGTCAGTGGTGAATTGGGGTGATGACTTCCCCAGTAGTCATCATTCAGAATCGGTGTTGTAGACCCAATATCCACATCCTCATCTTCTTCATCTATTTCTTCAACGCATGCCTCTTCAGCTATGAACTGAGGCATGGGCGATGATACCAACGGAGTTGAAGTGATATTATCCACTTCAATTTCTTCATCCAACTGCTCTGACGAAGCAGCGGAAGGATTTTGTTCATCTGATTCACTAGGAATCACATATTCCTCACCAAAGGGAACAATCTCCTTTGATGGCATGCTTGATATTGGAACAACATCTATGTGATTTGCATAGGAGCTCGTCAAAGTCTTCACTTTCTTCGGAGCTGAAGACTCTGTGGATGCAGATGCTTTCCTTTTTCTTCACAGCTGCTCGCTCCGCGGCTTTGGTTTTCTTCACTTCTAATGCAGAAGGAAGGTTGATGCTTGTCATTTGTGTAGGAGGAGCAGAGGAAATTGGTGCAATTTCTTCAGGTAGAACTGATGCAGTTGCCCTGGCACGTTCGGTTTCTTCAGGCGCAATTGCAGATTCTTCAACTGGCCTGGCTTGTTCTTCAGGCGCAACACTAGAGGTTGCCCTGGCAGTTTCTTAAGTGGCTGGAATATCTTCATCAGCCCTGGTGCTTTCCTTTTGTTCAGCAGCATGACTATCATCAGTTGTGCTTGCATGTTCTTCAGTAGGCTGAGCATATGCCTCAGCCTGAGGAATTTTACGTTGCGATGAAGCTGCAACATTTGAGGTAAATCCCTACGCCATTCTGACGAATCTGACTTTGGTTCCTAGCCAATCTGCACGATATGCGTCAAATTCATCACTGATTGCTTTGATCTCAGTTTGCATGGCCACAAGTTCATCAGGAGTCATTTTGACAACATTCTTCTTCAGAAATCACTCCTTCTTGTATTGATCTTTCTTCAATTTCCTGGCCTTTTCAAACTTCCATTTTTGTTCGCCTATGAAGGCTGTCAACATGTGACTTTGGCCAGGTGTGAGATTGAAATCAGGCATAGTAGTGTTGGGGTCCTTGTGCCAGAGATCTATGAAGTCAAGGATCAGCTTGGGATCCAGCAGAAGAGGCACACTTCTGCCTTTGGCTCTAGCGGTCCTTTGCTGTCTATCTCTGATGATTTCAGCGAATTCTTCATCATCAGCTTCGTCTTCACTAGACGGCACTTGGAAGGAAACCTGCTTCTTGTGAGGACTTGGCCTTGTGCCTCGTCTAGCAGTGCCCTTTTTCTTTAGCAAAGTTGGGCCTGTTGAGGACAGAAGAGGAGTTGAAGAACTTGTAGATGCTCCTGAAGCAATGGAGATA
Source organism: Triticum aestivum (assembly GCF_018294505.1). Taxonomy (NCBI): domain Eukaryota; kingdom Viridiplantae; phylum Streptophyta; class Magnoliopsida; order Poales; family Poaceae; genus Triticum; species Triticum aestivum. The sequence goes on from NC_057814.1 coordinate 336,056,044, forward strand.
CTAGTGGTCCTTTGGCAAGAGGCGAGATGCGCAGGTGCCGAGGACTTTGCAGCAGCAGCTGAGTGCAATAGTTGGGACTAGAACTGCTTGGTGAATAGGCTGTGAGGGCTTTGATGAGCTTGGCCGTGAGGGCATTTCTGAGGAACTGGGCTTGTGAGCAGCCTTCTTGGGCATAACCTTCTTAGGCTTGCTAGTAGAGGCCTCAGCAGCGGTAGCAGCACAATCTTCATTGAATTTCTTCACTGCTTCTTTGGCCATTTTGCCCAGTTTAGCTTGCTGCTTGACCCATTCATGTGGAAAATCCTCACCACGCTTGATGCTTGTGGGATCAGCTTCTTGGCCAAGTGCCAATGGAGGTCTTGGGCAAGGAGGGTCTAAGGCGAATTTCTTCATGTACTTTGGAGTTACATATCTGTACTCCCTCCATTCCCGTGCCCATCTCCTTTCTATTCTCTGGATGCGCACCTTGCGCTGATTTTTGTTCTCCTTGCCATGTTTGGCTTCATCAGGAGTACAGTATTCCTCATAGATGTCATCAGGGATCTCGAAAGCAGTATTTACTTCTGGTCTCTTGCCTCCCTTCTGAGGTCTTTTGCCATCAGCCATTTTCTTCAGCTAAGGATTTTGAACAATAGAATTCTCTGACGAGGTATGCAATTTGTCTTCGAGGAACGTTGTAAATGAGTTAAGTTGATGAGAACCTAGAGATTCAGCAGCGGACATGTGTACCTGTGAACAGAGTATAGGTGCAAAGATTTTGGAGAGGTCATATGCGTTCTCAAAAGTTTTTCAAAAGAAACAAGTTTGAGGAATTTGACCAGGAGTGTCTTGAGGAATTTCACTAAGCGGTCTTTGACTTAGGTTCCAGAGTTGTATAGATTGAAAATCCACACAATTGAGGAATATTGAAGAAAAACGTTGCTTAGAGAAACAAATCAAGAACAAATGCAACTGTGGTGTTTAAGAGTGTGGAAGTTGAAGAATAAACACCTTTCGAAGATTTTGTGGAAATCATCAGAATCAACAAGGGTAGTAAAAATAAATTTTATTTACCCTTGACGAAGAACTGAACGAACTGGGAGTAGAAGTTGAGAAGTTTGTCCATTCAGATCTTCCACACCGTAACTTGGCGTCGAAAGACATCTATGGCGGCGACAGAGTGAAGATTTCCGCGGCCGGTGCGAGTACGATGGCGACGAGGTCGAGGCAGTGAAGCTCTTCCTCACCGACGACGATGGAGAGTAGCAGCGGCGCTAGGTCAGAGAGCTCGAGCGAGGGGAGTGAGGACGAGCGAGGTAAATGAGGTAAGAGGAGGCTGAGAGGTATTTATTGTCGAGGTAAAAAACCGCTCGTCTGAGGAAAATGGACGAACGTGCCCCTGACCCTTCTCATCCTAACGACATGTGTCACCCATGTACTGTGAAGTGGAGATCGTGTGAGATCGTGGGTGAATATAATAATCTCATCATGGGATGCAGAACGGTTTGAGCGGCAAAAGCCAAAATTCAGATAAGAATATTTAATGTTTCGTTCGCAAATTCTTCAGCTGACAAGGACACAGTGAAGATTTTGAACGGGTTTCAAATAGAACGCACATGAAGAATTTGTGAACGGACTGGGTTGAGTTTAGCATAGAGGGGGAAGGGTTCGATCACATTCACTTAGCAGAAAAGTCAACTTGAAGAATTAGCAATAAGTGAATGTTGTAGAGGACTGAAGACTCAAATATATATATATAGCCAATGAAGAACACAGTCGGAAAGAGTGAAGACTTGCAAAGTGAAGAATTTGAACAACTGAGGAATTTCAAAAACTGAAGAAAAACTCAAATAGAAGATTTTCAACTTTAGTTGGTGGCGTGACCCACCATATAAGAATGATGATTCCAGACACCGCGTACAATTGTCGTAGGGCTCTAAGAATCGAACTCTTTATTAATTTCTTCACACTTAGAGGGTTCGTCTTCATTGACTGAAGAAAAACGTTACTTCGTGTGTTGCACATCTAAGTCATCAATTTCGCGTAAGTGTTAGGATGTGTGTCCTTTTCAAAGAACATTCAAAGATTCTAAGATATTTAGCTCACACCGCAACTTGCTAAATCTCTTCTCATCCAAGGGCTTTGTGAAGATATCGGCTAGCTGTTCTTCAGTCTTCACGTGCTCGATAGAGATGTCGCCCTTCAACACATGGTCTCGAAGAAAATGATGATGAATCTGGATGTGCTCTGTCTTCGAGTGTTGAACTGGGTTATGAGCAATCTTGATGGCACTCTGATTGTCACAGTAGAGAGGCACACTCTTCACATTGATGTCGTAGTTGTTGAGAGTTTGCTTCATCCATAGCAATCAAGCACAGCACGAACCAGCAACAATGTACTCAGCTTCAGCAGTAGAGAGTGATACGCAGTTTTGCTTCTTCGAGAACCAACATACCAAGGATCGTCTGGGGAAATGGCATGTGCTGGATGTTGACTTGCGGTCCACACGATTACCAGCATAGTCAGAGCCAGAATATCCAATGAGATCAAAAGCCGAGCCCTTGGGATACCATAATCCAAGTGTTGGAGTGTGAGCTAGATATCGAAGAATATGCTTCACAGCCTTATGGTGTGATTCCTTCGGTGTAGCTTGAAAACGGGCACACATGCAAACACTAAGCATAATATCTGTCCTAGATGCACATAGATACAATAAAGAGCCAATCATGGAGCGGTATACCTTTTGATCAAAGTCATACTATTTTCATCAGTGCATAGATGGCCATTTGTGGGCATAGGGATTTTGACGCCTTTGCAATCTTGCATGCCGAATTTCCTCAATACATCCTTGAGGTATTTCTCTTGAGATATGAAGATGTCGTTGCGCTGTTGACGAATTTGAAGACCTAAGAAAATTTCAATTCTCCCATCATAGACATTTGATATTCCTCACTCATCATATAGGCAAATTCGTCACTGTAACGTTGGTCAGTACAGCCAAAGATAATATCATCAATATATATTTGGCACACGAATAATTCATCATCATAGGTTTTGATGAAAAGAGTTGGGTCAAGTGAACCGGGTTTGAAGCCTTTCTTCATGAGGAATTCCTTCAAAGTATCATACCACGCCCGAGGGGCCTACTTGAGGCCATAGAGGGCCTTATTGAGTCCGAAGACTTTGTCAGGATGCTTAGGATCTTCAAAACCTGGGGGTTGAGCAACATATACTTCTTCCTCAAGCTTACCATTGAGGAATGCACTTTTCACATCCAGTTGATATAAGATGATATTATGATGGTCAGCATAAGCAAGCAATATGCGAATAGCCTCAAGTCTAGCAACAGGTGCAAAAGTTTCATCAAAATCATTTCCTTCAACCTGTGCGTAGCCTTGAGCTACAAGACGAGCCTTATTCCTCACCACAAGGCTATTTTCATCTTGCTTGTTGCGGTAGATCCATTTGGTGCCGATGGTATTCTGCTTGTGTGGGTCTGGTCGCTTGACAAGTTCCCAGACATTGTTGAGCTTGAACTGATGTAATTCCTCTTGCATCGCTTGAATCCACTCAGGCTCCAGAAATGCCTCATCTACTTTGGTGGGCTCTGTGATAGAGACAAAAGCAAAGTGCCCACAAAAGTTAGACAAATGTGAAGCCTTTGAGCGTGTGAGAGGACCTGGTGCTTTGATATCGTCGATGATTCTCTCAATCTGCACTTCATTTGCAACGCGAGGAAGAGCGAGTTGACGACGTTGAGTTGGCTCAGCATTTTCTTCAGAGCCATTTTCCTCAGGTGCACCAGCATGATGTTCTTCATGTTCTAGAATGACTTCTTCAGCAGATTCTTCAGTAGGAATGACATCCTCAGTAGCCTTGAACTTAATGGATTCCTCAGGAGACATTTCATCTAGCACATGAGGTAGGTGCTCTCTTTGCGAGCCATTAGTTTCATCGAACCGCACATCTATAGTTTCAACAACCTTGTGATGAATGCTGTTGAAGACTCTGTAGGTGTGCGAGTCCTTTCCATAACCAAGCATAAAACCTTCATGTGCTTTCGGTGAAAATTTAGAATTGTGATGAGGATCTCTAATCCAACATTTAGCACCAAAGACTTTGAAATAACTCACATTGGGTTTCTTGTCAGTGAGGAGTTCATATGAGGTCCTTTTGAAGAATTTGTGAAGATATACCCTGTTGATGATGTGGCACGCAGTATCAATTGCCTCAGGCCAAAAGTGACGAGGCGTCTTGTATTCATCAAGCATAGTGCGAGCCATCTCAACAAGGGTCATGTTCTTGCGCTCCACGACGCCATTCTGCTAAGGAGTATAAGTAGCAGATAACTCGTGAGTAATACCAAGTTCATCAAGATAGTCATCAAGACCAGTATTCTTGAACTCGGTCCCATTGTCACTTCTAATGTGCTTGATCTTCACAGCGAAGTTTGTTGAAGCCCTCAAGGAAAATCGTTTGAAGACTTCCTGCACTTCAGTTTTGTAAGTGATGATATGCACCCATGTATAACGAGAATAGTCATCAACAATAACAAAGCCATATACAGATGCAACATTCGTGAATGTGGCATAATGAGTAGGGCCAAAGAGATCCATGTGAAGCAATTCAAATGGACGAGTGGTTGTCATGATAGTCTTTGAGGGATGCTTGGCCTTAGTCATCTTTCCAGCTTCACAAGCTCCACACAGGCGATCCTTGAGGAATTTCACACCCTCGATGCCCATGACATGCTTCTTCTTCACGAGCATGTGCAAGTTCCTCATGCCAGCATGACCAAGTGATATGAGGCAAAGGTGTCCCGTCTTTCGATGAGATGGTGGCTATCGTTTTGGAGGAAGTCGACTTTGACGATCCGACTACGAACGTGCGAGGACGTCGCGCCTTAGCAATCGCTAAACCAACTCCGAGAGGTTATTGACCATGCCGGAGCACGATTAAACTGACCACGAAGGTTTGTTTCCTGCAGGCAAAGGAAGAACAAGCAAGAAACTAAGATTGCAATCTGGATATTGCGAATATAAGAGGAAAGCTTTATTCATTAAGGTGGGGTTCTGATAGAGGCAAAGGTGTCCCGTCTTTCGATGAGATGATGAATATCGCTTTGATGGAAGTCGACTTTGACGATCCGACTACGAACGTGCGAGGACGTCGCGCCTTAGCAATCGCTAAACCAACTCCGAGAGGTTATCGACCACGCCGGAGCACGATCAACCTGACCACGAGGGTCTGTTTCCTGCGAGCAAACGAAGAACAGGCAAGAAACTGAGATTGCAATCTGGATATTGCGAATATAAGATGAAAGCTTTATTGATCAAGGTGGGGTTCTGTGACGCCTTTGTCTGGTCGCTGAACACAAACGAAGTACGCGAAGTTGCAGCTATGGCGAACTTTTAATCTAAACAAAACCCAAAGTCTAAACGACGCCCTAAGGGCTGTATATATGGAGGAAGCGGGGGGAACTTCGTGGCCCTTGGGGAAGGGGTCCGAAACCAACCCTATCTCTTGTTTCCCCACACATACGGACTCTAAAAACAGCCTATACTCAAGTATTTCGAAATTACATGGGCCTGGCCCAATAATAAGGTGACGCAGCACCTAGAATAGCCTCTGGACGAAAGTTATGAAGTAGCATCTTGTATATTTCGTCCAAGGCTTCATGCACGCATTATGGTGGCTTCAACGTCCTGAAATCATCACTTGTAACTCCGTTCTTGTTCCCCATGCGCATGCCATCATCTCCATGCTTGTTCTTGCTCCAATGTTCATCCTTCTCAAAGCTAGGCCCTTCATTTGTAAGCAAAACAAATGTATCCAATTTAGGCAGCATCATATTCTCATGAACATTAGAATCATTAGCAAGAAACGAAAGTACCTGGTAATTTAATTGGCGTGCGCGAGCTCTAGTAATTGGTCCAGTATGTATAGCAGCAGGGACTGTGGGTGTAATAATTGTATTGATGTCCTCATCATCCTGCCCCTTCTTGAAATGAAGTCGTCCTCGACGGAAGCTCATCTTCCTCACCCAAATAAGGCTTCAAATCTGCAATATTAAAAGTGGGACTAACCCCAAAATCTGCAGGCAGCTCAAGTTTATATGCATTATCATTTATTTTCTCTAACACCTTAAAAGGACCATCAGCACGTGGCATTAGCTTTGATTTGCGCAAATCAGGAAATCTATCCTTACGCAAATGTAACCAAACAAGATCTCCAGGTGCAAACACAACATGTTTTCTACCCTTATCTCCAGCAAGTTTATATTTAGCATTCATACGCTCAATGTTTTCCTTAGTTAACTCATGCATTTTTAAGATCAATTCAGCACGTTGTTTAGCATCAAAATTAACCTTCTCCGAAGATGGAAGAGGCAACAAATCAATAGGTGCACGAGGTAGGAAACCATACACAATTTCAAAAGGGCACATCTTAGTAGTAGAATGCAATGAACGATTATAAGCAAACTCAATATGAGGCAAGCAGTCTTCCCACATTTTCTTATTATTCTTCAAAACAGCCCTAAGCATAGTAGACAATGTTCTATTGACTACTTCAGTTTGTCCATCAGTTTGGGGGTGACAAGTAGTACTAAAAAGCAGTTTAGTCCCCAACTTAGCCCATAAACATCTCCAAAAGTGGCTAAGAAATTTAGTATCACGATCTGAAACAATAGTATTTGGCACACCATGCAAGCGAATAATTTCACGAAAGAACAAATCAGCAACATTAACAGCATCATCGCTTTTATGACATGGTATAAAGTGCGCCATTTTCGAGAATCTATCCACGACAACAAATATGCTATCCCTCCCCTTCTTTGTTCGAGGTAAACCTAAAACAAAGTCCATAGATATATCCTCCCAAGGAACACTAGGTACAGGCAAAGGCATATATAAACCATGAGGATTGAGTCGTGACTTAGCTTTTTGACATGTAGTGCAGCGAGCAACAAAACGCTCAACATCCCGTCTCATCTTTGGCCAAAAGAAATGTGTAGCAAGTACGTCCTCCGTCTTCTTCACGCCAAAGTGTCCCATTAATCCTCCTCCATGCGCCTCCTGCAACAACAAAAGACGAAGAGAGCTAGCTGGAATGCATAGCTTGTTAGCACGGAACACAAATCCATCATTAACGACAAACTTGTTCCAGGTTCTTCCTTCTTTACAATTCTGCAATACATCTTTAAAATCAGCATCATGCACATATTGATCTTTGATGGTCTCCAAACCAAATATTTTGAAGTCAAGTTGTGAAAGCATAGTATAGCGACGAGACAATGCATCAGCAATAACATTTTCTTTACCCTTCTTGTGTTTAATGACATAAGGGAAAGTTTCAATGAATTCAACCCATTTAGCATGTCTACGATTCAGTTTAGCTTGACTTTTAATATGTTTCAAAGATTCATGATCAGAATGTATAACAAATTCTTTGGGCCATAAATAATGTTGCCATGTTTCTAAAGTCCGAACAAGAGCATATAGTTCTTTATCATAAGTAGAATAATTCAGACTAGGCCCACTCAATTTTTCAGAAAAGTATGCAACAGGTTTGCCATCTTGTAATAACACACCTCCTAATCCAATGCCACTAGCATCACATTCAAGCTCAAAAGTCTTATTAAAATCAGGAAGTTGGAGTAAAGGAGCATGTGTCAACTTATCTTTCAATACCGTGAAGGCTTCTTCCTGTGCGGTACCCCAAACAAAAGGCACATCCTTCTTTGTAAGCTCGTTGAGAGGTGCAGCAATGGTGCTAAAATCTCTCACAAAACGCCTATAGAAACCAGCGAGTCCAAGAAAACTCCGCACTTGTGTGACCGTTTTGGGCTGCGGCCAACTCTCAATAGCTTCAATCTTGGCTTTATCAACTTCAATTCCCTGTGGAGTAACAACATAGCCAAGAAAAGATACTCGGTCGGTGCAAAAGGTGCACTTCCCAAGGTTACCAAACAAACGTGCATCACGTAGAGCAATAAAAACAGCACGTAAATGTTCCAAATGTTCTTCCAAAGATTTGCTATAAATCAGTATATCATCAAAATAGACCACCACAAATCGTCCAATGAAAGCACGTAAAACTTCGTTCATTAGTCTCATGAAAGTACTAGGTGCATTAGTTAACCCAAAAGGCATGACTAACCACTCATATAAACCAAACTTAGTTTTAAATGCAGTTTTCCATTCATCTCCCAATTTCATACGAATTTGATGGTATCCACTACGCAAATCAACTTTGGAGAATATTGTAGAGCCACTCAATTCATCAAGCATATCATCGAGCCTAGGAATAGGATGACGATAACGAATAGTAATATTATTAATGCCTCTACAATCAACACACATACGCGACGTACCATCCTTTTTAGGCACGAGTATAATAGGAACAGCACAAGGACTAAGAGATTCGCGTATATAACCTTTGTCGAGCAGCTCCTGTACTTGACGCATAATCTCCTTCGTCTCCTCTGGATTGGTACGGTATGGTGCACGGTTGGGTAGCGATGCACCGGGAATTAAGTCAATTTGATGCTCAATCCCTCGAATAGGTGGTAATCCCGGTGGCACGTCTTGTGGGAAGACGTCAGCGAACTCCTGCAAAATGTGAGTGACAGCAGGGGGCAAAGAGGAAGGCACGTCCTCGAATGAAAATAATGCCTCTTTGCACACAAAAGCATAGCAAACAGATTTGCTGAAATCTAGTTCATCAATATCAGATTTTGTGGCAAGTAAACATGCACTTTTCAATTTAATTTCAGAAACAACACTAGATGGTTTATTATTAGGTTTCATTTGTTGCTCAAATTCCTTTGCCACAATCTGATTTTCACTCTTATTTTTCTCCTGTTTTGCTTTATTAGCTCTATTAATGTCATCTTTCAAAATGGAATCAGGAGTCATAGGAAGCAAAGTAATATTTTTATCCTTATGAACAAGAGTATACTGATTGTTTCTACCATGGTGTACAGAATTTTTATCAAATTGCCATGGTCTACCTAGTAATAAGGAACATGCTTGCATGGGTACCACATCACAATCAACATAATCAGCATATGTAGAGATACTAAAATGCACACGAACAGTACGTGTTACCTTAACCTTGCCGCTGTTGTTGAACCATTGGATGTAGTAAGGATGTGGATGTGGTCTTGTGGTGAGAGATAGCTTCTCCACCATCTCCATGCTAGCCAAGTTGTTACAGCTCCCTCCATCTATGATGACGCGAACAGAACGTTCCTTCACAACTCCCTTTGTATGGAACAAATTATGCCTCTGATTTTGCTCTGCTTGTGTGACCTGCACACTCAAAACACGTTGAGCAACTAAACATTCATACCTGTCAGCGTCTTCAGGAGCCATGTATTGCGTCTCATTTTCAGAATCATCTCCACCATGTTCTTCACGTGTAATAAGAGCCAAAGTCTCCTCATCATAGTCACTAGCGGACTCATACCCACCATCCTCAGTAGCAATCATGACACGCTGAGATTTGCATTCTCTCGCAAAATGTCCTCTTCCCTTACAACGACGACAAATAATATCACTTGTGTGCCCTGTCGATGCCATGGAAGAAGAAGAGCTCTGCACAGGCCCGGCAGGTGTGCTCTTGGCAGAGAGTGGTGGTTGTGCCTGCTTTCTTGTATCACGGCTGGAGGTGGCACCTGATGGAGGTGATGGTGAAGTGGAAGTAGAAGATGCACGCGGTATCCATGATGAAGGTCGACCTGCAGAAAAGTTAGTTCGCGCCAATGGCTGTCGATCCTGCACTTCACGTTCAGCTTTACAAGCAAGATGGAATAAACGAGTGATATTATTATAATCCTTATACTCTAGAATGGTCTGAATCTCTTTATTTAATCCACCCATAAAACGTGCAAGCATAGCTTCATTCTCCTCAACAATACCACATCTAATCATGCCAGTTTGTAATTCCTGATAATATTCTTCTACAGAATTTTTTCCTTGTCTTAAACGCTGCAATTTTTGAAGTAATTCACGTTGATAATATGGTGGAACCCAACGAGTACGCATAGCAGTTTTCAAAGCAGCCCAAGTAGCTGGAACAGGATATAATCTACAATGTTCAGACCACCAAACACAGGCAAAGCTAGTGAAAGCACAAACAGCAGCAGGAACACGTCTCTCCTCAGGATATTGTAAACATGTAAATCGTTGTTCAGTTTCTAACTCCCAAGTAAGATATATATCAGGAACATATCTACCCTCAAATGGTGGAATATTCAATTTCAGTTTAGGGAGATGGTCATGATCTCGTACCTGAGGTGGTGGTGCCGGCCTACCGTTGCGAATATATACCTGAGGTCGACCTGCTGGTGGTGGTGCTGGTGGCTGGACGTAGTTCTGATTTTGATCAACCTCATCCTCATAATCGCCCGCATAATCGTCATCCTCCTCAGCCGCCGCAGGAGCAGGAGCCAAAGAAGCATCAACAGTAGGGACAGCAGCACCCGAATTTTGACCAATCTCAATTGGAACGCGCTGTGCCCGTCCCACTTGATTTGGAAGGCGGCGTTGGAGATGTGGTTGTTGTTGTTGTAGAGGTGCGACATGTGCAGCCGGTGGTGGTTGGGGAAGACGCTTGAGTAATTCAGTAAACTTGTTATCCAGCTTTGTCTCAAACGACTTCTCCACGGCATCTATCTTCTCCATAGCCTCTTCAAATCTGTTTAGCACATCTCCCACCTGGCCACTCATCATTTGCTGAAATTTATCATGCAACTCCTTGTTCGTCATGTTCGCCCAATCAGTCTCATCGGCTTGTGAACCTGCCATGGTTAGCAGCAATAGAAACACAAAAGAATATGATCCTGCAGACTACTAGAAGTGGTGGTGATGGTGGTGTGTCACAAGGCCAAACCTTCAAGCGAATCTCAAATTCTTACCAGTTCTTACCCAGCAGCAGGTGGTGATCGGCAACCGTTGTAGTCAAAAACTCTCAAAGCTTGGATATAGCGATTACCAGGGAGAGTCAAACGCACGATGTAGACTTATGTGGAGCTGGGAAGGCTTATAATATGGTAGCAAAATGGTAAGCAATAATCAATTCAGAGATGCAAAGTTGAATAAACGCTCAACGACGGTACTGTGCTGGTCCTAGGCTAGACCGTGCTAGAGACGCGAGCCTAGAACACTAACAAAATCACGGCGCTGCACGTAAACAAGGGAAAAGCACACTCAGGGATTTTTTTTTCGCTCTTTTTTTTTTTTGCGCTCTTTTTTTTTTGCGCTCCTCTTTTTTTTTTTTTTTTTTTTGCGAAAAAATCACTATAATGGCGAGTGTCTCAAAACTCTTCCCAGGTCAAACTGACAGGATGGGCACAAAATTTTTTTAACTTTTTTTTTTCGGAAATCAGGGCAGCGACGACGAAAAAGTGCGACAAAAAATCACTATGATGGCGAGTGTCTCAAAACACTACCCGGGGCCTAAAAATAGGATAGGGAAAAAATATTTTTGGTTGCCGAAATTTTGGCCTAAAAACTGCCCGGGGGTCTCCAGACTTTTTTTTTTTTTTTTCCGAGACCTACTCAGGCAAGGAAACACGAAACGGAAAATATATGGATCTCTAAAACAAACCGACTATGAAGAGAACTCGGATTGGTGGTGGATATATGGCGGTAGTATATGGCAGCGGTGGTGGTATATGGCAGCGGTGGTGGTATATGGATACGGATTCAAAGCGGTGGCGGATAAGCAATGGTGGTAGATGGCAAGGCGATGATGATGATGCGGCGGCGGCGTGACAACTTATGACCAGAACTCGAAACTCTAAAAGACTAGACTCTAAGACCAGCAACTTGACACGACGATGCAACCGCAAATTCAACAAAGCAAAAACCCTAAAAAGATTATGCAAAGGCTCAGATTGGTTCGGATATGATGAACTAACCCTAATTTTTTTTTGTGGCTTTTTCGTGGACTGTAGGTATGAAGAACAGACTCGATCTAAACTACGAAAAACTGTAAAATCTCACCGAGCAACCTGGCTCTGATACCACTTGATAGAGGCAAAGGTGTCCCGTCTTTCGATGAGATGATGAATATCGCTTTGATGGAAGTCGACTTTGACGATCCGACTACGAACGTGCGAGGACGTCGCGCCTTAGCAATCGCTAAACCAACTCCGAGAGGTTATCGACCACGCCGGAGCACGATCAACCTGACCACGAGGGTCTGTTTCCTGCGAGCAAACGAAGAACAGGCAAGAAACTGAGATTGCAATCTGGATATTGCGAATATAAGATGAAAGCTTTATTGATCAAGGTGGGGTTCTGTGACGCCTTTGTCTGGTCGCTGAACACAAACGAAGTACGCGAAGTTGCAGCTATGGCGAACTTTTAATCTAAACAAAACCCAAAGTCTAAACGACGCCCTAAGGGCTGTATATATGGAGGAAGAGGGGGGAACTTCGTGGCCCTTGGGGAAGGGGTCCGAAACCAACCCTATCTCTTGTTTCCCCACACATACGGACTCTAAAAACAGCCTATACTTATGTATTTCGAAATTACATGGGCCTGGCCCAATAATAAGGTGACGCAGCACCTAGAATAGCCTCTGGACGAAAGTTATGAAGTAGCATCTTGTATATTTCGTCCAAGGCTTCATGCACGCATTATGGTGGCTTCAACGTCCTGAAATCATCACTTGTAGCTCCGTTCTTGTTCCCCATGCGCATGCCATCATCTCCATGCTTGTTCTTGCTCCAATGTTCATCCTTCTCAAAGCTAGGCCCTTCATTTGTAAGCAAAACAAATGTATCCAATTTAGGCAGCATCATATTCTCATGAACATTAGAATCATTAGCAAGAAACGAAAGTACCTGGTAATTTAATTGGCGTGCGCGAGCTCTAGTAATTGGTCCAGTATGTATAGCAGCAGGGACTGTGGGTGTAATAATTGTATTGATGTCCTCATCAGGTTCTGTGACGCCTTTGTCTGGTTGTTGGACACAAACGAAGTACACGAAGTTGCAGCTATGGCGAACTTTAATCTAAACAAAACCCAAAGTCTAAACGATACCCTAAGGGCTGTATATATGGAGGAAGAGGGGGGAATTTCGTGGCCCTTGTGGAAGGGGTCCGAAACCAACCCTATCTCTTGTTTCCCCACACATACGGACTCTAAAAACAGCCTATACTTATGTATTTCGCAATTACATGGGCCTGGCCCAATAATAAGGTGATGTAGCACCTAGAATAGCCTTTGGACGAAATTTATGAAGTGGCATCATGTATATTTCGTCCAAGGCTTCATGCACTCATTATGGTGGCTTCAAAGTCCTGAAATCATCACTTGTAACTCCGTTCTTGTTCCCCTTGCGCATGCCATCCTCTCCATGCTTGGTCTTGCTCCAGTGTTCATCCCTCTTATCCATGCCAGGCCCTTCATTTGTAAGCAAAACAAAATTTATCCAATTTAGGCAGCATCATATTCTCATGAACATTAGAATCATTACCAAGAAACGAAAGTACCTGAAAATTTAATTGGCGTGTGCGAGCTCTAGTGATTGGTCCAGTATATGTAGCAGTAGGGGCTGTGGGTGTAACAATGGTATCGATGTCCTCATCATCCTCCCCTTCTTGAAATGAAGTCATCTTCGACGGAAGCTCAGGTTTATATGCATTATCATTTATTTTCTCTAACACCTTAAAAGGACCATCAACACGTGGCATTAGCTTTGATTTGCGCAAATCAGGAAATCTATCCTTACGCAAATGTAACCAAACAAGATCTCCAGGTGCAAAGACAACACGCTTTCTACCCTTATCTCCAGCAAGTTTATATTTAGCAGTCATACGCTCAATGTTCTCCTTAGTTAACTCATGCATTTTTAAGATCAATTCAGCATGTTGTTTAGCCTCAAACTTAACCTTCTCCGAAGATGGAAGAGGCAACAAATCAATGGGTGCACGACGTAGGAAACCATACACAATTTCAAAATGGCACATCTTAGTAGTAGAATGCAACGAACGATTATAAGCAAATTCAATATGAGGCAAGCATTCTTCCCACATTTTCTTATTATTCTTCAAAACAGCCCTAAGCATAGTAGACAATGTTCTATTGACTACTTTAGTTTGACCATCAGTTTGGGGGTGACAAGTAGTACTAAAAAGTAGTTTAGTCCCCAACTTAGCCCATAAACATCTCCAAAAGTGGCTAAGAAATTTAGTATCATGATCTGAAACAATAGTATTTGTCACACCATGCAAGCGAATAATTTCACGAAAGAACAAATCAGCAACATTAACACCATCATCGCTTTTATGACATGGTATAAAGTGTGCCATTTTCGAGAATCTATCTATGACAACAAATATGCTATAGCTCCCCTTCTTTGTTCGAGGTAAACCTAAAACAAAGTCCATAGATATATCCTCCCAAGGAACACTAGGTACAGGAAAAGGCATATATAAACCATGAGGATTGAGTCGTGACTTAGCTTTTTGACATGTAGTGCAGCGAGCAACAAAACGCTCAACATCCCATCTCATCTTTGGCCAAAAGAAATGTGTAGCAAGTACGTCCTCCGTCTTCTTCACGCCAAAGTGTCCCATTAATCCTCCTCCATGTGCCTCCTGCAACAACAAAAGACGAACAGAGCTAGGTGGAATGCATAGCTTGTTAGCACAGAACACAAAGCCATCATTAATAACGAACTTGTTCCATGTTCTTCCTTATTTACAATTCTGCAGTACATCTTTAAAATCAGCATCATGCACATATTGATCTTTGATGGTCTCCAAACCAAATATTTTGAAGTCAAGTTGTGAAAGCATAGTATAGCGACGAGACAATGCATCAGCAATAACATTTTCTTTACCCTTCTTGTGTTTAATGACATAAGGAAAAGTCTCAATGAATTCAACCCATTTAGCATGTCTACGATTCAGTTTAGCTTGACTTTTAATATATTTCAAAGATTCATGATCAGAATGTATAACAAATTCTTTGGCCATAAATAATGTTGCCATGTCTCTAAATTCCGAACAAGAGCATATAATTCTTTATCATAAGTATAATAATTCAGACTAGGCCCACTCAATGTTTCAGAAAAGTATGCAACAGGTTTGCCATCTTGTAATAACACACCACCCAATCCAATTCCACTAGCATCACATTCAAGCTCAAAAGTCTTACTAAAATTAGGAAGTTGGAGTAAAGGAGCATGTGTCAACTTATCTTTCAATACCGTGAAGGCTTCTTCCTGTGCGGTACCCCAAACAAAAGGCACATCCTTCTTTGTAAGCTCATTGAGAGGTGCAGCAATGGTGCTAAAATCTCTCACAAAACGCCTATAGAAACCAGTGAGTCCAAGAAAACTCCTCACTTGTGTGACCGTTTTGGGTTGCGGCCAACTCTCAATAGCTTCAATCTTGGCTTTATCATCTTCAATTCCCTGTGGAGTAACAACATAGCCAAGAAAAGATACTCGATCGGTGCAAAAGGTGCACATCCCAAGGTTAGCAAACAAACGTGCATCACGTAGAGCAATAAAAACAACACGTAAATGTTCCAAATGTTCTTCCAAAGATTTGCTATAAATCAGTATATCATCAAAATAGACTACCACAAATCGTCCAATGAAAGCATGTAAAACTTCGTTCATTAGTCTCATGAAAGTACTAGGTGCATTAGTTAACCCAAAAGGCATGACTAACCACTCATATAAACCAAACTTAGTTTTAAATGCTCTTTTCCATTCATCTCCCAATTTCATACTAATTTGATGGTATCCACTACGCAAATCAACTCTGGAGAATATTGTAGAGCCACTCAATTCATCAAGCATATCATCTAGCCTTGGAATAAGATGACGATAACGAATAATAATATTATTAATTGCCTCTACAATCAACACACATACGCGACGTACCATCCTTTTTAGGCACTAGTATAATAGGAGCAGCACAAGGACTAAGAGATTCGCGTATATAACCCTTGTCGAGCAGCTCTTGTACTTGACGCATAATCTCCTTCGTCTGCTCTGGATTTGTACGGTATGGTGCACGGTTGGGTAGCGATGCACCGGGAATTAAGTCAATTTGATGCTCAATCCGTCGAATAGGTGGTAATCCTGGTGGCACGTCTTGTGGGAAGACATCAGCGAACTCCTGCAAAATGTTAGTGACAGCAAGGGGAAAAGAGGAAGGCACGTCCTCGAATGAAAATAATGCCTCTTTGCACACAAAAGCATAGCAAACAGATTTGCTAAAATCTAGCTCATCAATATCAGATTTGGTGGCAAGTAAACATGCACTTTTCAATTTAATTTCAGAAGCAACACTAGATAGTTTAGTATTAGGCTTCATTTGTTGCTCAAATTCTTTTGCCACAATCTGATTTTCACTCTTATTTTTCTCCTGTTTTGCTTTATTAGCTCTATTAGTATCATCTTTCAAAATGGAATCAGGAGTCATAGGAAGCAAAGTAATATTTTTATCCTTATGAACAAGAGTATACTGATTGTTTCTACCATGGTGTACAGAATTTTTATCAAATTGCCATGGTCTACCAAGTAATAAGGAACATGCTTGCATAGGTACCACATCATAATCAACATAATCAGCATATGTAGAGATACTAAAATGCACATGAACAGTACGTGTTACCTTAACCTTGCCGTTGTTGTTGAACCATTGGATGTAGTAAGGATGTGGATGTGGTCTTGCGGTGAGAGATAGCTTCTCCACCATCTCCATGCTAGCCAAGTTGTTGTAGCTCCCTCTATCTATGATGACGCGAATAGAACGTTCTTTCACAACTCCCTTTGTATGGAACAAATTATGCCTCTGATTCTGCTCAGCTTGTGTAACCTGCACACTCAAAACACGTTGAGCAACCTAACATTCATACATGTCAGCATCTTCAGGAGCAATGTATTGTGTCTCATGATCAGAATCATCTCCACCGTGTTCTTCACGTGTAATAAGAGCCAAAGTCTCCTCATTATAGTCCCTAGCGGACTCATACCCACCATCCTCAGTAGCAATCATCACACACTGAGATTTGCATTCTCTCGCATAATGACCTCTTCCCTTACAACGACGACAAATAATATCACTTGTGTGGCCTGTTGCTGCCATGGAAGAAGAAGAGCTCTGTGCAGGCCCGACAGGTGTGCTCTTGGCAGATAGTGGTGGTTGTGCCTGCTTTCTTGTATCACGGTTGGTGGTGGCACCTGATGGAGGTGATGGTGCAGTGGAAGTAGAGGATGCACGTGGTGTCCATGATGAAGGTCGACCTGCAGAAAAGTTAGTTCGCGCCAATGCCTGTCGATCCTGCACTTCACGTTACGCTTTACAAGCAAGATGGAATAAACGAGTGATATTATTATACTCCTTATACTATAGAATGGTCTGAATCTCTCTATTTAATCCACCCATAAAACGTGCAAGCATAGCTTCATTATCCTCAACAATACCACATCTAATCATGCCAGTTTGTAATTCCTGCTAATATTCCTCTACAGAATTTTTTCCTTGTCTTAAACGCTGCAAGTTTTGAAGTAATTCACGTTGATAATATGGTGGAACCCAACGAGTACGCATAGAAGTTAGTAGTTGGAATATTATTCGGATATAATCTACGATGTCCTGACCACCACACACAAGCAAAACTAGTGAAAGCACAAAGTGCAGCAGCAACACGTCTCTCCTCGGGATATTCTAAACATGTAAAACGTTGTTCGGTTTCTAACTCCCAAGTAAGCTATATATCAGGAACATATCTACCCTCAAATGGTGGAATATTCAATATAAGTTTAGGAAGATGGTCATGATCTCGTACCTGAGCTGGTAATGCAGCCCTACCATTGCGATTATTTGCATGTGGACGACCGGGTGCTGGTGGTTGCACGTAGTTCTGATTCTGATCAACTTCATCCTCGTAATCTCCCGCATAATCATCCTCCTCCTCATCAGCAGCAGGAGCCATAGAAGTATCAACAACAACACCAACAGTTTGGCCAGGCTCAAGAGGGACACGGCTCGCTTGGCGGAGGGCTGTTTCGCGATGTGGAGGTAGTCGTTGTTGTTGTTATGGCAGAGGTGCGGCAGGTGCAGCTGGTGGTGTTTGTGGAAGACGCGCAAGCACTTCATTAAATTTGTTATCGAGCTTTGTTTCGAACGTCTTCTCAAAGCCAGTTATCTTATCCATGACCTCTTCAAAATTGTTCAGCACATCTTGCACCTGTTCAGTCATCATTTGATGAAATTTATCATGCAGCTCCTTATTCGTCATGTTCACCTAGTCAGTCTCATCGACTTGTGATCCTGCCATGGTTAGCAGCAATAGAAACACACAAATATGATCCTACGGACTACTAGAAAATGGTGGTGGTGGGGCGTCACAAATCCGTCAAGCAAATCTCAAATTCTTACCAGTTCTTACCAAGCAGCAGGTGGTGATCGGCAACCGTTGTAGTCAAAACTCTCAAAGCTTGGATAGAGTGATTACCAGGGAGAGTCAAACGCATGACCTAGATGTATGTGGAGCTGGGAAGGCTTATAATATGGTCGCAAAAAAGGGTCAGCAATAATCAATTCAGAGATGCAAAGTTGAATAAACGCTCAACGACTGTACTGTGCTGGTCCTAGGCTAGACCGTGCTACAGACGCGAGCCTAGAACACTAACAAAATCACGGCGCTGCACGTAAACAAGGGAAAAGCACACTCTGGAATGTTTTTTGGCTTTGTTTTTTTTTGCGCTCCTCTTTTTTTTGCGAAAAATCACTATAATTGCGAGTGTCTCAAAACTCTTCCCAGGTCAAACTGACACGATGGGCACGAAATTTTTTGGACTATTTTTTTTCGAAAATCAGGGCAGCCACGACGAAAAAGTGCGACAAAAAATCACTATGATGGCGAGTGTCTCAAAAGACTCAGAAAAGCCTAAAAATAGGATAAGGAAAAAATATTTTCGGTCGCCGAAATGTTGGCCTAAAATCTGCCCGGGGGTCTCCAGACTCTTCTTTTTTTTCAAAACCTACTCAGGCAAGGAAACACGAATCGGAAATTAGATGGATCTCGAAAACAAACCTAATATGAAAGGAACTCGGATTGGTGGTGGATATATGGTGGTGGTATATGGCAGCGGTGGTGGTAGCGGTGGTAGTATATGGATATGGATCGTCGGTGGTATATGGATATGGATTGATGGTGGTATATGGATACGGATTCAGAGCGGTGGCGGATAAGCGGTGGTGGTAGGTGGCAGGGCCGATGATGATGGTGCGGTGGCGGCGTGACAACTTATGACCAGAACTCGAAACTGTAAAAGACTAGATGCTAAGACCAGCAACTTGACACGCGATGCAACCGCAAATTCAACAAAGCAAAATACTTAAAAGACTATGCAAAGGCTCAGACTGGTTCGGATAGGATGAACTAACCCTAATTTTTTTTGGCTTTTTCGTGGACTATAGGTATGAAGAACAGACTTGATCTAAACTACGAAAAACTATAAAATCTCACCGAGCAACCTGGAGCTCTGATACCACTTGATATGAGGCAAAGGTGTCCCGTGTTTCGATGAGATGGTGGCTATCGTTTTGGAGGAAGTACACTTTGACGATCCGACTACGAACATGCGAGGATGTTGCGCCTTAGCAATCGCTAAACAAACTCCGAGAGGTTATTGACCACGCCGGAGCACGATCAACCTGACCATGAAGGTCTGTTTCCTGCAGGCAAACGAAGAACAAGCAAGAAACCAAGATTGCAATCTGGATATTGCGAATATAAGAGGAAAGCTTTATTGATCAAGGTGGGGTTCTGTGACACCTTTGTCTGGCCGTTGAACACAAACGGAGTACGCGAAGTTGCAGCTATGGCGAACTTTAATCTAAACAAAACCCAAAGTCTAAACGATGCCCTAAGGGCTGTATATATGGAGGAAGAGGGGGGAATTTCGTGGCCCTTGGGGAAGGGGTCCGAAACCAACCCTATCTCTTGTTTCCCCACACATACGGACTCTAAAAACAGCCTATACTTATGTATTTCGCAATTACATGGGCCTGGCCCAATAATAAGGTGATGTAGCACCTAGAATAGCCTTTGGACGAAATTTATGAAGTGGCATCATGTATATTTCGTCCAAGGCTTCATGCACTCATTATGGTGGCTTCAAAGTCCTGAAATCATCACTTGTAACTCCGTTCTTGTTCCCCTTGCGCATGCCATCCTCTCCATGCTTGGTCTTGCTCCAGTGTTCATCCCTCTTATCCATGCCAGGCCCTTCATTTGTAAGCAAAACAAAATTTATCCAATTTAGGCAGCATCATATTCTCATGAACATTAGAATCATTACCAAGAAACGAAAGTACCTGAAAATTTAATTGGCGTGTGCGAGCTCTAGTGATTGGTCCAGTATATGTAGCAGTAGGGGCTGTGGGTGTAACAATGGTATTGATGTCCTCATCACCAAGTCGTCGATGCCATAGCCAGCCTTCTAAAGCTTTTGCAAGTAGACACGTGGCAGGTTGTGGTCCTGTAGAGAAATCAACAATATACAAGTCTCCTCTCCTAAAGCCTTCGAAGACTTTGGAATGGTCAGCTTCCATGATCACAACACAATAATACTTGCCAAAGACAACAACCATATAAAGATCATAAAGCATCGAGACAGACCTGAGGTTGTATCCTAAGGACTCGACAAGAATGACTTTGTCCATGTGTCGATCCTTTGAGATCGCAACCCTACCTAGACCCAATACCTTGCTTTTGCCTTTGTCAGCATAGGTGATATGCTTTAGATGCGATGGAGATAAAGCAGTGTCCATCAATAAGTTCCTATCACCAGTCATGTGATTTGTACATCCACTGTCGAGGACCCACTCAGTAGCTTTGGTTTCATCATCCTGCATATGAATTAGTGCATCTTACGAACTCATATACTTCATCAGTGAAGAATATGACATCAAATTCATCAGATCAATTTCATCAAGCAATAGAACAGGTATAGCAGTATGAGGACATGAGAAATGAATATTTCTTCATGAATAGCTTGCGTCCTTTCAAGCATATTCAGGTCTCTAGCAAATTCATCAGACATTCAAGTTCGTCTGGAGACCTGACCCTGCATAAGAGATTAGTTCTTTTTCTTCACCACCCCCATCTGGAGGGGTGGCAAAGAGTTCATCATTCTGCGAGCTCCATATGAGAAAGGTGGCATAGAAGCCAGTCCACTTTGTTTCACATAAGAGGGGTTAGGGTAAGCATATGAATAAGCAGAGAAATTCTTCGAGGACTTATGAACATAATGATTTGAAGAATAATGCACATATTCATAGCCCTTAGGCTTTCCCTGCGAAACAGAGGTGTTAGCACGATGATGTTCATATGAGGATTTTGATCCATATGAAGAATTTGATCCACATGAGGAATTTGGTCCATATGGGGACTTGGATCCATATGAAGACTTTGGTCCATATGAAGAATTCGATCTGGGGTTCCTATTCTTCACAGATGGTGTCATGATGATATTCACCTGAAGACTTTCAAGGCATCTTTTGGGAACCCAGATTTTCTTCATAGGGGGACCATTCCTGCAGTTAGTGCCAACATATCTAGCAAATACTTCACCATTCTGATTTTTGAACAGTTTATAGTTGGAGTCAAATGACTCATCAGAAGAACATGAAGATTCACATGTAAAGCCAGATAAAGTGGATGGATCTACGGGAGGTCCTTTCGCAGCAACCCAGGGTTTTGGGGTACTGCTCAGGTTTCCCGTAGGTCCCATAAGCATTGAGTTTTCTCAAAGGCAATACCCTCTTTCCTAGGGTTCTTGTTGAGGATCTACTTTTTAAGCACATCACAAAGAGCCTGATGCCCTTTGAGGCTTTTGTACATGCCTGTCACATACAATTTGTTTAGCCCTGCATTGTCAGTGATACTAATAGCATCCTCAGATGAGGAATTTGTGACAACAGAGATAATTGAAGAATTTGTAGCAATAGAAGGATTTGAACTTTTAGGTGAAGAATTAGCAGATTCACGTTCAATGCTTTTCAAACATGGTGGAATGAATTCATCTTGAGCGGCACTAATCTATTGAGCAAGCAATGAATCACGCTCCTTCTGAAGATCTTCATAACTCGCCCTTAGCTTCTCAAGATCTTGCTTTCTTTGAAGAAATTCATAAGAACGCTTCTCATGATCAGCTACGAGAGTGTTATGATTACTTTGAAGGTTATCAAACTTAGACTGAAGTCTCTGAAGATTATCAGTCAGAGTATGAGTTCAATTCATTTCTTCACCCAACAGGTCATCGCTTTTGTCTAGCATATTTTGAACCTTTTCAAAAGCCTTTTGTTGTTTCACAGCAATCTTACCAAGTTTAGAATAGCTAGGCTTGAGGTTTTCATTAGATTCATCCTCACTTGATTCAGAGGAGGGATATTTGAGTACCTTGGCACCTTTTTCAATGAAGCAATAGGTGGGAGCGTGGTCATCATCGCCCGTCATCAGCGGTGTTGGGGAAGTCATTTTCCTCAGAGTTGAAGATGGGCTTGCTGACGAAAGCAGTAGCGAGGGCTAGGTTCGCCACACCAGAGTCTGAGCCCTCAGATGCCTCCTCTTTCTCATTTTCCTCAGATTGAGCTTCAGAGTCCATTTCCTTGCCAATGAATGCCCGAGCCTTTTTGGAGCTGCTGTTCTTATGAGATGAAGACTTTGAAGATTTTGACGACGAAGACTTTGAAGATTTCTTATTCTTCTTTGCGTCATCAGAACTGTAATCCTCGTATTTGTTCTTCTTTGATTCCTTCTCCCACTGAGGATAATCAGTAATGTAGTGACCAGGTTTCTTGCATTTGTGGCAAGTTCTCTTCTTGTAGTCACGGGATGAGGAATCTGATCTCATGTCATCACCTCTTGAGGATTTACCAAAGCAACCACGCCTTGAGAACTTCTAGAGTTTCCTCCCGAGCATTGCTAGCTCTTGACTCAGTTCTTCAGGATCACTAAGGCTGCTACCAGAATCCTGACCTTCAGATTCAGAGACTGCCTTGGCCTTCAGAGCGCGTGATCTGCCATAGCTCGGTCCATAGAGATATCCCTTCTCAGCAAGTTGGAACTCATGAGTGTTTAGCCTCTCGAGGATATCAGCGGGATCAAGTGACTTGTAGTCTCCACGTTCTTGTATCATCAGTGCAAGAGTGTCAAATGAGGAATCAAGCGATCTCAGCAATTTCTTCACCACCTCATGGTCGGTGATGTCAGTGGCACCAAGTGCTTGAAGGTCATTTGAGATGTCAGTGAGGCGATCGAATGTTTGCTAAACATTTTCATTGTCGAGTCTTTTGAAGCGGTTGAAGAGATCGCAAAGAACGTCAACTCGAGAGTCACGCTGTGTTGAGACTCCTTCATTGACCTTGGACAACCTATCCTAGATAAGCTTAGCTGTCTCCAAAACACTCACTCTGCCATACTGCCCTTTGCTCAGATGGCCACAAATGATATTCTTCGCTTGAGAGTCGAGTTGCTTGAATCTCTTCATATCAGCAACATTAATGGTAGGAGTGACGGAGGGAACGCCATTTTCCACAACATACCAGAGATCGTTGTCAATTGCCTGAAGATTCATTCGCGTCTTATTCTTCCAGTAGGGGTAGTCCGTCCCATCGAAGGTAGGACACCCAGCAGACACCTTGATCATGGTTGCAGTCGACATAACTAAAACTCGAGACAGTTAAACCAAAATCACACAGAACAAGGGAGTACCTTGCTCTGATACCAATTGAAAGTGTGTTATATCGACTAGAGGGGGTGAATAGGCGATTTTTTCAAATTCATCACTAAGGAATTCCAAGGTGAGGAAATTCCTAAGCAAGGAACTACTTAGCAGCAGAATAAGTACTCATGATGAAATGAAAACAAGCACAAAGTACAAGTAGGGTGAACACAAGATAAGCAGGCTGAAGAAAAACTGACTGGAGAAATAGGATTGAGGAAATTGAGAAAGTCTTCAGTCAAAGTCTTCAAACAGTAACGATCAAGTACTTCAACACAGAAATGAGGAAATGAAAGGGTTGAGGAAATAGAACCAGTAGCTCGGTGAATACAGTGATTTTGTAGACAAGTTTCAACTGATGTGACAGTCGTACGTCTGGTTGGAGCGGCTAGGTATTTAAACCTGATGACACACAGTCCTCATCATATTCTCGTTGAGCTAAAATCACACAGACCTCGCCCAATCACTCGTGGTAAGCCTTCAGGTGACTTCCAACCCTTCACAGGCTCGGTCACTCGGCGATCCACAATTTCCTCTTGGATGTTGTACACCATGACGCCTAACCGTCTGGAGGATGCACAGTCCTCAAAGGTAATAAGCGTTGGTTCCACACAGGAACAATCTCTTCAGTGATGCTCAATCACTTTGGGTTTGTAGGTGTTTGGGTTTGGGTTTTCCTCACTTGATGATTTTCACTCAAAGTCCTTAGAGGATGGGATGCTCTCAATGACAAGTGTCATTTTCTCTCTGAGCAGCCAACCAACTCGTGGTTGTAGGGGGGCCATTTATAGCCTAGGGAACAGCCCGACATGATAAGACATAAATGCCCTTCAATGATATGACAGTTAGGTCGGTAATATTTTGGGACAGCTGGCGCATAGCACAGCAACGATCGGATATTTGAGTATCAAATTCCTCAGGGCTATCATGTTCCTCACTTGTAGGCAATCCGCACTGGCGAATTCCTAACTCCTCAGTCAGAACAAATTCCTCAGAGAACAGAAGATCTTCGTCTCTGTCACTGAAGAAACTAACTGAACTGTATGAGATTTCCAATGGCTTCACTCAAAAGGATTGGGTAGGTGTAGGATTTTGAGATGAGCATGACTTGGAAACTTTTTCTTAGTTTTACCTCGACCCCCTTTAACAGTACGATGTTTCCTATGACTCAAGACAGAGAAAATGAAACTAACAAAAACAAAAGTCTTCACGCTTCATATTCCTCGCATGAATATCAAGTCTTCACAGTCACACCAATTTCTTCACTTTAAAAGTCTTCAGAAAGCCAAACTCTTCAGTTGAAGACATTCATTTTTAGGGGTCGACTTTATCTGTAAATAACAAACTCCTCATAGACTTATAGACCTATGTACACTCACAAACGCATTAGTTCCTTAACCTATAAGTCTTCAATGCACCAAAATCAGTAAGGGGCACTAGATGCACTTACACTAACATCTGCAGAGTGTTTATTAAATCTATCGATAGCCGCATCCTCGGTTACAGACACAGCTCGTGAGTAGGTCACTGTCGGTGTCAAAACCGGCGGATCTCGGGTAGGGGGTCCCGAATTGTACGTCTAAGGTAGATGGTAACAAGAGACGGGGACACGATGTTTACCCAGGTTTGGGCCCTCTCGATGGAGGTAATACCCTACTTCCTGCTTGACTGATCTTCATGAATATGAGGATTACAAGAGTTGATCTACCACAAGATCGCAATGGCTAAACCCTAGAAGTTAGCCTGTCTGATGATGATTGCCTCTATGGACTACACCCTCTAGTTTATATAGACACCGGAGGGGCCTAGGGTTGTACAGAGTCGGTTTACAGAGGAAGGAATCTTCATATCCGGACGCCAAGCTTGCCGTCTATGCAAAGGAGAGTCCCATCCGGACACGGGAGGAAGTCTTCTATCTTGCATCTTCATGGCCCAATAGTCCGGCCCACGTCACATAGGCCGGACGCCTGAGGACCCCTTAATCCAGGACTCCCTCGGTAGCCCCTGAACCAGGCTTCAATGACGATGTGTCAAGCACGCTGATAGTCTTCGGCATTGCAAGGCGGGTTCTTCCTCTGAATACTTCAAAGTGTCTGATCCGAAGAGTTATACTGGGCCTTCCATTTAATGTCGTACCCCTTGGCTTCTGCACCTCCATTGCTTCAGCCTCCACGTGTCGAGCGAACACGGAAGGTCAGAGTATTTTTGCACATAACACCCTGGCCATGTAAGAAAGGCGTATATTTAAGTAGATAGGATCTCAGATGCCATCTCACATCAGGCGAAGAATCTTTAGAGCTTGCTAGGAGAAACCATTCCATCATGGCTAGCGTTCCCAGTTCTTCCTCCTGCCCCCATGGCTCCGAAAAAGGCCATTGGGAGAAATGTCTAGTATCCCACGACCAGCTGAGTAAGGTTCAAATGCAGGGATTCTTTCCCCCCGCGGATCTAGTCCCCGTCCGGGCAGGATTAACCACTTTCACAGGCGAAGCCCTGGCGGAAAATTTCCCCAATCCAACCAGGGGGGAGCGAGTGTGCTTCATAACCTTCTTAATAAGAGGCGTCGGGTTTCCAATCCACCCTTTCCTCCGAGGTCTCCTGGAGTACTACGGCCTCCAACTGCACAACCTTACTCCGGCCTCCATCCTGTATATCGCGGGTTTTGTCGCTCTTTGCGAGCTATTCCTGGGCTGCGAGGCCCACTTTGATCTATGGAGGAAATTCTTCTGCCTCGTCCCCCATACCCAAAAGGGATCCGTATTCGAAGTGGGCGGCGCCGAGATATGGCGCATAGCCGGGACCGGATACTTGTCTAGCACGCCGAAGAAGGCATCCGAAGAATGGCCCTCGGAGTGGGTTTATATTGAAGACGTCGCTCTCCTCGACCCAGTCCGAATTGGCCTCCCAGAATTTTGTAGCCCTCCGTTGAAGAAACGCCATAGCTGGCGTCCTCGGAGCCTCGAGGAGGAAGACAGCGCAGAAGTCCGGCAATTGATGGGAAAGATAAGGGCACTTGCCCACTCCGGATTATCAATAATCAAGGTAATGGCAACTTCCATAGCACAAGGTGTTCAGCCGCTCCAATTCAGGGGGCTCCCTATGTGGGACTACAATGGGGAAGATGACGCCTCACGCTGCGGACGAAAGGGTCTGGATTCCCTCACTGCCCTGGCCACAATACTGGCCAATCTGTATAAAGGGGAGAAAGAGGAATTCACTCGTCTTACGCGCCGAGAGGGATTTTCCATGTACAATCCTCCTAGCAGGGTGAGTTTTTAACCCCACCACTTTATTCAATCCTCTCCCCTAGTCATGTTTAACCAACACTAACCCGTCCGTTAATAGGAATGGCGGACGGTTACCGCGGGGATCCATAGCCCCGCTCCACAGCCGGAGAACCATAACCGGGACCTTGATCCCAGATTGGAAGAAGATCCGGACATATTTTGTAGAGCTCAAAGAGGGAGTCTTCTACTAGGCGAGCTATGATGGCACAGAAGTGGCCATCACGGCTGATTATCCTGGCCTCCTTCCTGCCTCATATGTAAGTAAGCTGGAGACATTTCCTCCGAAGGAGCTTCCTCATTATGCCTCACCTGCCACACTGTCTTGTGCTCCAAAGGGGAGGCGCTCGACGCATCATATTGCACCAGAGGCGTCTCAGAAGAGAACGGCGCCTGCGCCGGACGGGTCTTCGAAGAGAAAGGAAAATGACAACACAACTGAACCTTCATCAAAGAGGTATGGCTTTAAATATGCCCTGCAGCAGTCACATCGAACCATGACATTGTCGGTTTTATTAGGAAGAGCATTCGTCGGACCGTGTCCGAGGGGCCTGCCGGTCGCGCCCCCACCAATCAGGTTCCAGACCCTGCTTCTAGGGCGGGGGCAGACACGGGAACGACACTGAATTATCCTCCTTCAGAGGATTCGGATAATGTATCAATCACGAACTCCGAAGTAGAGAGTGCCATGCATCATCGGCGCCGGAGGGCCGCTCTTCGTGACCTCGGCTTTACTAAAGAGGCGTTCGACGCCTTCAGCTCGGCTGATGAGTACATCCGAGCTGCTCGGGATGGGCTTACCAGAGCAACTGGTCAGTATTTGAAAGATATGCGGGTAAGTACGCATTGTACAGATCTAGTAACCATGTACCAGTAGCCCCCGAGACTTGAAATAGTTGAAACAACTGATTTAAGGATCGTTGTATAATTAGGTACTCACAGAGAAGAACAACATGCTGTCTCATGAGCTGGAAGAGTGCAAGACTCAGCTAGCTGTTGCTACCGCTGAACTGGAGAAGTCCAAGGAGGCACCGCTTGGTAATGTTCCTCTCCATCCATAAAAAGTATAATCATGTCCTAGTAATGTTGATACTGTTACGTTTCTGATGATAGGATCAGTTGATCAACTGAAAGAGGTACTGAAGGTCGCACATGCGGGTAAACAATAGGCCAAAAGGCAACTGGCCGTAGGCGAACGTGTATTGACACGGGTCAGAGATGATAAGAACAAGCTGCAGGATTCCAACACCCTACTAGGCGAAGAGCTAAAAGATGTACGAACCCAACTAGAGGACGCCGTAAAGGAAAATAGAAGGCTACGAGGCGGCATATTCAGTATGCTTCTGAACTTACTTCTGTGTAATTCAGCAAACAAATGAGCTGACAGATTTATGTCTGCAGGTATGCT
The DNA here is from genome assembly GCF_018294505.1 of Triticum aestivum. Taxonomy (NCBI): domain Eukaryota; kingdom Viridiplantae; phylum Streptophyta; class Magnoliopsida; order Poales; family Poaceae; genus Triticum; species Triticum aestivum. Next base: position 336,084,488 of record NC_057814.1, read on the forward strand.
GACTGGCCGTCCCGAAGAGGAAGTGTCCGGATCTCAAGGCGATCTGCTACAAGAGCTGTCCCAGGTGCACGAGCGAGCTCGGCAAGCAATGCAGAGCGTTGCCAAGGCTTTGTTGCCATCCGCCTCCCCTCCAGGAAGTATGGAGGAGCTTGTGAAGCTATTCCAAGGAGCTCGGCGGCGCTTTCAATTATGGAAAATATCGGCCTGCCGAGAAGGTGCGTGAGAGGCCTGGGCAATGATTAAAACACGGTACACCAAGCTTGATCCGAATCATATGGCCCGGGTCGGACCTCGGGGGTCAGATGGACAAGAAATTCCAGTTAGTTTGGTATATGACAAACATAGCCGCCAAGTTTTCCCACCAGGATTGTAAGCTAGACAGCCTGTTAGACGGCATAGAGGAAGAAGTTTTTAAGTCCAAGTGACTATGTACTTCAATTGACAAATTTGTCCCTAGCCGGATTGTAAAACGATTGTCATGGGAGACCTTTTCGCTTCAACCTCGGGACCCGAAGGTGCGGAGTGTTTCCGAATACCGGGTCGACAATATAGACCGGGGTATGCGTGGAAACCATGCGTAGGGGTCATAGTTTCTTGAACAGACAAGTTGTATCTGGCTAGCTATGTTATATTACATGTTGATTGTAAGAAACATCTTCCAGGGAGAATAGTTCCGTTAAGGGTTCCATTCCCTGGGTGAACATGTTGTAGGATGCACGCCCGAACTGTGATTGAAAAATCTCAGTATACGTAACATCTGGGGGTTTACAATGTAATTAGGGTATAACGTCTTTAGTCCGCTGACCGAATATTCCCTTAAGAACGCTAGCTTTCGGCTTCACCCAGTTTGAGGTACACGTCCAGATGACCCGGCTGTAACAATCGCAGAGGTGCTCCCTTTATGCCCTAGCCGAACAAACGGGAACGTAGGGCATAAGCACAGGAGCCAGGCAACCCAGCTTGGCCAAAACTTAAGTCATAATGGTGCATATAATGGCAAAGAAAAGGTACATATGAGGAAAGGACACATATGTGGTGAGCTTGATGCTCGGAAAATAATAATAAGCTTCTATTAAAGAAGCCCCCAGGTATTATGAGCGTATACATTTAAGGATGTGTACGTCATGCGGTTTGGCCGCACAAGGGCTATAGAGAAAAATTAAAGAGATAAAAAATGGAAACAAAGGGAGAAAAGACGAACAAAGAGTACGGCTCTAGGCGTAGAATCTTCGGAGTCTGAAGGCATTCCACGGGTTCGGCTCTAAGCGACTGTCCGACGCATCACGCAGGCGGTACGCTCCTCTAGTGAGAACTTCATCTATGATGAAGGGACCCTCCCAGTTGGGCTTGAGTTTGTTTTCTTTTCTGGCAAGCATAGAACGTGTTCACCAACATTATAAGTCTTGGCCCGCACTTCTCTGCTTTGGTATCTACGAGCCTGTTGTTGGTAGAATGCAGAATGGGCTTTTGCAACATCGTGCTCCTCCTCCAGGGCATCTAGGCTGTCCTGCCGATCAAGCTCGGCCTCTCTCTCTTCATACATGCGCACTCGAGGTGAGTCCTGAATGATATGGCAGGGCAAAATGGCCTCTGCGCCGTACACCATGCAGAATGGTGTGTATCCGGTAGTGCGATTAGGCATGGTCCGCAGCCCCCAGAGTACGGAGCCGAGCTCCTCAATCCAGTGCTTGTCTGATTCTTTCAAAGACCGCACTAGTCCAGGCTTAATGCCGCTCATGATAAGACCATTAGCTCGTTCGACTTGACCCTTTGTTTTGGGTGATAGACGGAGGCGTAATCGAGTTTAATGCCCAAGTTAGCACACCAGGTTTACACTTCATCGGCTGTAAAATTGGAGCCGTTATCGGTGATGATGCTGTGTGGGACACCATAATGGTGCACGACACCGGACATAAAGTCTATCACTGGTTCGGCTTCGACCGTTTTAACTAGTTTGACCTCTATCCACTTGGTGAATTTATCTACCATGACCAGCAGATATTTTTTCTTATGGCTTCCTCTTTAAGGGGCCCGACCATATCAAGCCCCCAGTCCGCGAAAGGGCAAGTATTGGGGATTGTTTGTAGAGCGGTAGGCGGCATATGGCTTTGATTGGCGAAAAGCTGGCATCTGATACAACGTTGGACAATGTCCTGTGCATCTGCTCGGGCCGTCGGCCAAAAGAAACATGTGCGGGCGCCAGGATTTATCCTTCTTTGGCACCATCACCAGGTTTGCCAGCCAGTCCGGGTGTTTTATTTCTCTGATGAATCCGGCCTCAATTAGCTTGGCTAGCTCCTCCCCCATAGCTTGTCGTTTGGGTTCGGAAAAGCGCCGCAGTTATTGCTTGGCCGGCTTATATCCCTTCAATATATTGAGGTTGTTCGGCCAACCTGCGTGGGATCCCTGGCATATCAGAAGGGTGCCAGGCGAATATGTCCCAGTTCTCGCGCAGGAACGCTCGTAGGGTGGCGTCGACCGTTGGGTCCAGCTATGCCCCGATGGAAGCTGTCTTCTTGGGGTCCGTCGGGTGGACTTGAAATTTCACTATTTCATCTGCTGGTTTGAAGGAGGTGGATTTGGGCCGCTTATCAAGGATTACATCATCCCTATCCACCATGGAGCGTAGTGCGGTTAACTCTTCGGCCGCGAGGGCCTCGGACAGTGCCTCGAGGGCAAGGCATGTGGTTTTGTTTTCGGCGCGGAGGGCTATGTCCGGATCACTAATGAGAGTGATAATACCGTTGGGCCCGGGCATCTTGAGCTTCATGTACCTGTAATGAGGTATAGCTTGGAAGCGCATGAATGTGTCTCTCCCCAACAGGGTGTGATATCCGCTGTTGAAAGGGGCCACCTGGAAGGTTATCTCTTCGGACCGATAGTTCTCCGGCATGCTGAATACCACGCGAGTGTAATTTTCCCCGCGCATCGCACCTCCCGGCTGGGAATGATTCCTCGGAAGGTCATATTACTTTGCTCGATGCGGCTCCTGTCTATTTCCATTTTATTGAGCGTGTCCTCGTAGATGAAGTTTAGTCCGCTGCCGCCGTCCATGAGCACTTTAGTGAGCCGAAAGCCATCCACAATTGGATTGAGGACCAAGGAGGCTGGTGCCCGGACTGACCGGAATTTTGGCTCGTCACTGGCATTGAAAGTTATTGTCGTGTCATTCCAGGGGTTTATTGCTGCGACTTGGCAGACTTCGGCGAGGTCGCGGAGTGCCCTCTTGCGCCGATTGTTTGAAGCGAAAGTCTCGAAGACCGTCAATACTCTAAGGTCCTCGTCCTCCGGGGGACGTTGCTCTGAGGTGTTTTTGGTGAGGATATGCTCGCCGCTCTTGGCCACTTGCCGGAGTATCCAACACGCTCTAAGGCTGTGGTTTGGTACGGTATCCGGTGTTGTGTGTATTTTGCATGGCCTATCGAGCCATCCCTCTAGAATAGTTCCGCGTCCCATAATGGGCTTAGTTTTCTTCACTGTGGGGTCGGGTGCCCCGCGAGGGTGCATCCCCTTTGCCCGCCAGAGGGGTTGAGTGGAGACCGGTGGTTCCCAGCGAGCTGTCTGAGTTTTCCAGGCGCTTTCCATTGCATAGTACTTCTGTACTATGGTCGCCAAGTCAGCGAAGTGTAATACGCGACGGCGGTTGATGGCATTGAGGATTCCTTCGTCTGTGCAATTATTGCAGAATACTGAGATCGCGTCCTCATCGCGGCAATCTTTAATCTTGTCTTTGACAAGAAGGAATCTGGCCCAAAAGTGATGGACTGTTTCCTGGGACTGCTGTCGCACGTGCATGAGGTCGCATATATCCGGAGGACTGGAATTGCTCGGCGAATATTGCTTGTGGTGGGTGGGTGGCTTTAAATCCGAATCCTAACCCAATTTGGGGCCCGGAGTTTGAAAAACTTCCGATCTTATTAGTTCGGACTCCGGGATGTTAAATGATTTTCCAGGCTCGACGCCTGATTCTATGTTCGGAGGGCCAGGACTGTCGTCCTGCAGACAGGTATGCGGCTCTTCGAGCTTGGAAATCCGAATATAACTCGTCTTCAACATAGGGGAAGAGTTGTTGTTTTGCTCCTCCACGACCGCTATCTGATGGGTGATCGGCGGAGATTTGATTTCTCTCTAATCGGGTTTAAGCCCAATCTGATCATAGTCTGTAGCGAACCCCATGGCGGCGATGCGATCCAGGAGTTCGTTTAAAGACGACAACTCCGTCGGATCCATCTGCTTGGAGTACTCGAAGTCAATACGGAGACGATCTTTGATGACCCGAGAAGTCATCATTGGCTTGACAGCCGAACGGGCGGTCACGATAAAGCCGCCCAGCCGGAGGGTTTGGCCTGAGGCCAAAGCTCTTCCGGATGTGATACTGTCCTTGATAACAAGGCGAGCCATCAATCCTGTCTTTCACGTCACAGCAGAACTCTCAATGAAAGCACCAATGTCGGTGTCAAAACCGGCGGATCTCGGGTAGGGGTCCCGAATTGTGCATCTAAGGTCGATGGTAACAGGAGACGGGGGACACGATGTTTACCCAGGTTCGGGCCCTCTCGATGGAGGTAACACCCTACTTCCTGCTTGATTGATCTTGATGAATATGAGGATTACAAGAGTTTATCTACCATGAGATCGTAATGGCTAAACCCTAGAAGTCTAGCCTGTCTGATTATGATTGCCTCTACGGACTAAACCCTCCGGTTTATATAGACACCGGAGGGGCCTAGGGTTGTATAGTCGGTTTACAGACGAAGGAATCTTCATATCCAGACGCCACGCTTGTCGTCTACGCAAAGGAGAGTCCCATCCGGACATGGGAGGAAGTCTTCTATCTTGTATCTTCATGGCCCAACAGTCCGGCCCACGTCACATAGGCCGGACGCCCGAGGACCCCTTAATCCAGGACTCCCTCAGTCACACCATGGATCAACATGATTAAGTAAACTTGCACACTAAAGTTAAATGTTTGGCATTGGTTTTGTTATGAGATTTGTGAGACCATGAATATGGTCGTTGTTGTGCGAACCAAAGTGTTGGTTCGTTTGTGATCCGGGAATGATCACTGTTACGAGGTAACCCGTTTCGTAAGAGAGTCTGAGGGACTCGGTGCACAAGTTTGATTCACTTCATGAGTAGTATGTTGAAGTATTGCATTTAACCTACTTAATTGTCATAATATTGTTTGCCATTATGCTTATGCTTGTTGTGAGCTTGCAAGTACATTCAATGTACTGACCTGGCGTGTCATGCCAGATTTCAGGAAAGTCTCACCGGATCGGAAGTGCTTCACGTGTCTAGATCATGTCCACATTGGTGTCCCTGTGCTATGGAGTTCCACTTCTTCGTCGTTCCACTGCCACGTAGTTGTCGTGATCGAGGCCCCTTCATGTTCGTTAAATAATGTACATATTGTTCAGCTGCACCGTGTGTGCCGCTTGGCCTCGCTACTTGATGTAATATCGAACCTATGCTTCCGCTAGCATCAATAAAGCGGCTGTTTTCTATACCAAGTTGTTGTGTGTTGCCAGAAGACTTGATCTCTGGGCTGGCAATGCAAGGTAAACCGGTTGCTCTAAGCCGGGGTGGCACAACGCTTGGGATCAGAGTCGCGCTGACTGTAGGACACGCTAGACCGACGACGCGTTAGTTGAACAGTAGCTAGCTTAATTTGAGTGCCGGTAGTGTTTGCATCTCATTGCTGCATTGCATGCACTTGATTTATTATTATCTCTAACCGACTAATGGTTGTGAGTGTAGATGGCTCCAGTGCCGTATGCGTGCCAGTTGGAGCTGCTACCGTACACTTCGCCGCACCTTCTTCAGAATGTATGGCGTCGACTCTACCCTCACGGTGACGACCTAGTGTATCAGGTGTACCGGAGCGTCTAGCAGACTCAGTATACGAGTATTACGCCATGGTTACTTTGCGCAGAAGTTCAGCATCAGGCTCTTACACTCGTACCTCTAAGAGTGGTTTCGCTTCTACCACCGCTAAGGCCGTCCAGTTTGCTGCGTTTGAGATCCTTGTTGAGCTTCGCTATAACGAGATCCAGATGTGGACCCACCTAGGTTTTTACTACTATCCATCCCTGCACGATGATGGTCGTGTCCGCTTTCCTATCATTGATCTGGCGGCCGATAGCGCTACTAGCCACCTTTCCTGCTATATCACTGCTAGTTATCTTCTAATTCACGAGCTGGCTCGAGAGCTGACTCGTGCTCGTACTGCTTTAGTAGCCGCTAGGTCCTATCGCACTCCACCTTACATGGGATTTACTCCCTATATTGCACCAGTTTCTGGCTCGCCCGTTTCCCCAGTTACTCCCTCGAGTCGCTCGGGCACCTTGACTATGACTCCCCACAATGCCCCTGCTGAGTGGGCTTCACTTCTCTCTAGTCTTGTAGCCCCTATGCTCCAGCCTCATCCCGCACCTGCCCCTGAGGGAGAGCCCTCGTGGCAGCGTCGTCGTGTCACCTTTAACCTAGAGGTTTCCATTAACGTTGTCAATTCAGGATCTGAGTCCGGATCAGGAGAGGACCCAGTAGGACCGGCAGAGCATTAGACTGTCAGAGTATCCGCAGTTGTCATGATGTCGATGTACGGGTGTAGTCGTACTTGTCATGATGTCTCATTTCATGTATGAGCGTAGTCGAATCCGCCATGATGTTTCCTTTCATGTATGAGTCTATGTATAATTATGTTGGAACTTTTTATTATTCGCTTTGGTTTTTGCTGCTCTCTTTCAGGTTTGTCGCTTGCTTTTCTTCCCATTTTGGATGTTGCTCATCTCTGTTGCTTTATATTGGGAAAAATAAACAAAAGGATGACGCGGGGAGGCAGCAGCAGTCACGCTTATGAGGATGTCCCTGTTCGTCGCTCGGCAAGACAGGCGGGACATTCCCCTGAGCCATATCCAGCACCGCCTCCACCGCCACATCCGCCATCCACTGAACAAATCATGTGCATGTTCGAGGAAAGAAGGAACAAAGATCTGATTGAGCTATTGAAAAGTGTGCAAGCTATGGTTGGGCAAAATGGAAACCAGAATCGTCATCACTAAACTGTCATATTTTCAGAGGACCAAGCCTCCCGGTTTCAGTCAAGTTATCGATCCATTAGAAGCCGATGATTCATTGTGGACTATTGAGAGAAAGCTTGAGATTGCTTGCCCTGAAGAAGCTGACAAGGTTCCGTTTGCTACACACTATCTTGAGGGAGCTTCCGCTCTATGGTGGGATAATGCTAAAGCTATGTGGCCTGCGGACGAAGAAATCACTTGGGCAAAATTCAAGGACCATTTCCGCAAGTACCATATTCCCGCCGGTATTATGAAGGTCAAGCAGCGTGAATTCCTCGCTCTCACCCAAGGAAGCCTGTGAGTAAGTGAGTATCTGCATAATTTCAAGCATTTGGCCTGCTATTCTCTTTCTGATGTGACCACGGAAGAAAGAAAGATCGACCGATTTCTTGGAGGACTGAATCAACACCTCAGATGCACTCTCAGTATGCTCGACTTTTCGGATTTCCAAACTCTGGTAAACAAAGCCCTCATTGTAGAAAGATAACATAAGCTCGTGCACGACAATAAGCCCGCTAATAATGATCATAAGCGCAAGTTTGAGCACAAGAAGGATGGACAGCCAGTGCACAAAGCTCGTCCTGGCAGCAGACTCAGGTTGAGTACAAGCCCAGTTGGCAGCAGAACATGAACAAGACCACTACCCAAGTCAAGAATGTCGTGACCAGCCCGGTACGCAAAGAATGTCAGTGCAACAATTCATAATTGTGGGCAAACCGGACATTATGCCAGACAATGCCCCAAGAGCGCCAAGTCAAATGCTCCATTCAAGCCACATGGGACCATATCCTGGTCAGAACACCATCCAAGGGCAAGTGCACCACCTCTCCGCAGACGAAGCCCAAGAGGACCCAGAAGTCGTCATTGGTATGTTTCCTGTTAATAGCATACCTGCAATAATTTTAGTTGACTCTGGGGCTTCCCACTCTTTTATTTCGCGGAGTTTTGTTGCCCAAAACAAGTTTCCTTGCTCGATTTTGGGAAAGAGTATGATGGTACAATCCCCGGGATCCATGCTCAGAAGTAATCTGGTCTGCCGCAATTTGGAAACTGGCATCAAGGGAGTCACCTTCCCAGCTTCTTTGATAGTCATCGAGTCTGCCAAGTTGAATATTATTTTGGGAATGAACTGGTTGACCCAACATCAAGTGTGCATCAACTGTACGACCAGGGAAGTCACACTGACAGGTCGGGAAGGTCGGACAAAAAACTTATTTGCTCGAAGAAGTATACCCAAGAAAGACATGGTCTTCACCACTGTAGCTGAAGAATTGGAATTAATTCCTGTGGTCTGTGAGTTTCCAGATGTATTCCCTCAGGAATTACCAGGAATGCCGCCAGACCGAGAGCTTGAGTTTGCAATTGACCTTGCGCCTGGAACCACATTGTTATACACGAAGTATTATCGGATGCCTTCCTCATAATTAATGGAATTAAAGAAACAACTTGATGAGATGCTTCAGAAAGGATACATCCGTCCAAGCTCTTCACCATGGGGATCACCCTCAATATTCGTGGACAAGAAAGATGGTAGTCTCAGAATGTGTGTGGATTACCGTCAGTTGAATGAGGTCACTATCAAGAACAAAAATCCACTTCCGATGATTGATGATTTGTTCGATCAACTCAGCCAGGCAAAATTATTCTCCAAGATTGATTTGAGGACCGGATACCACCAGCTCAAAATCAAGAAGGAAGATATTCCTAAGACCGTGTTCACCACTCAATACGGTCTTTATGAAGATACGGTCATGTCATTCGACCTCACCAATGCCCCCACTTTCTTCATGCATATGATGAATAAAGTATTCATGGATTTCTTGGATGAGTTTGTGGTGGTCTTCATCGATGACATCCTCATATTTTCGAAAGGTGAAGAAGAGCACAAGGGACATCTCAGAGTAGTCTTGCAAAGACTTCGTGACCATCAGTTATATGCAAAATTCAGCAAATGTGAGTTTTCACTCAAGCAAGTCGGGTTTTGGGGACATGTTCTCTCAGCAGAAAGCATAGCCATGGACCCAAGCAAAGTGAAGGACGTGCTTGATTGGACCGCACCCACGACTGTAACTGAGATCTGGAGTTTTCTTGGATTAGCCGGATACTACCTTCGGTTCATCAAAGGCTTCTCTAAGATTGCCAAACCAATGACAGAACTTCTCAAGAAGAATAAGAAATTTGTATGGTCTGAGGACTGTGAGAAAGATTTCCAGGGATTGAAAACCAGATTGACAACAACACCTGTATTGACTCTCCCAGACATCTACCGCAACTTTGATGTATACTGTGATGCATCCAGGAGAGGTATTGGATGTGTACTCATGCAAGATGGCAAGGTTGTAGCATACGCATCTCGACAGTTACGACCCCACGAAGGGAGTTACCCAACCAATGATTTGGAATTGGCCGCAGTTGTGCACGCCTTTAAAATTTGGAGGCACTAACTCATTGGCAAAAGATGTCACATATTTATCGACCACAAGAGTCTCAAGTATATATTCACCCAACCGGATCTGAACCTCCGACAGTGAAGATGGCTCGAATTGGTCAAGGATTATGATCTTGGAGTCAATTATCATCCCGGTAAGGCCAACATGGCCGCCGATGCCCTAAACCGCAAGCCCGCCAATCTGAACGTCCTGATGGAGACCTTGCCTTCCGAACTCCAAGAAGAGATCGCTCAGCTTAAGTAGGTTATTGTTGATGCCAGCCTTGCCAATATGTTGGAAGTTACTCCTACCCTTGAAGAAGAGATCCGCATGGCCCAGCAAGATGACTCAGCCCTACCACACCATGTCAAGCGTATGCAAGAAGGCAAGACCCATGATTTCTCTAAGGATGAGCAAGGTACTCTATGGTTTCGAGGACGGATTTGCGTACCTGAGCAAGCAGACTTGAGAAAGAAGATCTTCACAGAAGCACACGAATCTTCGTACTCGGTCCATCTAGGAGGTACAAAAATGTATGAGGACCTTCATCAAGCATTTTGGTGGGATGGAATGAAGAAGGACATCGCCTATTTTGTCGCTTGCTATGATATATGCAACCAAGTAAAGGCCGAACATCAGAAACCCACCGGACTTCTGCAACTTTTACCCATTCCGCAATGGAAGTGGGATGATGTCTGCATGGATTTCGTCACAGGCCTACCAAGGACTCACCGGGGCAATGATGCAGTATGGGTTGTGGTGGACATGCTGACAAGGTAGCTCACTTCATCCCCATCTGAACCACCTATCGAGCCGATCAACTGGCACAGCTATATGTGTCGAAAATCGTCAATTTGCATGGAGTGCGAAGAACTATCACTTCCGACAGAGGTTGTCTCTTTACCTCCGCATTCTGGTCACGTCTCCATCAAGCTTTGGGGACCGCACTAAAGTACAGCACAGCCTATCATCCTCAAACAGATGGGCAGACTTAGCGAGTAAATCAAATACTTGAAGATATGCTCCGAGCATGTGCTTTGGCCCAAGGACCCAAGTGGGAAGACTGTCTACCCTATGTGGAGTTCTCTTACAACAACAACTTCTAGACCAGTCTCAAGATGTCACCATATGAAGCTATGTATGGACGTAAGTGCCGCACTCCTCTAAACTGGTCTCAAACCGGAGATAGCCGTATTTTCCGGACTGACTTAATGATGGAGGCTGAAGAACAAGTCAAGGAGATACGAGATAGATTGCAATTGGATAAGTCCCAACAAAAGAGCTACTATGACTCAAAGCACCATCAGATCAGTTTTGAACTCGGAGAGTATGTGTACCTATGAGTCACACCCATGAAGGAGTCAGGAGATTTCAGACCCGAGGAAAACTTGCACCCAGATATATTGGCCCATTCCTAGTTATGTCCAGAGTTGGTACAGTTGCTTATCAGTTGGAACTACCATCGGAATTGTCAGAAGTGCACAATGTGTTTCATGTCTCACAGTTGAGAAGGTGTATCTCGCCACCCGATAAAGGACTGATATGGCAGAGATAGAGCTTGCTAAGGATTTAACTTATAAGGAAAGTTCGTTCCGAATATTGGATGAAAGAGAAAGGGTCACTCGCAGTAAGGTTATAAAATTTTATAAGGTACAGTGGGAGCATCACACCGAGGAAGAAGCAACCCGGGAAAGCTTTAAGGGCAGCCTATCTAGAATTGTTTTCCCGAGCAACCGAATCTCGAGGACGAGATTCATCCTAAGTGGGGGAGGTTTGTGACAGCCTGGTTTTTGCTCTCTTTCTTTTTCTGGATTCTATTGCCATTTGAAGTTGGACTTAATCACTTGGGCATATCCTTGATTTTCACCCAAGTGACACACCTCTCTCTCAAAGACATCATTTCCTCTCTGATTTATCCCAAAATGGCCATAGGAATATTTTTCATAAATGAAAAATATTAATTTTCCTCTCTGAAAATCACTTCAGTCACATAAGCTCCAAAGCAACCCTCATTTTTCTTGCCACAAAAATCTGAAAAATTCCTTAATATTCTTTGGACCTTGGCACACCTTCCTGCGCAAAAATATTTCATAGTTATTTGGGATATTTTTGCTACAGAAAACCTTTTCTGTTCTGGACAGCAAATGTAGTTTCTACAGGAAGTGCATTTTTCCTTGATCAAATGAAGCTGCGATTTTTAGGGCTTCATTACCCTCCTAAGAAAACCTTAACCACAAAAGATCAGCCCTAAACTCCTTCTATAATTTCCTCAGTTAACCTCACAAGTTTCTGTCCAGAAACTTGCCAGGAAGATACACTCGCACACAGTTCACTTGTGAGCAACTCAAATCCTTGGCTCAACCCAAACCATCAAGGACAACATGCCAGACATGATTTTAATGCTCGGCGTGGCTCTATGCCAGAGTTCACGCGGTGACCGCGTTCGTCCAAGCGTGCTGGCAAGCGGCCGACGCGCTCTACGTCCCGCCCGAGACTCTGCTGAGCTCGTGCTCGCTTCCTAGCTCGCCGCACCTTGCCAAACCTTGCCACAATCATTGTCTCGACGCCCTTAACTCTCCCCTGGCACTCGCCGACGCCGGAGCTCGCTGCAGCGGGCATGGGCACGACGCGGTGTAACATCCCAAATTCTCAATTTGGAATGTTATACATAGGTCATTCATGCATAGCATATTTTATTTGTATTTCGTATCGTGATCCTCGAAATTCTAAGCAACTCAAGGACCCTCGGAGAGAGTTGGGGATTTCACGGTTTCATATTTGAATTTTATCAAATATCGAAACTAGGATCATTTGTTTTATTATTTTTTCTCTCCGAAAATATTTCATATAAAAATATAAGAGAGGAGATAATATGACTTCTCCAAAATAAATGAAATATAGGAGGAAAAATATTAAAGGCAGATATTTGATCGGATTTTATTGCTATTTTATTTACATAGGAAAAATATATGCATTTTTTCAAAATTGCATTTAGGCCAAGAAAATGTTCACCTTGTTCTAAATATTTTATTTAGACGGTGAAAATTTTTTTTGGTATTCTTAGAATTTTTTTCTAGGATTTCTTTTCGGCGGAATATGTTGTTTTTAAAAAAAGGAGAAAGCCCGCCGGACCGAACTGGGCCGCGGCCCAGCTGGCCCAGCCAGCCCCGCGCTGCCGTCGTCTCTGAGCCGGACTCCTCGAGGGAGTCCGAGCCACCGCCGCCGCCATGGCCTCGCCCCTCCCGCAAGCCGCCTCCCCTCCCCCTTTAAAAGCCGGACCCGGGGCCCCCTTGGAGCCCCAAGTCGCCGCCGCTGCACATGCCGCTCGCCGCCTGCTACTGCGCCGCCGCCGAGCCGCTGCCGCGCCACACTCCGCCGCCCCGTGCCACACCCCGCCGTCGCCCGCGCCGCCGCCCGCTCGCCGGAAGCCGCCGGAGCCGCGCCGAAGTTCGCAAATCTCGTCGTTCGTTTTTTTTTCGATTTAGATAAAACCGTTGGTTTTTTTAAAACCCTAGTTACGTTTTTTTAGATCAGTTCGTTGGTTTTCTCGGTTTAGTTTATTTAGCGGACGTTCGTCCGTACGTTCATTTTAACGAACGGTTTTCGCCCGTTAATCACAGACAACGAACGTTCGTTCGTTAGCCTGTTCATTCGTTTTTCTTTTTCTCGGGTTTTTCGCGATTATTTTCGATCGCGATTTCTGATCCGATTTTCGTTTTAGTTTATCTTTTCGCTCGTTTATCAGAATCAGGCGATTCAGCCGCCTAGATCTTCATCTCGAAGCCCTCTTTCTGTTTAACCGCCTTGAACAAGATTAGTAATCGGATCTTGTTTCTTTCGCAGTTTGTGTTTCGTTGCTCCGTTTGATTTGATTCTTTTTGCAAACCGGAGTTCTTAAGTTGAACTTTCTGGTTATTTCTTCTTATTTGAGTTTTACCCGTGCATCTGTGATTGATTGCTTATGTATGCTATTGTTTGTTTGCGATAGAATTCCCGGAGTGCGAAGCGTGCTACTATGAGTCCCTAGGTTTTGCGGATCGTCAGCATGGCAAGTAACACATGATCATACTCTTTTCATACCCAGTTTTTATGCATTAGTTCCAATCCTCAAACACTGCATGATTAGGATGTGATTAACTTGTGGGTTGGGAAGTAGTTGATGAGGTAGAACCTATTACCTGTATTCATATCAAACCCTTGGGAGTTACTTCTATGTTATGCTTATAATGCCATGCTATGCTCGTAGACGTGGATTGGGTTTGAGTGTATCCATGATAGATGTGAGATTGTTAAATAATGGTTCAACTTAAGGTGGAAACTTTAATACACATCTGGGTGGATTGCTTGTTTGGGCACCTGGAGAATCCAGTGTTGTCCTAGGATATCCCGGAGTACCCGTGTGATCATCCTATGGTCCGCCACCCAGGCTCAAAGGGATCTTAAGACTATTGATGCTAGAAACTTCCGTGTGCAGCCACAAGCCATTATGGGTTTTGGCATAGTTGAGTATGTTGCATGACCTCTTTCAGTGGTGGGCTAGCAGATGTAGGGGAAAGTAGGTGTAACTGTCCACCCAGAGTAAAGAGTTAGTGTTTCTGAAAGACTGTGTCTTGATCATCCGTTTCTCAAACACCATGTAGTACGGAAATCCAACGGAGGAGATCGGGTCTTGTGGGGAAAAGTGCGCAAACCTCTGCAGAGCGTACAATCTAATCATGGTTAGCCGTGTCCCCGGTTATGTACATCTTGAGTATCTAGTACTTGGATTTTCCTATTGTATCTCATCACTCTTAATTAATTTGTTGGGTTGATAATTACTCTTAAATGGGATTGAGTTGGAGGAACCTTCTCAATGATGTTTCAACCACCATGATAGTTAAATAAAATTTATTCCTTTGTTGTAGGGAAAATTTGGCTTTTCGCAAAAACCCTATAACCATAGAGCCTCCACCAGCCATATATGCATATAATGATAGCCTATTTCTGTTCATTGCTCTACTGTGTTATATTGCCAGCATATTCCATGTGCTCACCCGTTTTCGGGCTGCAACGTATCATGTTACAGACTTTTCAGACAAGGAGTAAGGTTCGCTAGGTCGTTGCCGTGCAGCTCAGCTATGTCGTTGGAGTTGATGGACTCACTTTATTTTCCAAGCCTTCCGCTGTTATCGTGTTAGATGGCCTTAAGCCATATTTACTGTAATAAGTTCTCTTTGGAGACATTCGATGTAATAAGTGTGTGATTGCTACTCTGTTATAAATCCTTCGAGTACTGTGTGTGTCAGCATTACCGATCCAGGGATGACACTGAAGCACAGAGACTTGACCGTTTGAGGTCGGGTCGCTACACGCGGCCAAGTGTACAGTGCGCCCGTGCGACTGTGCCCGTCGCGACACGCGCTCCTGTCCTCATCTCCTCCCTTCCACAGTGGCCGCATGAGTGACGTCATCTTCTCCCCCTCTCACTAACGCCTCTCGTCGTCGGGCGCCGTCTCCAGAGAACTCCAGCGGAGCCCGAGATCCTCTCCCTCGCCCTGCCTATAAATAGGACCCCCCCCCGAGCTTATTTCTCTCCACCACCGCACTTCTCTGGCACCCACACTTCCTCTAGATAGCCTCGGCCAGGCCAGGCGGGCCGCTGGCCGCCATTTTGCTCCGGGGATCGCCGCCGACCCTGCCTTGGCATTCTTCTTCCCCCGGTGCCTCTCGCCTCCCCTCGACCTCTCCAAGGTGCTCGTGGTGCTCCACTGGTCGTGCTGGTGCTGTTGGAGCTGCTGGACCGGCCCTGTCTCGCCGGAATCGCAACCTTCGACAAGCCTCCTCCACCGACGCCTCTGGAGACGACCACCGCGACCTACTCAGTCCACCTCTAGCCACGTTCCGGATACGTACAGGCTCGCCGTAGTCTTGCGCATCCATCCCCCCCTCTCCACGGCAGCGGTCGACCTCTCCTCGCCAGAGAAACGCTGGCGAACTGACGCCCCTCCTCTGTTTCCCTCTCCCTCTCTCTAAACCTGACCGCGGGGGCCCACTGTCATCCACTCAGCCGCGGCTGAAGCGGTATGAGTGGCGGCGCCCCGCGGAAATACGCCTTCGACGTGACCCCCCTGGTTTTTCTTTTTATTTGAATTTAATCCAAATATTGACAACAAACTTTGGCCAGCCATAACTTTTAAACCATAAGTCCAAATGAATTGATTCTTTTTGCATTGTGTTTGTTTTGGAATATTCTAGCAGCACACAAATTTTAAGATTTTTCTCTGCTGCCTAGAATTTCTGGTGAATTTCAGAAGTGTTCTTGATAGTTTCATTTTGTTGTTTTAATTATTTTTCAGAAGGAGAAGCTTGCTTAGAGGAGAACCTGGAGGAGTGTGACCCTCCTATGTGCTAAGGCAAGCAACACAAATATTTGCATGGTGTCATTTCAATATTTATGATTTTTCCAACTTGAATGTGATTTGTTTCATGCATTTAATCATTAAATGAATATTGCTTATGTTAGTTACTTTGCCATGCTTGAAATGCCTAGTTTACAGTAGTGTTTGAATGCATGGACTAGTATGAGGTAGTAGAAGTATTTTGTTAGTAAGGCTATGATTTGGTTATGATCGGTTTCATATGAGAGTTATTGATTTTTAATATGTTAATGGCATAACTAAAAATGATGAAATTCAAAACCAGTGAGGTTGAAACCAGTGAGTTAAATTGATGAGTAGTGCAAGTAGAATGATTCTATGATGTTGATCTGTTCACTTTAGTGCTATGTGGATATAGTGCCTGTCATATAGCTGCATGTTCATGGCATATTGTGACTCAAGTTATTTTATTTCAAGTTAAACCTGATGATAATTCAACTTGAACATAATGTTGATCGGGTCATGGTGCCACTCAATCGAGCTTTCCCAGTGCAACCACATTTGCCTTTATGGGAAGGCCTTTATTCGGTCCGTTGTCATGCCTCTGGTTGGTGCCTCCAATGAGGGAAGGTTATGGGCGTGCGGTACCCTGGCCTTGTAAGCAGACATAACCTTGTGTGCCCGTTGTTGTTATGGTACCTTGTCCCCGTTTGGGACCGTTAATTTGTTTTGCCACGACAGTGGCATTGGATATCTTTGTAGACGCCGGGGCCACCCATGACTTAGCCCAAGGGGGGAGTTGGTCGGAGTGGCCGGGAGAGTGTCATGGCAATGGGAGGGTTCTCGAAATGCCATTGGTCCACCCGAATGGGAGTGCGAGGCCATGGATTCCGTGGTGTGGGTACAGTGTACTAACCTCTGCAGAGTGTTTATTAAATCTATCGATAGTCATGTCCTCGGTTACTAACATAGCTTGTGAGTAGGTCACACCATGGATCAACATGATTAAGTAAACTTGCACACTAAAGTTAAATGTTTGACGCTGGTTTTGTGATGAGATTTGTGAGACCATGAAGATGGTCGTTGTTGTGGGAACCAAAGTGTTGGTTCGTTTGTGATCCGGGAATGATCACCGTTTTGATAATGTTGGTTACGAGGTAACCCGTTTGGTAAGAGAGTCTGAGGGACTCTGTGCACAAGTTTGATTCACTACATGAGTAGTATGTTGAAGTATTGCATTTAACCTACATAATTGTCATAATATTGTTTGCCATTATGCTTATGCTTGTTGTGAGCTTGCAAGTACATTCAATGTACTGACCTGGCGTGTCATACCATATTTTAGGAAAGTCTCACCGTATCGGAAGAGATCGTGTCCACATCGGTGTCCCTGTGCTATCGAGTTCCATTTCGTCATCGTTCCGCTGCCACGTAGTTGTCGTGATCGAGGCCCCTTCATGTTCATTAAATAATGTACATATTGTTCAGCTGCACCGTGTGTGCCGCTTTGTCGGTGCAACAGACCCCGGGTATGTTGCCCAACTGTGCACATGCACAAGATCAAGATTGAAGCACCGACTCAAGATAAGGATTGAAGGACCAAGAGACTTGAAGAACCAACATGCAGCTCAGAGAGATCGAGATCGAGCCAAAGGAGCAGGATATCGACAAGAGAAAGGGCCTCCCTTGCTGGGCAGGCGAGCCCGGCAAGGGGCCAGGCCACTGAGGGAGTCCTGGACTAAGGGGTCCTCGGGCGTCCGGCCTGTTAGCCGTGGGCCGGACTGATGGGCTGTGAAGATATCAAGACCAAAGACCGCACCCGTGTCCGGGTGGGACTCTCCTTGGCGTGGAAGGCAAGCTTGGCGACTGAACATATAGATTCTCTTCCTTGTAACCATCCCTGTGTAACCCTAGATCCTCCCGGTGTCTATATAAGTCGGAGGACTAGTTCGGAGGGCTAAACTCATTACCATAGTCATACAGGCTAGACTTCTAGGGTTTAGTCATTACGATCTCGTGGTAGATGAACTCTTGTAATATTAATATTCATCAAGATCAATCAAGCAGGAAGTAGGGTATTACCTCCATAGAGAGGGCCCGAACCTGGGAAAACATCGTGTCCCCTGTTTCCTGTTACCATCGACCTTAGACGCACAATTCGGGACCCCCTACCCGAGATCCGCCGGTTTTGACACCGACATTGGTGCTTTCATTGAGAGTTCCACTGTGCCGTCCCTGAAAAGGTTTTGAAGGCCCCTTCAATCGTCAACAATGACGTTGTCCAAGGAGGAACCTTCCTCCCCAGACAGATCTTCGTGTTCGGCGGCTTCGCACTACGGGCTAACTCGCTTGGCCATCTGGAGCAGATCAATAGCTACGCCCCTGGCCACCAGGTCAGATTTGGGAGCTTAAACTACGTCGCGGACATCCGTGGAGACTTGATCTTCGCTGGATTCGAGACCGCGACGACCGCTCCTGGTCACCTCGACAAACTTGACCTAAATCTGTCGTCGGACCGCTTTCGGGAGATAGCTCCTGTAACTGCTCCGGCCTTAGATCTGGAGCATAGTGTGTCGTCCAAGGACAAGAAGCTCAACCCCACCACGGACGCCACGGATACCATGGCGTTGGAGCCACACATGGACCTAGACCCATGGGACATCTGTGTTACCGGAACTCCGGACTTGTCTCCGATCATAAGTCCCGAACCACACGTGCCCGCGGACGCCGAACTTGATCGTTTGTCGATCTTCGAATTCGGCGCCGCAGACATCTTTCAGCACTCACCTCTAGGCGATGTGCTAAACTAGTTGAAGAACCTGTCCTTGGCGGGAGGCTCACAGCCGAACCATGTTCGGTCCGAACTAGGGGCTGATGATGGAGAATCTTGCTTCCCACCCGCCACCCACTTCATAGCCACAGTCGAGGATTTAACCGACACGCTTGATAACGACTCCGAAGACATCGACGGTATGGACGACGATGCTGATGAGGAGCAAAATGAAAGTCCGCCATTCACTGGACGCTGGACAGCCACTTCTTCGTACGATGTATACATGGTGGACACACCCAAAACAACCAACGACGATGACAAAGAAAATCCAGTTGAGAATAAACCTCCTGAGACACAGCAAAAACGTCGGTGTCCTCGGCGCCGTTGTAAGTCATGTCGTTCCAAAAACAGCAATACTGGCACCGGATAATACTCCGGACGATGCCGAAAACAATGAAGACCCTTCTGAGGTCACATCCGAGCAGGAGGATCAAGAACACGGGCAAAATAGCCTCAACGAACAGGCCAGGCCCAACGACTCGGAGGACGGTAGTTATCATCCGCTCTCTAAGGATGAGGAAAGCCTCGGCAACGAAGATTTTATCGTGCCTAAGGAACCCCTCGAGCAGGGGCGCTTCAAGCGCCAGCTAATAGCCACCGCAAGGAGCCTGAAAAAGAAATAGCAGCAGCTTCAAGCCGACCAAGATCTGCTCATCGACAGATGGACTGATGTCCTGGCAGCCGAAGAATACGGCCTTAGACGCCCAGCCAAGAGTTACCCAAAGCGAAGGTTGCTACCTCAGTTCGATGAAGAGGCGCTGGAGCCCATACCTCCCTTGCGTAACGCGGCCGACCCAACACTACGTGGTTAGGACAATGCGGCGGACCGACCACCTCGTGGTCGGGATAGAGCGGCAATTCAAGCCGAACAGCCCGCCCCGCCACCACGGAAAAATAGAGACAAAACAGTTCACGGTCATACATACGACCTCCGGCAAACCCTGGACAGTAGAGCAGGACATACAAGATCGATCTATGGATCTCAAGGATGTGCCTCGACACGCGATGACGGCTACCCATTCGGACGTGACAAACCTAGTCACGCCCGGGCCGATAACCATAGACGGACTCCATCGGAGCTACGTCGCGACGCGGCTCGATATAGAGGCGCCGCACACCCACTTTGCTTCACTGATAAAGTAATGGACCATGAATTCCCCGAAGGGTTCATGCCCGTCAATATTGAATCATACGACGGAACAACCGATCCCGCGATATGGATCGAGGATTTTATTCTCCACATTCACATGGCCCATGGAGATGACCTCCATGCTATCAAGTACCTCCCACTAAAGCTCAAAGGGCCAGCTCGTCACTGGTTAAACAGCCTGCCTGAAAATTCCATCGGCAGCTGGGAGGACTTGGAGGAAGCCTTTCTTGACAACTTCCAAGGAACATATGTCCACCCACCAGACGCCGATGACTTAAGCCACATAGTCCAACAACCTGCAGAGTCAGCCAGGAAATTTTGGTCTAGATTCCTAACTAAAAAGAACCAGATCGTTGACTGTCCGGATGCCGAAGCCCTAGCAGCCTTTAAACATAGCATCCGTGACAAATGGCTCGCCCGCCACCTCGGCCAAGAAAAGCCAAAATCTATGGCAGCCCTCACGGCACTCATGAGCCGCTTTTGCGCGGGTGAGGATAGTTGGTTGGCTCATAGCAAAAACACAGCCAACGAGGCAGGCCCCTCTGAGGTTAAGAACAGTAACGGCAAGCTCCGACGCAGCAGACACAAACACCGAAGCAATGGCGACAACACTGATGACACTGCTGTCAACGCCGGATTCAGCGGCTCCAAGTCCAGTCAGCGGAAAAAGCCGTATATAAGGAACAATCGGGGACCATCCGGCTTGGACCGCATACTCGACCGTCCGTGCCAAATCCATGGCACCCCAGACAAACCAGCCAACCATACCAACAGAGATTGCTGGGTTTTTAAGCAAGTCGGCAAGTTAAATGCCAAGACCAAGGAAAAAGGATCGCAGAGCGAGGACGATGATGAGGAACCCCGACAAACAAACACACGGGACAGAAGAAGTTTCCCCCTCACGTCAAAACGGTGAACATGATATATGCTACACACATCCCCAAAAGGGAGCGCAAGCGCGCACTAAGGGACGTTTATGCGATGGAGCCAGTCGCCCCAAAATTCAACCCATGGTCATCGTGCCCGATCACTTTTGATCGTCGGAATCATCCGACCAGTATCCGGCATGGTGGATCAACCGCACTAGTCCTGGACCCAATCATTGATGGATTCCACCTAACGCGAGTCCTCATGGACGGTGGCAGCAGCCTCAATCTGCTCTATCAGGATACACTGCGCAAAATGGGCATTAACCCATCACGGATCAAGCCCACAAGGACTACCTTTAAAGGAGTCATACCAGGTGTAGAGGCCCTCTGTATGGGCTCAATCACACTAGAGGTAGTCTTCGGCTCTCCGGACAACTTCCCAAGCGAGGAATTAATCTTCGATATCGTCCCCTTTCGCAGCGGCTATCACGCACTGCTTGGACGAACCGCATTTGCTCGATTCAATGCGATACCTCACTATGCTTATCTTAAGCTCAAGATGCCTGGTCCACGCGGTATTATAACGGTCAACGGAAACACGGAACGCTCCCTCCGTACAAAGGAGCACACCGCCGCCCTTGCAGCAGAAGTACAGAGCGGCCTTTTCAAGCAGAACCGTAATCCGGCTGCCGAGCCCCTGGACACCGTTAAAAGAGTCCGGACTATGCTGCAACATGACATCTCGGCTCGTCAAGAGCTCGATTAGTAATTCGGCCTCCATCCCAGCCCCGATCAAGTTGTGGCATTCGTAACACACATACAAAATTACTCACTCGAAATTCCATGGGCATCGACGGAGGCACCGCTAGTTTGTGATCCATAACTCGGCTCGACTGATCCCGGACACACGTATACTTCCACCATTTCCTTTTTCCTATTGCAGATTTTCTTTTACATACGCCTTCTTCGACGGCGGGATTACTGGCCCTCTCAAAGGATGAAATACACCAAGGAAGCAAGGAGCTTTGACGTACAAGGGAGGCCCCAGGTGGTCTCTGCCAACGATCGCTATACCTGTTTTACATACCCGCACGCAGCTCCCTCTTGGTCATGGCATGTTAAATAGCCTTACTTGCTTATCGCATTACTTGCACAAGTACACCTTGACGTATTAATTAACTTACAATGGAAAATAATTGACAGCGTCAGCTTATTACTTGATTTACTCCTTGCCTTTGTATTTATTACTCATCGCACCCGTACACTCTGGTACGTATCACTTCGCCAGGGGCTTCATCATTCCCCGCAGCACGGCAATAAAGTCCGAACACTTTTTATAGTATAGTTCGGCACCCCGAACTTATAGCATTATATGAATCGGCTCCGAATCATGTCTTTGGTCAATAGTTGGGTTGCCCGGCTCCTGTGCTTACTACCTTACGTTCCGCTATATCGGCTAGGGTAGTAAAGGGAGAACTACTGCGATTGTGTCCCGGTTCTTCCGGACGAGCACCTCAGTAGAGAAAGCCGAAAACTGACTGTCATGATGCAGCGAGAGCTGGTCAGCTATTCAAGAGGTCTCAAATCCTTAGAGATTTTTTCCGCTTTATGCGAGGAATCGGTTTTTATCCGATCAGGCGTGTATAGCGCCCCTAGCTCGGTCTTCCGAATACCAGGGGCTTCGCCAAAATTCTTATTGTCAAACTCCTATGGCTAACTGAGGGCGATAAAAGCCGTATAATCTGATTTCCTTGTTCCTTGCGCTAAACACCTCCTTTAAGGACCAGAATGTGGAGTAAATAGTGTTTAGATTTATCCCGAACACCCCCGTAGTATCTACGTGGGGGCAGAAGCCGACGACTGGTTAACCCTCAAATTTCATAAACGGCCCCACAGGAGGTAAAAATTTAAGAGTCACAAGCATTAATTACATAACGACCTTGTTTTCATATTACAATACAGGATAACATGAATGTTTTCATGGGAATATAACATCCTTCGCACATTGCTCCGCCACAAGGCGGGATCCCTCCAGGACTAGTGCATCAAAATATAGCTCGGGTCGGTGGTGCTCCTTGCCCTCGGGTGGCCCCTCGGTCATCAGTTTCTTGGCATCCATCTTCGCCCAGTGCATCTTGACGCGGGCAAAGGCCTTCCGTGCACCTTCAATGCAGACCGGCCGCTTTATGACCTCAAGCCGCGGGCAGGCACTAACAAACCGCTTCACAAGTCCGAAGTAGCTGCTGGGCATAGGCTCGGCAGGCCATAGCCGTACTATTAGGTCCTTCATGGCTAGCTCGGCCGCCTTGTGCAGCTCGACCAGCTGTTTCAGCTGGTCGCTGAAGGGCACCGAATGTTCTGGTTCGAGGTATTAAGACCAGAACAGTTTCTCCGAAGAACTCCCTCCTTCGGCTCGATAGAACTCGGCAGCATCCGATATGCTGCACGGCAAATCCGTAAACGCCCCTAGAGAGCTCCAAATTCGGGTAAGTAAAAGGAACGTTTCCTTCACAGACTTGCTTTGCATAATGAAAGCCTTACCCGCCGCGATCTTCTTGGCCGTCTGGATTTCCTAGAGGGCGCTCTGGGCTTCGGCTCGGGCATCTCGTGCTATCTGGCGGGCCTTCGCAAGTTCGGACCCTTGCGTTTTAGAATCACGCTCCAAGGACTCGTACTTCTTGACGACGTTCTGGAGGTCTTGTTGGACCTCGCTGACCCGGGCCTCGTGCTTCTCACGCGCAGCGTGTTCCTTGGCCGCTTTGTCCTCGGCCTCGGCCAACGCCTTCTTGAGGGCCGCCACCTCGGTAGTGGCCCCTATTAAAGTTCATGACACTCTAGTCAGCATGAACCATTCATCCTCCCTAAATATACACACAGGTTACTATATACCTTGGTTGTCCTCCAGCTGCTTCTTCACGAGGCCGAGCTCTTCCTCGGCCCGCTCCAGGTCCTGCTTTAATCCGGAGACCTCCGCTGTATGAGCAGCAGCAGCCAGCAGCGACGCCTACTTATTCACATAGACATCTTATGTTAGACTCCTGCGAAAATTATTTTGATCCTCTATTCGGCTTTTTCTTTTCGAACACCAAACAGAGCATCAGGGGCTACTGTCTACACTGTGATATTCTATCTGCAATTACATTACTTACCTCAAAGCCTGTTAAAAGGCTAGCGCAGGCTTCGGTCAGTCCGCTTTTGGTGGACCGAACCTTCTCGATCACCGTACCCATAAGGACACGGTGTTCATCCACAATGGAAGCACCTCGCAGCGCTTTCAGCAGATTATCCGGTGCCTCTGGCTGGACAGAGCTCACCGGCGGAATAGGCACACCTCCTCCTTTTGAGGAAGCCTGCTCGCTTGACTCCGGAGCCGTGTAGGTCTCCGGAATGGTATCCGGATGGGGGCCGAATTGAACTTGGCCCCCATCACCAGTCCCCATGGGGGTTTTTCCCCCATACGTCCGGCGGCCGAGGAGTCATCCTTTGGCGCCACCCCAACAACCTCCGGAGCCTCTCCCTGACCTGGGAAGGTCCTTTGGGACACCACCTCGTCATCACCCTTGGCCGAGGGGGAGTGAGCGGGCGGCGGCGACATACTGGCCATCTCCTTTGGATCTAGCGAGCCTCCTGTTGAGGATCGCAGGGAGCTGTCGCGGGCCGGACTGCAATGGCATAATTTAAGCATATTAATATTACAAAGTGGAAAGGCCAGACACTTGGACTTGCATAAGGTTTTTAGTACTTACGAGGCGGCTCGAGGCTTGGTCCGGGGCGGTCGCTTCGGACTGCTATCGACGTCCCATGTGGAGTTATCCGCAAGGGAGCCTTTCCCCCTCTTGGGCGCCTTCGCCTCCAGATTTGCGGAGGCCCCCTTTTCTTCCTTCCCCCCTTCGGGGGGAGTCGCTTTCTTCCTCCTCCTCCTCGTCATCTTCGGCCGTCGAAGAGTGAGTATCGTCTTCGGACGTCACGTCCGAAGCGCCTTTTCAGCGAAGGCCACTCCTGGCCCCCTTGGCCGTCTTCTTGGCCTTCTTCTCCGGCACATCATAAGGCGCTGGAAAGAACATCTTCGTCAGAAGTGGGAATTCTTGGTCTTCGGGCAGCGGAGCCGGACAGTTAATCCGTCCTGCTACCTCGATCCAGGCCTGATAAAATTGATAGGAAGGCTTAGACTCCTTCCTCAAAATATGCCAGTAAAGGGTATACCTTGAAAACATGAAAGAACTTATGGAATTTGCCTGGCTCTTTAAGCTAAGCCCGCGATCCTCGGTCGTGGGCGGTGGTGTCTCGCCGGCCTTGAAGAGCACTTTCCATATGTCTTCATGCGTTGTTCCGAAGAGCTCTAGTAGCGTCTGGTGCTTGGCCGGGTCGAACTCCCACAAATAGCAAGTCCGGCGTTGGCACGGAAGGATCCGGCGAACGAGGATAACTTGGATCACATTAAAAAGCTTAATTTTCTTGGTTATCATGTTCTGGATGCACATATGGAGCCCAGTCAGCTCATTCGAGGAACCCCCGCTTAGGCCCCTCTCTTGCCAGGAGGTGAGCCGCATCGGAACTCCGGATCGGAATTCGGGGACCGCCGCCCAGTTCGTGTCGCGCGGCTCGGTGATGTAGAACCACCCCGACATTCACCCCTTCACTGTCTCTGCAAAGGTGCCCTCGGGCCAGGTGACATTGGGCATCTTGCCCACCATGGCGCCCCCGCACTCTGCTTGTTGGCCGCTCACCACCTTCGGCTTCACATTGAAGGTCTTTAGCCATAGGCCGAAGTGAGGTGGGATGCAGAGAAAGGCCTCGCAAACGATAATAAATGCTGAGATGTTGAGGATAAAGTTGGGGGCTAGATCATGGAAGTCTAGCCCGTAGTAAAACATCAGTCCGTGGATCAACGGGTGGAGAGGGAATCCCATCCCGCGGACGAAATGTGTGAGAAACACAACCCTCTCATTGGGCTCTGGGGTAGGGACGATCTGTCCCTCGGCCGGGACTCAGTGAACGATCTCCTTGGCCAGGTATCCGGCCTCTCGGAGCTCCTTGATGTCCTTCTTCTTAACGGAGAAGGCCATCCACTTGCCTCCAGCTTCGGATCCGGACATGATTGGAGTGCTTTCTCGGAAGGGGGAAGCTAGAACTTGGGCGCTGGAGCTCAAAGATTGAAGGGCAGAGAAAGAGAGAGGGCGTGGGTGAAGAAAGGGAATCCTTATCCCCTTATAAAGGCCATAAATATCAAGCGCCTCCCCACTCGCCTTAAACTCGCCTATTTCCAAGGGCCGTGTAAACGACGCGGTTGGGTTACCCACGCCCGTATTGATGAGAATCCCGCAATAAGGGGACACCATCTCTGCTTGGAAACGTGGAAACGACAAGACGTACCAATGGCAACCGCGTCTCGAAACGTGGAGCGACAGACGAGAAACGGTTCAAATTATGACCGGGCAGACGTGATGTCATGTTGTGAAAAGTTGTCAGCGGATTGGACTCGTGGAGTATTATATTCTCTCTCTGCGGTTGTGTGTGGTGTGTGTTACAGGTCCGGACACAACCGCTACGTCTGGAGACTATTTCGGAGTTCGGAGAGGGGAACCCACCTTGCAATGCCGAAGACAAATCTGCACGCTGGACTCCTCGTCATTGAAGCCAGGTTCAGGGGCTACTGAGGGAGTCCTGGACTAAGGGGTCCTCGGGCGTCCAGCCTGTTACCCGTGGGCCGGACTGATGGGCTGTGAAGATATCAAGACCGAAAACCGCACCCGTGTCTGGGTGGGACTCTCCTTGGCGTGGAAGGCAAGCTTGGCGGCCGAATATATAGATTCTCTTCCTTGTAACCGACCATGTGAAACCCTAGATCCTCCCGGTGTCTATATAAGCTGGAGGACTTAGTCCGGAGGGCTAGACTCATTACCATAGTCATAGAGGCTAGACTTCTAGGGTTTAGTCATTACGATCTCGTGGTAGATCAACCCTTTTAATACTCATATTCATCAAGATCAATCAAGCAGGAAGTAGGGTATTACCTCCATAGAGAGGGCCCGAACCTGGGTAAACATCGTGTCCCCTGTTTCCTGTTACCATCGACCATAGACGCACAGTTCGCGACCCCCTACCCGAGATCCGCCAGTTTTGACACCGACAGCCACCACCAGAAGCAAGCAACCAAGACTCCCCGGCAGCACCTGCCGGGGCTCGCGGGGCCTGAATCACCCCGCCAACCGTGCAAGTACGACCCACGTCGTCAATCAGTGTCGTGTCAAGCTGCAAGGTAATTAAGTGGCAGCATTTGCTAGATGGCAGCCAACTCCTACAGAAGAAACCCACAGGTGACACCCGTCCAGCGACGTGTCAAGAGAATAGATGCGGAGCTGGCAAGATAATCCCGGCAGGCCTTGCCGGGCAGCTAGTGAGGTGACACTGAGCGATGCATTTAATGCACCTGCTAGTCCACCGAGTTAGGTATGATAGCACCGTGTGCTATCATACCAGTGGGTAATGACTGTTTTGCCACTTTGGTGACCCCTTAATCTATAAAAGGAGGCCCATGGCATTCATAGGACAGGGGGAGAGGGTTGGAAACTTGACAAACCGAAGCCACCATACGCTTGTGGTCACCGTAGCCCTGAGGCTGGCCTTGCCGGGCAAGTGTACCACACACCACCACATTCATTTCCACCACCAATCCACCAAAGCAGGAGTAGGGTCTTACGCCTCGCGGTGGCCCGAACCTGGGTAAATTGCTTGTGTGCTCTCTGTCGTCCTGTCATGCGCTGGTATGCTCTTTGTGCAACGCGACGTCCCCCGCCGAACTAGCAAGGGGCCGCCCGATCCCATAGTTGGCCACGGATATCCCGCGACATCTTTGGCGCACCAGGTAGGGGGCCTCGCTTGTGCGAACCTGAAAGTGTGCGCAGCGCGTCATCTTCATTGCCATCTTCGTCTTCGACGAGGCCATCGACCATGGCGCCCAAGAAGAAGAAGTCCGGCCCTTCGGCCCAGCCATCCACCTCGAAGCCTCCGCTGCCCGCGGTCTCAAATGCCGCGGGGGATGCGGGGACAAGTGAGGACGTGAGCGCTACTGGGGGCGTGGCAGGAGCAGATGGCGCCATCGCCACTCCCCCTACGGCCGACATGGGGGCTGAAGGCGTCGGAAGAGAACAACTTCAGCAGCGTTTCGACGGTCAAACTCCGCAAGGTGTGGATGGCAGGGTGACTCCGCTTACGTCCCCTCCTCCCACCGGCGGGCGCAACCACAACAACGGCGCTCGGTCCGGGATGAGCCATCATCCTCCGGCCGTCCCTGCTACGGGGGCGTTCACGACACACGTGCCTCCTCCCAGGCGAGCTAAACAAACCACTGCGCCCGACGGAGCAACGGACCCTCGAACGCCATCGCCGCGCGACCCCGCTGCCCAGGTGGCCGCCCCACCGCAGCGCGAACGCGCCACCGCCGCCTCGGGCACCGTCCGGAGCCAGGCGATGGTGCGATCGAGGTCATCAACTTGCATGCCAAGCAAAACCACGGAGGCTATGGCGCGGGCCCAGCTGCAACTAAGGTTCCCGCTAGCAGCCGAGCAAATGGATGAATGTCGTGCCACCATCCAGAGTCTGCTCGGTTTCGCTGAGGCTAGGGGCTCGTGGCGCGCTGGCCCGCCACGACCTCCCCAAGTGACGACAACTACCCGTACTGCTGTCCAAATGGAGGGGGTTGTCCCCACTGTACAGTCCCCACCGCGGCAGCAGGCGCGGGCGCCTCAAGATCCCGACGACGTCTCGATGGCCTCTTTCGACCCTCCACGTCCGGGCCAACGGCGAACCCCTGAGGAAAGGCGGCGGAGAGACACGTGCGTCATCATGGGGCAACCTCTCGACGACCCCCGCCGAACCGACGGGTGCGGCGGCCTCGACGTCGACGAGCCTGCGTTCGGTGTTGGTGGGTGCCTACCTTTCGATGTTGGCTGCCCTGCCTTTACACGCGAGCTGCGGCAAGTCCGTTGGCCATTCGTCCGCCTCTTCAAGCTGGAGATACCCGAGAAGTACGACGGGAGGCTGAACCCGGCAGAGTTCCTGAGCATCTACACCATCGCTGTTCAAGCTGCCGGGGGAAGAGATGAGAAGGTGTTCGCTAATTACTTCCCGTTGGCTCTCATGTCCAACGTGAGGTCTTGGCTCATGCACCTACCGGAGAACTCCATCTCATCATGGGCGGACCCGTGCCACGAGTTCATCGGTGCCTTCACCGGTGGCCACCAGGAGCCCGGCAGGCCCAGCGACCTACAGCTTCTCCAGCAGAAAGAAGGAGAAACTCTCCGTAAGTATTTACAAAGATTCAGTAAAGTCCATAGGAATATTCTGAATATCCATCCTGCAACTATTATAGCAGCCTTCCAGTCCAATGTGCGCAATCGCATTCGTTCTAAGATGAATGTGTGGTTGCCCAAGACTGTGAAGGAGCTGTACACACTAGTGGATAAGTGTGCTCGGATGGAGGAAGGAAGGAAGTTGCCCGGAGAGGAGGTCTGCATCAATGTTGATTCAGGGGAAGAGGATGAATCAACCAGTCAAAGAAAGGGCAAGAAGCGCAACAAGAAGCCAAGAGATAAGACAGTGATGATTGTGGAAGGTTCTAGCACACCTAGTACAGGCAAGAAGGCCAAAGCTGAGGTCCCCGGCAAGGAAGTTGCCGCGTGCACTGCCTGCTGGGAAGCCGCTGCCGCGGAAAAAGCCGGGAAAAGTGATGGGCCATACTGCAAGATGCACCAGACCAAGGGCTACGACCTCCATGAATGTTATCAAGCCGAGCAGCTTGTGAAGAGACAGAGAGCAGAGTATGATAAGCATGATAAGGAGAAAGGTCAGAATGCTGCGGGCGGAAAGGGCCGAGGTGGTGAAGCAAACCGCCCCGGCAAACCCTTTCAGAACCAAGGAAAACCCGCCAGGGGCCAAGAGAAGGAAACCTGTGGTGATTTGAGTGATGAAGGGAATGAAGAGGAAACCAGTGAGCAGGAATTTCAGAGGCCACTAACACCCTATGCATTGATGGGGGTGCGTCTTTGCACTCCTCCCATCGCCAGCTCAAGCGATGGGCACAGGATGTCAATGTTGTGGAACTAGCGCCAGAGGCCCTGCAGCCGCTCAGGTGGTCCCACACGCCCATCTTCTTTGATGAGGAGGACCACCCTCGCCGCACCACCGCGGTAGGGTGTTTGCCGTTGTTGGTCTCCCCAACAATTTGCAACCTCAAGGTCACAAAGATGTTAGTGGATGGCGGGGCCGGGTTGAATCTGATTTCCCCAGCAGTTATTAACAAGCTTCAGATAGGAGAGGAAGAGTTGGAGGTTACCGGCACGTTTCAAGGAGTCAATCCCGGCAGGAGCCGTCCCAAGGGAAAGATTACGTTTCCGGTAACGTTTGGGGGAGAGCTAAACTATAGGACTGAGAAAATTGTGTTTGATGTCGTTGAGCTCCCCCTGCCGTATAATGGGATTATGGGACGACCGGCCTTGGCCAAGTTCATGGCAGCATCCCATTATGCTTACAACACTTTGAATATGCCTGGACCGTTGGGAGTCATCACCATCCCATCAGATGAGAAGGATGCAATTATCTGTGTGGACAGGATGTATCGGGATGTCGTCGCAATAGAGGTTGCGACAGCAACGGTCCGCGCCAAGGGAAGTAAAGGAAATAAGAGGGGTTGTAGGACCTCCGGCGAGGAGTCCGGGAAGCGTGCCCCCTCCTAGTGCAGGGCACCCGTTGACGACGTGCCAGAGTGTTCCAACAGCAAGAGATCCAAGGTTGCAGCACCCCAAGTGAAGAAGGTCCTGGCAGGGCTGGCTGGTGTTGATGGTACTTTCACCATCAGCGCCCTTGATGACAAATAGGAAAGCGTGCTCATTGCCTTCCTGTGGGCGAATATCGATGTGTTTGCCTGGCAACCATCTGATATCCCCGGTGTTCCCAGGGAGGTAATCGAGCACCACCTTGCTGTCTACCCACATGCCCGACCCGTCAAGCAGAAATTAGGAAGCAAGCCTTGGAGCGGCAGTAGTTCATTACCGAGGAAATCAAGAAGTTAGAGGCAGCTAGATAGGTCAGAGGAATACTGCACCCTACATGGTTGGCAAACCCAGTGGTAGTTCGGAAGGCGAATGGGAAATGGAGGCTTTGCATTGATTTCAGATATGTCAATAAGGCTTGCCCAAAGGACCCATTCCCCTTGTCGCGCATCGGTCAGATTGTGGATTCTACCAAAGGCTGCCATTTGCTCTCCTTTTTGGATGCTTACTCTAGATATCACCAGATCTTCATGTCCAAAGAAGATGAGGAGAACACATCATTCATCACCCATGTGGTACGTACTGTTTTGTCCACATGCCTTTCGGATTGAAGAGTGCCGGATCTACTTTTGCAAGAGCAGTCCAGATTGGGTTTGAGCCACAATTACACAGAAACATAGAAGCCTATATGGATGACATTGTGGTCAAGACAAAGGATAATGCCACCCTTGTCCAGGATTTGGAGGAGACATTTTCTAATTTGCGCAAGATCAACCTGAAGCTTAACCCGAAGAAGTGCGTATTCGGTGTTCCCTCCAGCAAGCTACTTGGATTCTTCGTGTCCCATCGGGGGATTCAAGCCAACCCCGACAAGATCAAAGCCATTGAGCAGATCCAAGCGCCAAGGACAGTTAAGGATGTGAGGCGCTTGACGGGATGTGTTGCCACGCTGAGCAGATTCATCTCCAAATCTGCAGAGCGTGCCTTGTCGTTCTTCAAAATTTTGAAGAAGGCAGGGCCAATGAAGTGGACCCCGGAAGCAGAAACGGCCTTGCAAGAGTTGAAGGCATACCTGTCATTTGAGTCCACCTTGGTTGCGCCTAAACCCCAATAGCAGGTGTTGCTCTACTTAGCGGCAACAATCAAGTGGTCAATGCAGCCTTGGTAGCACATCGGGAAGCAGATGAAGTAGAGAGCGGCCAGACCACGGTAGAGTCAGAAGAGGATCAGAACAGCAGCAAGCACAGCAACGAGGGCAACCCCAAGGACGAGGCAAGGAAGAAAGTGGTGCAGCGCCCAGTTTACTTTGTCAGCTCTTTGTTACAAGGAGCTAGATCGAGGTACTCTCATGTGCAAAAGTTGATCTTTGGCCTCGTCATGGCCTCAAGGAAACTGCGCCACTACTTCCAAGCCCATGAGATCATGGTTGTCACTTGTTTTCCGTTGCAGAGGATACTCCGAAACCCTGTGGCTACCAGCAGAATAGTGGAGTGGGTTTTGGAGTTATCCAGCTTTGGTTTGAAGTTTGAGAGAACTTCAACCATTCAAGCAGGGCACTGGCAGAGTTTATTGCAGAATGGATGCCAACCCCTGATGAGGAAGCAACAGAAACAACTCTCCCAGGCAAGGAATCACCCCAAGATTGGATTATGTATTTTGATGGTGCTTTTTCCCTACAAGGTGCAGGAGCTGGCGTGCTTCTTGTTGCCCCCTCCGGGGAGCACCTGAAGTACGTCATCCAAATGCACTTTGCCAGGAAGAAGCCACCAGCAATACAGCTGAGTATGAAGGGCTCCTTGCCGGGCTCAGGCTTGCAGCAGAATTGGGAATCAAGAAGCTGATCATTCGAGGAGATTCACGGTTGGTGGTGAGACAAGTCAACAAAGATTACCAAAGCCCATTGATGGAAGCATACGTTGAGGAAGTAAGGAGGTTAGAGGAGCACTTCGACGGGTTGCAAACAGAGCACGTACCCCGTGCAGAAAACAGCATAGCTGATCACCTGTCAAAGTGTGTTGCGCAGAAGCTTCCTGTGGAACCAGGAACTTTTGTTCTCCACCTCTCTCAACCCTCCGTATCACCAACCACAATGGCCCGGAAAAGGAGAAAGTTGGACTATGGTAAGCCTCTCCCGATCGAGCCACCCCCTCCAGCCGGGCCTATGGACCCCATGAACGAGGTTGGTGCTCCCGCAGCCGAGGAGGTGCCGCTAGTCCTCGTTGCTGAGCCTCGGGCTCCAACTTGGGCAAGGCACATCGTCCACTTCCTCCAAACCAGAGAAGTCCCCGGCGACCCAAATGAAGCTGAGAAAGTAGACTGGAGGGCCAGTATGTATCAGTTTGTCGATGACACTCTATACAGAAGGAGGCCCAACGGTGTGAAATTGAAGTGTGTCTGCCGGGAGGACGGAAAGGGACTGCTGGCTGAGATTCACAGAGGAATGTGTAGCTCACACATTGGATCAAGGGCATTAGTTGGGAAAGCATTCCGGCAAGGATTCTATTGGCCCACAGCCCTCTAAGACGCAATTGAGCTCGTCACGACATGTGAAGCCTGTCAGTTCCATTCCAAGAAAAGACACCGGCCTGCCCAAGCTCTTCAGACAATCCCTCTATCATGGCCATTTTCGGTCTGGGGGCTCGATATCCTCGGCCCCTTCCCCCGAGCAATCGGGGGTTTTGAATTCTTGTTCGTCGCCATCGACAAGTTTACAAAGTGGACGGAAGGGACTGCCGTGAGGAAGGTAACTGCTCAGTCAGCTATCAAGTTCTTGAAAGAATTGGTGTGTTGTTTCGGAGTTCCGGCAAGGATCATCACTGACAACGACACCCAATTCACGAGCCACGCCTTCATGCAATATGTTCAAACCCTCGGATGCAAGATCTCATTTGCCTCTATGGCACACCCCCGGAGCAATGGACAAGCTGAGAGGGCAAATGCTGAAGTGCTTCGTGTACTCAAGACAAGGACTTTCGATACACTGCAGAAGCACGGCAGGCGGTGGATCGAGGAGCTGCCGGTAGTTCTTTGGTCCCTCAGAACGACACCTAATCGAGCTACCGGGCAGACTCCCTTCTCCCTGGTTTACGGGGCAGAAGTAGTTATCCCCACGGAACTCATTTACGGGTCTCCTCGGGTGCTTGCCTATGCTGAAGTAGTGCAACATCAGCACCGGCGTGACGACGCTATGCTACTCGAGGAGAACCGCCTCCGGGCCGCTAGGCGTGCTGCACGCTATCAGCAGGCCCTGCATTGCTATCACAGCCGTAGGGTTCGTGCCCGGTGTTTTGAGGAAGGTGACCTTGACCTTAGGCGCGTTCAGTCCGCCAAGGGTACACACAAGTTGTCACCGAAGTGGGAAGGCCCTGACCGGGTGGTACGAGTCTCCAGACCTGGCGCAGTCCGTTTGGAGACCGGAGATGGCACGCTATTGCAAAACTCATGGAACATTGAGCATCTCCGTAAGTTCTACCCGTAAGGCGCAGAGGCTGCCGGGCCCTGCCCGGCAGCCACCCATTGTACATGGCATTGCCGAACTGGCATGTAACCCCTTGTACAAGCCAGGGCGATGACCCCTGCAATAGAAAATAAAGAAGCGTTGTAGGGGGGGCCCAACTAAGATTGCATGCATACACAAGCACACCCAGATCATTGCATAAGCACTTCATGAGCTTTTGCATATGCATATAGATAGGATTGCATCCTGCTTTCATTCTCATCTACATGGAGTTGCAGGTTCTTGCCGTGAACCTGGCTTCGACAAAGGATGAGAAGGTTGCACGGCACGGTGATCCTCGCCAAGCCAAACAGATAAGCTCACCTCTTGTCCATTAGTATTCTGTAAAGCTACAACTTTGCATGAGAAAACCTCACCTCCCTCTTTGAAACTTAGGTGCTCCCATCCATGACTCAGATGTTGCTTCAGTCAGGGTGGTCGCAGTGGCCTTTGGAAAAAAGGAGTTGGCGGGGGGCTGGCCCCTCTGTCTGTTCCCCGGCAGACCGAGCTCTCCGGCAGACAAAAGAGGGCGCTGGCAGGATATCTTGCCGGGGAAAGTTCATTTATTCTATTAAAGAGGCACTTTGTCTCTGCATGGACATACACATGCACGAGTTCCCGACAAGATTCATCTTTTTCATTCATACGCAGTTACAAGTACAAGCATTACAGAATACAAAGATGGACTCGAGAGATTACATTATTTGAATTAAAAATTGGCGATTGCCTACAGGTTTAAGATTGAAAAAAGATAAGTGCTCCGTAAACTCCTCTCCATGTTCCTCTTATCCCAGGTATTGCGGTGGGAAGAGAAGAGGATGGGCGCCGCGCCGCTACAACGCCACCCCAATCCTTGTCAAAAGCTGGCGAACCCAGTCTGATAGGATCGGGAGTGGCGAGACTGCGAAGGAGGAATACGTGCGAAGCGCCTCGACGGATCCCTGGTCACTGCCTCCAAGACTGGAAGGAGGGCTCCAGCACAGGCACCGGCAGAGGAGGACGCCGGCGCCCAGCTAGAAGACCCCTCGGGGGAGGCGGAAGTACCAGGGAACGAGCCTTTCCCCGGCAACCGAGAAAACGGTGATGACGGTGCCGGGGAAAGAGGAGGAGAGCCAGGCGAACGGGCAGCAGGTCGTCAGTACGAGACGAACGCGTCGATGAAGTCGTACTCGTACTGGGCGGCCTGTCCCCCACCTTCTCCTTCTCCCCTGGCTTCATCTTCATCAACACCGTCCTAGAGGAAGGTCAAGACTCCAGTCTGGCACTCCCCTCGGGGAGATAACGGACGGCCAAGATGGCCAGGGGGCTCGAAGCGCACCGCTCCCCTCCTTGGCGGGCAGGAAGGCACGCGCCTCGTCGACAACGGCTCCAAGGCCTCCGAGAGGGGCGATGCTGTGATTACCAATGATCTCCAGCCCCGCCCCCCGGCCGAGCTTCATAGGGACCAAGAGATTCACCACGCCAAGGACCAGGCTCACTCCCCGAACGTCTGCACCAACATGAGGCAGCAATTGCCCCAAGTAGAAGCCCGGGGGCTGACCCCGGGCCCTTCCCTTCCCTTCAGCTGCTCCATCAACAGGCAACCGCCGCCCTCCTCCGCCAATTCAAAACGGATGGACCCACTTCAAGACGCTCTTCCGCACCATGCGCCTCGGTTACCTACCCCACGCTATGCATGCGGCATACGTGGCTAAGGATAAGAGCGCGTTGTGGAAGAGTAATTTGGCGGTTTCTACCCCGTGCGTTAAAGTCATTCACGGATGATCACTGCCGCGACCCCACCACTATTGGCTTTACACCACACGCGGGGGAATCGGAAACCACCCCCAAGATCGAAGCTAATGAAGCAGCAAAGGAAAACCTCAAGGGGCCAACCCCTTCAGCAATTCTGCCTGTGCACTTATTAGGCCCTACCCCGCTGACGCTCCGCAGTGAGATCGGGGCAGGCCCAGGGCTTCTGTCGGTGCAATAGACCCCGGGTATGTTGCCCAACTGTGCCCAGGCATAAGATCAAGATTGAAGCACCAGCTCAAGATAAGGATTGAAGGACCAAGAGACTTGAAGAACCAACATGCAGCTCAGGGAGATCGAGATCGAGCCAAAGGAGGGGGATATTGGCAAGAGAAAGGGCCTCCCTTGCTGGGCAGGTGAGCCCGGCAAGGGGCCAGGCCACCACCAAAAGCAAGCAACCGAGACTCCCTGGCAGCCCCTGCCGGGGCTCGCGGGGCCTGAATCACCCCGCCAACCATGCAAGTATGACCCTTGTCGTCAATCAGTGCGGTGTCAAGCCGCAAGGTGATTAAGTGGCAGCATTTGCCACATGGCAGCCAACTCCTATAGAAGAAACCCATAGGTGACACCCGTCCAGCAATGTGTCAAGAGAACAGATGCGGAGCTGGCAAGATAATCCCGATAGGCCTTGCCGGGCAGCTAGTGATGTGACACTGAGCGGTGCATTTAATGCACCCTGCCAGCCCGAGAGTTAGGTATGATAGCACTGTTTGCTATCATATCAGTGGGTAATGACTGTTTTGCCACTGTGGTGACCCCTTAATCTATAAATGGAGGCCCATGGCATTCGTAGGAGAGGGGAGAGGGTTGGAAACTTGACTAACCCAAGCCACCATATGCTTGTGGTCACCGTAGCCCTGAGGCAGGCCTTGCCGGGCAAGTATATCACACATCACCACATTCATTTCCACCATCAATCCACCAAATCAGGAGTAGGGTCTTACGCCTCGCGGCGGCCCGAACCTAGGTAAATTGCTTGTGTGCTCTCTGTCGTGCTGCCGTGTGCTGGTCTGCTCTTTATGTAACGCGACGTCCCCTGCCGAACCAGCAAGGGGCCGCCTGGTCCCAGAGGTGGCCGCAGATATCCCGCGACACGCTTGGCCTCGCTACTTGATGTAATATCAAACCTATGTTTCTGCTAGCATCAATAAAGCGGTTGTTTTTTTCTGTACCAAGTTGTTGTGTGTTGCCAGAAGACTTGATCTCTGGGCTGGCAATGCAAGGTAACCAGCGGTGTCAAATAACTCTAAAGATTGAGTAAAGCGATTGCCAGGGGAATGTACGTATACACGGTGTAGAAATATGTGGAGCTTGGAAGGCTTAAATATTTGGTAGCAAAAGATTAGCAATAATCAATTCAGAGATGCAATGTTGAATAAACGCTCAACGACGGTACTGTGCAGGTCCTAGGCTAGACCGGACTAGAGACGCGAGCGTAGAACATTAATGAGGTCATGGCGTAGAACAACTAGCATCAACAAAGGATATGAAGTAGCTCTACACAGTAAGATAAAAGTGAATACCACAATAGCAGTAAAGATAATGATGTGAAATAACTGCCAAGCAGGATATACCAACAACTTTCTCTCCAACTTTCCTCTGTTAAAGTTTTTGCCAATTTTCTGATAATTTTCCTCAAGAATGGCACTAACTCAAGCTTTCAAATGCAAAAAGAATCACTCAATTCCGAGTTGATATGAGGAGTCAAAAAATTGTAGAATTGGCCTGGAAAACTGGAACAAGTTGTGCTCGCGAACTTCGGAGGGCAAAAAGACCTATTTAGAAGCCGATTTTGAGGTATCAAAAATTGAACCAACTTCAGCAACTATTTAGATGCAACCCGTCGCTAGCTTTAATTTGAGTACTCACAGAGCCAAAACGGACTTCGCATGGGGAAATATGCCTATTTTACTGAATAGTGCACAAAACAGATTCCAATCCGAATTCAGCTACGAGATTGACACTAGATAGATCTGAATTTTGTTTTTTTTCTCACACTTTATTTTCTTTTTCTTTCTCTCCTTTTTTCTCTGACTTTTTAAAACTTTTTCTCTCTTTTTTTCTCTCTGCCTTTTTTTCTCTCTCCCTCTTTCCAAGACAAACTAGATAAAATGCGGATTGGATCAAACGAAGATGTGAACGACCTCAACTATGATTGTGACAATGAACGAGGGGTAACACATGGTGGAAATTGATGGATGGGGTGGTGAACAGCGGAAGGGATAACGATGCAGCGGCGACGTGGCTAATGTGAACAGAACTCGAAACTCTAAACAAACTAGACACTAAGACCAGCAACTCGACACGATGATGCAACCGATAATTCAATAATGCAAACAATGAAAAGAAAATTGCAAAGGCTCTGATACCACTTGATAGAGGCGAGGGTCCCGATCTTTCGATGAGATGATAACTATTGATTTGGTGGAGTCGACTTTGACGATCCGACTACAAACATGCACGATGTCGCGCCTTAGCAATCGCTAAACCAATCTCCCGAGCTTACTGACGATGCTCGAAGCACGATTAGCCTGACCACAAAGGTCTATTCCTGCACGTAATCGAAGAACAAGCGTGAATATGATAATGCAATCTGAATATTGCGAATATAAATGAAGTATTGATAAAGGTGGGGATCCGTAAGCGGTCTTGGCCTGGTCGTTGGACACAAACGAAGTACACGAAGTTGCAATGGCTAACTTTTAACTAAACAAATCCCCAAAGAAAAAGCTACTAGATGGATCTATTTATATAGGAGCAAGGGGTGGCGGCCAAGGAGGTGGGAGGACGTCCCAAGGTAGCCTAAAACTAACCCTAGGTCGAACAAGGCTCATGGGCCCAAGTGGAGGTGATGCAACACCTTTGGACTTGTAGTTTGACTCGGATTCTGCTGCAACATCAGATTGTTTCGTCGATAACTCAACGCTCCGGACGAATTTGAAGGTGAATCTAATTGTGTTGGGAAGTGCAGGAAATATACTTTTCAACAAAAAAAGAATCGCCCAATTCGGAGTCCGTATGAAAGAGTTATTAGCGTTTTGAATCAGGTTTGTCTGTGCAGTCCAAATCTGAGTCCAGAATGTGAGAGACTTGGACTCTATCTTCTCTTGGGCCAAAAGTGACGTGAGAGGACTTTTTGAACTGCAAGTAAACGTCTCTTTCTCCCTTATCTTCATATGTGGATTGTATAAATGTCCCATACACCTGTAATTAGACATGGCACAAAAATCTGTGAAGTATTTTTGTCCTAGATAACGTAAATAAATAATTGCATAGTTTGCATTAGAAATCACCTCACAAATATGCATGTATGCAATATTTTTGGTCATATCCAAGGTAGTCATGTCCTCATCAGAAAGCAAGCATAAAAATTCTGGATAATAATTTCTCTTGAGAGCTCATGATTGGGGCATGAATATAACATTGACTTAAGCCTCCCCCAAGCTAGAGCGATACTTTCTCCTTCACAAGGCCAGAAATTATATATATAATTCCGATCATGATGAACTAGATGCATAGGATAAAAAATTTGGTGAAACACCAATTTCAATCGATTCCAATTCCAAGATCCAATTTCATCGCATAGCCTATACCATGCCAATGATTTTTCCTTCAAAGATAAAGGGAAAACCTTCTTCTTAACTTCATCTCCAGGTAAACCTACAAGCTTAAACAATCCACAAATTTCTTCCACATATATCAAGTGCATATCAGGATGTTCTGTTCCATCTCCTGCATAAGGATTAGCTAGTAGTTGTTCTATCATACCCGAAGGAATTTCATATTCAATATTTTCAGTAGGTCCAGTAGGTTGAGGGGTAACTAATTGTGGTTCTGGTCGAGGTGAAGATACCCCGAACAAACCCCTCAAAGGATTGTTTTCCATAGTAACAAGTGACAATAAATTTTTGCACGTAGTAATAATTTTTCCTTTCCAATTTCCACTTACCAAGAGCGCTTCACTCCCTGGCACCGGCGCCAGAAAAGATCCTTGATGACCCACAAGTATATGGGATCAATTGTAGCCTTTTCGATAAGTAAGAATGTCAAACCCAACGAGGAGCAGAAGGAAATGACAAGTGGTTTTCAGCAAGGTAATGTCTGCAAGTGCTGAAATTGTAAGCAACAGAGTAGTTTGATAACAAGATGATTTGTAATGAGCAAGTAATGATAACGGTAACCAAAGTGCAGCAAGAAAGCCCAATCCTTTTGAGGCAAAGGACATGCCAAAACGGTCTCTTATAATAAGCAAAGCGTTCTTGAGGGTACACAGGTATTTCATCTAGTCACTTTCATCATGTTGATTCGATTCGTGTTCGCTACTATGATAATTTGATATGTGGGTGGACCGGTGCTTAGGTGCTGTTCTTACTTGAACAAATCTCCTACTTATGATTAACCCCCTCGCAAGCATCCGCAACTACGAGAAAAGTATTAAGAATAAATTCTAACCATAGCATTAAACTTTTGGATCCAATCGATCCCTTACGGAATAGTGCATAAACTAGGGTTTAAGCTTCTGTCACTCTCGCAACCCATCATCTAATAACTACTCCACAATGCATTCCCTTAGGCCCAAATATGGTGAAGTGTCATGTAGTCGACGTTCACATGACACCACTAAGGGAATCACAACATACATACTATCAAAATATCGAACACATATCAAGTTCACATGACTACTTGCAACATGATTTCTCCCGTGACCTTAAGAACAAAAGTGACTACTCACAAATGATAAGCATGCTCAAGATCATAGGGGTGTTAAATAGCATATTGGATCTGAACATATAATCTTCCACCAATTAAACCATATAGTAATCAACTACAAGATGTAATCAACACTACTAGTCACCCGCAAGCACTAATCTATAGTTCCGGTACAAAGATTGAACACAAGAGAGGAAATAGGGTTTGAGAGGAGATGGTGCTATTGAAGATGTTGATGGAGATTGTCCTCCCCAAGATGGGAGAGTTGTTGGTGATGATGATGATGATGATGATGTTTCCCTCCGGGAGGGAAGTTCCCCCAGCGGAAACGCTCCGCCGAAGGTCAAAAGTCCTCCTGCCCAAGTTCCGCCTCGAGACGGCGGCGCTCCGTCCCGAAAGTCCTCCCTTATTTTTTCTAGGTCAAATGATTTATATACCAGAAGATGGGCACCGGAGGTGGGCCTAGGGGAGCTCAACCCACCAGGGCGCGCCTGGGCTCCCTGGCGTGCCCACGTGGGTTGTGCCCACCTGGTGGGCCCCCTCTGGTACTTATTGGCTCCAATATTTCTTATATATTCCATAAAAAATTCCCCGTGAAGTTTCAGCTCATTTGGAGTTGTGCAGAATAGGCGGCCTGACGTAGCTTTTCCAGGTCCAGATTTCCAGCTGCCGGAATTCTCCCTCTTTGTGTGTACCTTGCATATTATGAAAGAAAAGGCATTAGAATTACTCCGAAAAGCATTATTATGCATAAAAAACTTATAAATAACAGTAGGTAAACATGATGCAAAATGGACGTATCAATCTCTTATATGCATGATTATTTATAGCCTCGTATTTCTTCTTCGAATCTTAGGTTTAGTTAGCCAACTAGATCAATTTTTCTTGCCATGGGAAGAGGTGCTTTGTGATGGGTACAATCGTGCGGTGTTCTGTCCCAGTGATAGAAGGGGCAGCAAGACATGTATATACTGTTTCTATTAAGGGTAACAAGATGGGGGCTATTCCTACATGAATAGATCTCGTCTACATCATGTCATCGTTCTTATTGCATTACTCCGTTTCTCCATGAACTTAATACACTAGATGCATGTTCGATAGTGGTCGATGTGTGGAGTAATATTCGTAGATGCAGGCAGGAGTCGGTCTACTAATCTTGGATGTGATGCCTATATATTGATCATTTCCTGGGGAACGTTGCATGGAAAACAAAAAAAATTCTACGCACGCACAAGATATATCCATGGAGATGCATAGTAACGAGAGGGGAGAGTGTGTCTACGTACCCACTTAGACCGTAAGCGGAAGTGTTTGTTAACGCAGTAGATGTAGTGGAACTTCTTCATGATCCAACCGATCGAGTACCGAACGTACGGCACCTCCGCGTTCAGCACACGTTCAGCTCGGGAACGTCCTCGCCTTCTCGATCCAGACGACGAAGTAGTGGATGAGTTCCGCCAGCACGATGGCGTGGTGATGATGGTGGTGATGCTATCTCCGCAGGGCTTCGCCTAAACACTACCAAAATATGACCGAGAGACGAAACTGTGGAGGGGGGCGCCGCACACGGCTAAGAGATTGTCGTCATTCTGTGCGGATCCCCCCTCCCACATATATATAGGTGGGGGAGAGGGGAGCAGCTAGGAGGCGCCCCAAGTAGGGTCGAATCCTACTTGGGGTCCTCCCCAAGCCGCGCCCCCTTCCTTATTTGAGTGCGGGAGGAAGGCAGGGGGAGGTGTTCCTTTCCCTCATGAGGAGGGAAAGGCAGGAGGGGCCACCCCTCCCCTTTCCTTCCCCTAGGCTGGCCGGCCAGGGAGAGGGGCGCGCCATCCCCCTTGTGGGCTGATCTGTCCCCCCCTTAGCCCATTCGGCCCATAGACCTCCCGGGGGTGTCCGGAACCCCTTCCGGTGATCCGATGACTACCCGGTGTACTCCGAAACTCTTCAAGTGTCCGAATATCATTGTCCTATATATCAATCTTTACCTCCGGACCATTCCGAAACTCCTAGTCATCTCCGTGATCTCATCCGGGACTCCGAATAACATTCGGTCAACGATTACATATAACTCATATAACACTATATCGTCAAGGAACGATAAGCGTGCGAACCCTACAGGTTCGAGAACTATGTAGACATGACCGAGACACCTCTCTGGTCAATAAGCAATAGCGTAACTCGGATGCCCATATTGGCTCCTACATATTCTATGAAGATCTTTATCGGTCGAACCTTATGACAACATATGTAATTCCCTTTGTCCATTAGTATGTTACTTGCCCGAGATTCGATCGTCGGTATCTTCATACCTAGTTCAATCTCGTTACGGCAAGTCTCTTTACTAGTTCTGTAATACAACATCTTGTAACTAAATCCTTAGTCACTTTGCTTGCAAGGCTTCTTATGATGTGTATTACCGAGAGGTCCCAGAGATACCTCTCCGATACTCGGAGTGACAAATCCTAATCTCGATCTATGCCAACTCAACAAACACATTTGGAGATACTTGTAGAGCATATTTATGATCACCTAGTTACGTTGTGACATTTGATAGAACACAAGGTATTCCTCCGGTATCCGGGAGTTGCATAACCTCATAGTCGAAGGAATATGTATTTGACATTGAGAAAGCAAAGGCAATAAACTAAACGATCAATATGCTAAGCTAACGGATGGGTCTCGTCCATCACATCATTCTCCTAATGATGTGATCCCATTATCAAATGACAACACATGTCTATGGTTAGGAAACCTTAACCATCTTTGATCAACGAGCTAGTCTAGTAGAGGCTTACTAGGGACACGGTATTTG
Source organism: Triticum aestivum (assembly GCF_018294505.1). Taxonomy (NCBI): domain Eukaryota; kingdom Viridiplantae; phylum Streptophyta; class Magnoliopsida; order Poales; family Poaceae; genus Triticum; species Triticum aestivum. Next base: position 336,127,786 of record NC_057814.1, read on the forward strand.
TATATGTATTCACACATGTATTTAAGTTTCCGATCAATACAATTCTATCATGAATAATAAACCTTTATCATGAATAAGGAAATATAAATAACAACTTTATTATTGCCTCTAGGTCATATTTCCTTCAGTCACCCACTTGCACTAGAGTCAATAATCAAGATTACATTGTAATGAATCTAACACCCATGGAGTCTTGGTGCTCATGTTTTGCTCCCGGAAGAGGCTTAGTCAACAGTTCTGGTACATTTAGATCTGTACGTATTTTGCAAACTTCTATGTCTCCATCCTTGACCTTTTCACGAATGGAGTAGAAGTGTCTCTTGATGTGTTTGGTTCTCTTGTGAAACCTGGATTCCTTCGCCAAGGAAATTGCTCAAGTGTTGTCACAAAAGATTTTCATTGGACCCGATGCACTGGGTATTACACCCTGATCGGATATGAACTCCTTCATCCAGGCTCCTTCATGTTCTGCTTCCGAAGCAGCTATGTACTCCGCTTCACATGTAGATCCCACCACGATGCTCTGCTTGGAACTGCACCAACTGACAGATCCACCATTCAATATAAATACATATCCAGTTTGTGACTTAGAGTCATCTGCATCCGTGTCGAAGCTAGCATCGACGTAACCATTTAAGACGAGCTCTACGTCACCTCCATCAACTAGAACATATCCTTGGTCCTTTTCAGGTACTTCAGGATGTTCTTGACCGCTGTCTAGTGATCCAATCCTCGATTACTTTGTACCTCCCTCCCAAACTTATGGCAAGGCACAATCAGGTCTGGTACACAGCATAGCATACATGAACCTATCGCTGAGGCATAGGGAATGACTTTCATTTTCTCTCTATCTTCTACACTGGTCCGGCTTTGAGTCTAACTCAATTACACACCTTGTAACACACACAAGAACCCTTTCTTTGAATGATCCATTTTGAACTTCTTCAAAGCTTTATCAAGGTATGTGCTTTGAAAAAGTCCTATTAAGCGTCTCAATCTATCCCTATAGATCTTGATGCCCAATATATAAGCAGCTTCACCGAGGTCTTTCATTGAAAAATTCTTATTCAAGTATCCTTTTATGCTATCCAGAAATTCTATATCATTTCCAATCAACAATATGTTATCCACATATAATATCAGAAATGCTACAGAGCTCCCACTCACTTTCTTGTAAATACAGGCTTCACCTTAAGTCTGTATAAAACCATATGCTTTGATCACCTCATCAAAGCGTATATTCCAACTCCGAGATGCTTGCACCAGTCCATAGATGGATCGCTGGAGCTTGCACACTTTTTAGCACCTTTAGGATCGACAAAACCTTCTGGTTGCATCATATACAACTCTTCTTTAAGAAATCCATTAAGGAATGCAGTTTTGACGTCCATTTGCCAAATTTTATAATTATAAAATGCGGCAATTGCTAACATGATTCAAACTGACTTAAGCATCGCTACGAGTGAGAAGGTCTCATCATAGTCAATCCCTTGAACTCGTCGGAAAAAATTCGCGACAAGTCGAGCTTTGTAGATGGTCACATTACCATCAGCGTATTGCTACCGCTTGAGCATGCGTTGGTTTTCCCTTGAAGAGGAAAGGGTGATGCAGCAAAGTAGCGTAAGTATTTCCCTCGGTTTTTGAGAACCAAGGTATCAATCCAGTAGGAGACTACACGCAAGTCGCCTAGTACCTGCACAAACAATCAAGAACCTTGCAACCAACGCGATAAAGGGGTTGTCAATCCCTTCACGACCACTTGCAAAAGTGAGATCTGATAAAGATAATAAGATAAATATTTTTGGTATTTTTGTTGTATAGATTGCAAAATAAATAAATAGTAAACGAGAATTATAGATCGGAAACTTATATGATGTAAAGTAGACCCGGGGGGCATAGGTTTCACTAGTGGCTTCTCTCATGATAGCATATATTACGGTGGGTGAACAAATTACCGCCGAGCAATTGATAGAAAAGTGCATAGTTATGAGAATATCTAGGCATGATCATGAATATAGGCATCACGTCCGTGTCAAGTAGACCGAAATGATTATGCATCTACTACTATTACACCACACATCGACCGCTATCCAGCATGCATCTAGAGTATTAAGTTCATAAGAACAGAATAACGCATTAGGCAAGATGACATGATGTAGAGGGATAAACTCAAGCAATATGATATAAACCCCATCTTTTTATCCTCGATGGCAACAATACAATACGTGCCTTGTTGCACCTACTGTCACTGGGAAAGGACACCGCAAGATTGAACCCAAAGCTAAGCACTTCTCCCATTGCAAGAAAGATCAATCTAGTAGGACAAACTAAACCGATAATTCGAAGAGACTTGCAAAGATATAAAATCATGCATATAAGAATTTAGAGAAGAACTAAGTTCATAGATAATCTTGATCATAAACCCACAATTCATCAGATCTCGGCAAACACACGGCAAAAAGTATTACATCGAATAGATCTCCAAGAACATCGAGGAGAACTTTGTATTGAGAACCAAAGAGAGAGAAGAAGCCATCTAGCTAATAACTGTGGACCCGAAGGTCTGTGGTAAACTACTCACACATCATCGGAGAGGCTATGGTGTTGATGTAGAAACCCTCCGTGATCGAATCCCCCTCCGGCAGATCGCCGGAAAAGGTCCCAAGATGGGATCTCACGGGTACAGAAGGTTGCGGCGGTGGAAAAGTGGTTTCGTGGCTCCCCTAGATGTTTTTGGGTACAAGGGTATATATAGGTGAAAGAAGTACGTCGGTGGAGCTACGAGGGGCCCACAAGGGCGGGGGCGCGCCTACCCCCGCCCCCCTTAGCGCGCCCTCCTGCCTCGTGGCCGCCTTGTTGCGTCTCTGACTTCCACTCCAAGTCTCCTGGATTGTGTTTGTTCCAAGAAAGATCCTCGCGAAGGATTTGTTCCGTTTGGATTCCGTTTGATATTCCTTTTCTGCAAAACACTGAAATAGGCAAAAAATAGCAACTGGCACTGGGCCTCCGGTTAATAGGTTAGTCCCAAAAATAATATAGAAGAGCATATTAAATCCCATTAAACATCCAAAACAGATAATATAATAGCATGGAACAATCAAAAATTATAGATACGTTGGAGACATATCAGCATCCCCAAGCTTAGTTCCTGCTCATCCTCGAGCAGGTAAATGATAAAAACAGAATTTTTGATGTGGAATGCTACCTAACGTAATTTTCAATGTAATTTTCTTTATTGTGGCATGAATGTTCAGATCCGAAAGATTCAAGAAAAAAGTTTAATATTGACATAAAAATAATAATACTTCAAGCATACTAACCAAGCAATTATGTACTCTCAAAATAACATAGCCAAAGAAAGCTCATCCCTAAAAAATCATATAGTTTGGCCATGCTTCATTTTCGTCACACAAAATGCTCTCATCATGCATAACCCCGATGACAAGCCAAGCAATTGTTTCATACTTTAGTATTCTCAAACTTTTTCAACTTTCACGCAATACATGAGCGCGAGCCATGAACATAGCACTATGGGTGGAATAGAATATGATGATGGAGGTTGTGTGGAGAAGACAAAAAGGGAGAAAGTCTCACATCGACGTGGCTAATCAACAGGCTATGGAGATGCCCATCAATTGATGTCAATGCGAGGATTAGGGATTGCCATGCAACGGATGCACTAGAGCTATAAATGTATGAAAGATCAACAAAAGAAACTAAGTGGGTCTGCATCCAACTTGCTTGCTCACAAAGACCTAGGGCATTTGAGGAAGCCCATTGTTGGAATATACAAGCCAAATTCTATAATAAAAATTCCCACTAGTATATAATATGACAAAATAAGAGACTCTCTATCATGAAGATCATGGTGCTACTTTGAATCACAAGTGTGGAAAAAGGATAGTAACATTGCCCCTTCTCTCTTTTTCTCTCATTTTTTTGGCCTTCCTTTTTTTGTCCTCTCTCTCTTTTTTTTGGGCCTTCACCTTTTTTTATTTGGCCTTTCTTTTTTTGTCCTCTCTCTCTTTTTTTTGGGCCTTCACCTTTTTTTATTTGGCCTTTCTTTTCTTATTTCCTCACACGGGACAATGCTCTAATAATGATGATCATCACACTTCTATTTATTTACAACTCAAGGATTACAACTCAATACTAGAAAAAAATATGACTCTATATGAGTGCCTCCGGCAGTGTACCGGGATGTGCAATGAATCAAGAGTGACATGTACGAAAAATTATGCATGGTGGCCTTGCCACAAATACGATGTCAACTAAATGATCATGCAAGGCAATATGACAATGATGAAGCGTGTCATAATAAACAGAACGATGGAAAGTTGCATGGCAATATATCTCGGAATGACTATGGAAATGCCATAATAGGTAGGTATGGTGGCTGTTTTGCGGAAGATATAAGGAGGCTTATGTGTGATAGAGCATATCATATCACGGGGTTTGGATGCACCGGCGAAGTTTGCACCAACTCTCGAGGTGAGAAAGGGCAATGCACGGTACCGAAGAGGCTAGCTATGATGGAAGGGTGAGAGTGCGTATAATCCATGGGCTCAACATTAGTCATAAAGAACTCACATACTTATTGCAAAAATCTACAAGTCATCGAAACCAAGCACTACGCGCATGCTCCTAGGGGGATAGATTAGTAGGAAAAGACCATCGCTCGTCCCCGACCGCCACTCATAAGGAAGGCAATCGAAGAACACCTCATGCTTCAAATTTGTCACACAACGGTTACTATACGTGCATTCTACGGGACTTGCAAACCTCAACACAAGTATTTCTCAATTTCACAATTACTCAACTAGCACGACTCTAATATTACAACCTTCATATCTCAAAACAATCATCAAGTATCAAACTTCTCATAGTATTCAACTAGCACGACTCTAATATTACAACCTTCATATCTCAAAACAATCATCAAGTATCAAACTTCTCATAGTATTAGGACTAATTTTATAGCCAAAGCAATTACCATGCTGTTCTGAAAGACTCTCGAAATAATATAAGTGAAGCATGAGATATCAATAATTTCTATAAAATAAAACCACCATCGTGCTCTAAAAAGATATAAGTGAAGCACCAGATCCAAATTATCTAGCTCAAAAGATATAAGTGAAGCACATAGAGTATTCTAACAAATGCCGATTCATGTGTATCTCTCCTAAAGGTGTGTACAGCAAGGATGATTGTGGTAAACTAAAAAGCAAAGACTCAAATCATACAAGACGCTCCAAGCAAAACACATATCATGTGGTGAATAAAAATATAGCCTCAAGTAAAGTTACCGATAGACGAAGACGAAAGAGGGGATGCCTTCCGGGGCATCCCCAAGCTTAGACTTTTGGTTGTCCTTGAATTTTACCTTGGGGTGCCTTGGGCATCCCCAAGCTTAGGCTCTTGCCACTCCTTATTCCAAAATCCATCAAATCTTTACCCAAAACTTGAAAACTTCACCACACAAAACTTAAACAGAAAATCTCATGAACCACCACTTTAAGGTACTTTAATGAACCCATTATTTATTTATATTTGTGTTAAACCTACTGTATTCCAACTTCTCTATGGTTCATACTGTTGGGAAACGTAGTAATTTCAAAAAAAATCCTACGCACACACAAGATCATGGTGATACATAGCAACGAGAGGGGAGAGTGTTGTCCACGTACCCTCGTAGACCGTAAGCGGAAGCGTTATGACAACGCAGTTGATGTAGTCGTACGTCTTCACGATCGACCGATCCTAGTACCGAAAGTACGGCACCTCCGCGATCTGCACACGTTCGGCTCGGTGACGTCCCACAAACTCACGATCCAGCAGAGTGTCGAGGGAGAGCTCGTCAGCACGACGACGTGATGACGGTGATGATGAAGCTACCGGCGCAGGGCTTCGCCTAAGCACTGCAACGATATGACCGGGGTGGATTATGGTGGAGAGCGGCACCGCACACGGCTAAGAACAATGTCTGTTGTGTGTTCTAGGGTGCCCCCTGCCCCCGTATATAAAGGAGCAAGGGGGAGGCCAGCCGACCCTTGGGGCGCGCCAAGTAGAGGGGGAAGTCCTCCTCCTAGTAGGAGTAGGACTCCCCCTTTCCTAGTCCAACTAGGAAGGGGGAAGGGGAAAGGAAGGAGAGGGAGAGAGGGAGGAAAGATGGGGCGCCGCCCCCACCACCCCTCCTTGTCAAATTCAGACTCCCAAGGGGGTGGCGTGCGGCCAGCCCATGGCTCCCTCCTCTCTCTCACACAAGGCCCATGTTGGCCCATTAGTTCCCCCGGGGGTTCCGATAAGCCTCCGGCACTCCGATAATTATCCGGTGACCCCCCGAACACTTCCGGTGTCCGAATATAGTCGTCCAATATATCAATCTTTATGTCTCGACCATTTCGAGACTCTTCGTCATGTGCGTGATCACATCCGGGACTCCGAACTATCTTCGGTACATCAAAACACATAAACTCATAATACCGATCGTCACCGAACGTTAAGCGTGCGGACCCTACGGGTTCGAGAACTATGTAGACATGACCGAGACACGTCTCCAGTCAATAACCAATAGTGGAACCTGGATGTTCATATTGGCTCCCACATATTCTAAGAAGATCTTTATCGGTCAAACCGCATAACAACATACGTTGTTCCCTTTGTCATCGGTATGTTACTTGCCCGAGATTCTACCGTTGGTATCTCAATACCTAGTTCAATCTCGTTACCGGAAAATCTCTTTACTCGTTCCGTAATGCATTATCCCGCAACTAACACATTAGTTACATTGCTTGCAAGGCTTATAGTGATGTGCATTACCGAGAGGGCCCAGAGATACCTCTCCGACAATCGGAGTGACAATCCTAATCTCGATCTATGCCAACTCAACAAGTACCATCAGAGACACCTATAGAGCACCTTTATAATCACACAGTTATGTTGTGACGTTTGGTAGCACACAAAGTGTTCCTCCGGTATTCGGGAGTTGCATAATCTCAGTCATAGGAACATGTATAAGTCATGAAGAAAGCAATAGCAATATACTAAACGATCAAGTGCTAAGCTAACAGAATGGGTCAAGTCAATCACATCATTCTCTAATGATGTGATCCCGTTAATCAAATGACAACTCATGTCTATGGCTAGGAAACTGAACCATCTTTGATTCAACGAGCTAGTCAAGTAGAGGCATACTAGTGACACTCTATTTGTCTATGTATTCGCACATGTACTAAGTTTCCTGATAATACAATTCTAGCATGAATAATAAACATTTATCATGATATAAGGAAATATAAATAACAACTTTATTATTGCCTCTAGGGCATATTTCCTTTAGTCTCCCACTTCACTAGAGTCAATAATCTAGATTACACGGTAATGATTCTAACACCCATGGAGTCTTGGTGTTGATCATGTTTTGCTCGTGAGAGGGCCTTAGTCAACGGGTGTGCAACATTCAGATCCATATGTATCTTGCAAATCTCTATGTCTCCCTCCTTGACTTGATCGCGGATGGAATTGAAGCATCTCTTGATGTGCTTGGTTCTCTTGTGAAATCTGGATTCCTTTGCCAAGGCAATTGCACCAGTATTGTCACAAAAGATTTTCATTGGACCCGATGCACTAGGTATGACTGAGGGAGTCCTGGATTAGGGGGTCCTCGGACAGCCGGACTATATCCCTTAGCCGGACCGTTGGACTATAAAGATACAAGATTGAAGACTTCGTCCCGTGTCCGGATGGGACTCTCCTTGGCGTGGAAGGCAAGCTTGGCAATACGGATATGTAGATCTCCTCCCTCGTAACCGACTCTGTGTAACCCTAGCCCCCTCCGGTGTCTATATAAACTAGAGGGTTTAGTCCGTAGGACAAGAACAACAATCATACCATAGGCTAGCTTCTAGGGTTTAGCCTCTACGATCTCGTGGTAGATCAACTCTTGTAATACTCATATCATCAAGATCAATCAAGCAGGAAGTAGGGTATTACCTCCATCGAGAGGGCCCGAACCTGGGTAAACATCGTGTCCCCCGCCTCCTGTTACCATCCGCCTTAGACGCACAGTTCAGGACCCCCTACCCGAGATCCGCCGGTTTTGACACCGACATTGGTGCTTTCATTGAGAGTTCCACTGTGCCGTCACCGTAAGGCTAGATGGCTCCTTCGATCATCGGCAACGATGCGATCCAGGGTGAGGTTTTCCTCCCCGGACAGATCTTCATATTCGGCGGCTTTGTACTGCGGGCCAACTCGCTTGGCCATCTGGAGCAGATCGAGAGCTACGCCCCTGGCCATCAGGTCAGGTTTGGAAACTTGAACTATACTGCCAACATCCACGGAGACTTGATCTTCGACAGATTCGAGCCCACGTCAGGTGCGCCGCACAATCACGACGAGTATGACTTAGCTCTGCCGCCGGACAGTGTTCGGGAGATCACGCCTGCAACTACTCCGGTCCTCAATCCGGTACAAATTGCGCCATCTGAGGACGGGTGGATGGACCCCGCCACGGAGGCCGCGCACTCGGTGGCGATAGAGCCGAATACTGACTTCACCTCCTACGAGACCCGTGTTGCCGAACCGTTGGATTCGTCCCCGGCCATGGGCTCCGAGCCGCCTGCGTCCATGCCTATCGAATCCGATTGGGCACCGATCATGGAGTTTACCTCCGTGGATATCTTTCAGCACTCACCCTTTGGCGACGTGTTAAACTCGTTGAGGCCTCTCTCCTTGTCAAGAAACCCTTGGCCGAACTATGTCCGGCTAGAGTGGGATGCGGACGACGAAGAAATTCGCTCCCCACCCACCACCCACTTAGTAGCCACTGTCGACGATTTAACCGACATGCTCGATTTCGGCTCCGAAGACATCGACGGTATGGACGACGATGAAGGAGACGAACAGGAACCATCGCCCACAGGGCACTGGACAACCACTTCATCACATGATATATACATGGTGGATACACCCAAAGAAGACAATGATGAGGAACGGGAGGATGCAGGGAAGGATAACCCCCTCGAGAAGCAAACAAAGCGACGACGCAGACGCCGCTCCAAATCCCGCCTCGGCAAAAATAGTGATCACAGCGCAAGAAAGAACGAGACCCCGGTCGACTCCAAAGCAACAGAGCAGGATGAGCCAGCGGACGACGAACATAGTACGGAGCCACTGTCCGATCACGGCGACGCCGAGGGTAGAAATCATCAACCCGTCTCCGGAGAGGAGAATAGTCCGGATGACGATGCACACATCATCCCGGAAAGGAACTTGGAACAAGAGAACCTCCACAGAAGGCTTATTGCCACCGCGAGGAGTCTTAAGAAGCAGAAACAAAGGCTTAAGGCCGCGCAAAATACACTCATCAGTAGATGGAATAAAGTGCTGGACACTGCTGAAAAGTACGGTGGCAGTCGCCACACAAAGAGTTACCCAAAGCGCAAGCTGCTGCCTGAATTCGATGACGAGGCCTTAGAGCCTACACAGCCGAAAAATAAAATGGCCGACCGGTCGGATTAACCACCTCGTGGCCGCGATAGGGCAGCTAACGAGGCCGCACATAAGTCAGCACACGATTCACGTGAGGACTTGCATCAAAAGGCCGACATGACCAGATCCATCTACGGCTCTAGGAAGCGCGCTCCAGCGCAGAATCAAAACCGAACACTACAACCGTCAGAACGCCACGATACATCCAAATACAGGGGTGCCGCACACCCCCTATGCTTCACCGATGAGGTACTAGATCATGAATTCCCAGAGGGATTCAAACCCGTGAACATAGAAGCATGCGACGGAACAACAGACCCTGGGGTCTGGATTGAGGACTTTATCCTTCACATCCATATGGCTCGCGGAGACGACCTCCACGCCATCAAATATTTGCCCCTCAAGTTGAAAGGACCAGCTCGGCACTGGCTGAAGAGCCTCCTCGAAAATTCAATTGGAAGTTGGGAGGAGCTTGAGGATGCTTTTAGGGCTAACTTTCAAGGGACCTATGTCCGACCTCCGGACGCAGACGATTTAAGTCACATAATTCAACAGCCCGGAGAGATAGCCCGAAAGCTTTGGAACAGATTTCTCACTAAGAAGAATCAAATCATCGACTGCCCGGACGCCGAAGCTTTAGCAGCTTTCAAACACAGCGTCCGAGACGAATGGCTCGCCAGACACCTCGCCCAGGAAAAACCGAGGACAATGGCAGCCCTAACAAGCCTCATGACCCGCTTTTCCGCGGGCGAAGATAGCTGGCTGGCCCGTAGTAGCACCAGCGACCCAGGCACATCTGAAGTCAGGGATGGCAATGGAAAACCATGACGCAGTAAAAGCAAGTGTCGAAATAATGAAGACAGCCAAGACAACACGGCGGTAAACGCCGGATTTAGGGGCTCTCGACCCGGTCAGCGGAAAAAGCCTTTCAAAGGCAGCAGAGATGGACCGTCCAGCCTAAACAAGATTCTAGACAAATTATGTCAGATTCATGGCACCTCCGATAAACCTACAAATCACACCCACAGAGAATGTTGGGTCTTCAAGCAGGCCGGCAAGCTAAACGCCGAACACAAGGGGAGGGAGACACCAAGTGAAGACGCGGATGAGCCTCGCCAACAAAGCACTGGGGGACAGAAAAAATTCCCACCAGAGGTCAAAACAGTGAACATGATTCACGTAACAAAAAGAAGGAGCAAACATGCACTCCGAGACACATGCGCCGTAGAGCCCGTCACCCCTAAGTTCAACCCTTGGTCGGCCTGCCCGATCACCTTTGATCGCAGGGATCACCTGACAAGTATCTGGCACGGAGGATTGGCTGCCTTGGTTCTAGACCCAATTATCGACGGATACCATCTCACCCAAGTCCTCATGGACGGCGGCAGTAGTCTTAATCTGATATATCAAGACACAGTCCGCAAAATGGGGATAGACCCGACAAGAATCAGCCAAAGTAATACTACCTTTAAAGGGGTAATACCAGGCCCAGAGGCCCGCTGTACGGGCTCTCTAGTACTAGAGGTTGTATTCGGTTCTCCCGACAACTTCTGAAGTGAAAAGTTAACCTTCGACATCGCTCCATTCCGAAGCGGCTATCAAGCACTACTCGGAAGAACAGCTTTTGCTCGTTTTAATGCAGTACCGCATTACGCTTCCCTTAAGCTTAAGATGCCCGGTCCACGTGGCATCATCACAGTTAGCGGAAATGTTGAGCGTTCCTTACGCGCGGAAGAACGTGTGGCGGCTTTAGCAGCCGAACACTAAACGGCCTCTCCAACCAGAATAAATGATCGGTTGTCAAGACCGCGGACACGGTTAGACGAGTCCGGGACATCACTAGCTGTAACAGCTTAGATAAACCTGAGATTGGTTTGACGGACATACCCCTATAGGCGGCACCAGGGCCTCCCCGCATGTAAAAAGGACTACAGTTCGACTCAACCTTACTTATCTTGAATTTTAATGGTTTATTGAGAATAACCAATTTTTCGCACGACAACTTTCACCTAAGTTCTTCTCTTTTATAGATGATAATCATGCTACACCCTTCCAGGATACGGCACAACGGAGACACAGGCGCAGACGTGCAGCAGGGCCCCGCTCAAAGGTTTCTTTTCAGATTAAGACCCTATGTAAAACTTTTTATGGTCTCTTGTTGCTTCACATCCTCCGGATACTCAGTATAACCGAGAGGGACGCTGGCGTTATTGGCATTTCGCCACATCAGACTAATGCACGTACCTGGAAATTCACGGTTCAAGGGCGTTACTCAGCCCAGTATATGTTGTAAAGACCGAATACCTTAGGGAGTGTTAGGCGTCGCGAGTTTGGCCTTATATGCATCAGCTCCGAATCATGTCTTTGGTCAAATGTTGGGTTTGCCCGGCTCCCGTGTTTTGCTACCTTACGTTCCGCTCTATCGGCTAAGGTGGCACTGGGAGAACTACTGCGATTGTGCCCTGGTTCATCCGGACAAGCACCTCAGTAGAGAAAGCCGAAAACTGACTGTCATGATAAAGCGTGAGACTGGTCAACCACTCGATGACTCATCAGAATCTTAGGGATTCCTCCGCATTAACGAAGGACCGGTTTTCCCGGTCATGTACGTACGCGCACCGTATTCGGATAGCCGCGGAAATACCAGGGGCTATATAGTAGCCCCACTGTGAAACTCCTATGGTTAAGTGAAAGTATTAAAGCAATATAGTCCGATTGCCTCGTTCGCCGCGCTACCACCTCCTTAATGGACGAAGATGTTGGATCAAGTGTGAAGACGCTTTTGCGAACACCCCCGCATTATATGCGTGGGGGCTGAAGCCGACGAGTGCAAACTTTCAGGATATATATATATATATACATAAACGACCGCACAGGAGGCATAATAATACTTTCAGGCAAAAGTATAAACACAGCCTTTATAATTCAAATAACATTGTTCTTACAATTGGGATACATGTCACTAGAACATGATACTCTTCGAGCACTGAGCCTCTATTAAACGAGCGCCTTCTAGGACTTCTTCAAAATAGTGCTCGGCCGATACTCGGCCTACGGCCGAACTCTGGGTTGCAATAGCGGTGGCCTCCATCTCTGCCCAGTATGTCTTGACATGGGCAAGAGCCATCCGCGCACCCTCTATGCACGCCGACCTCTTCATAGCGTCGATATGCGGCACAGCACCAAGGAATCATTGCACTAAGCCAAAATAACTATTCCTTGGTCCTTCCGGCCAAAGATGATCCACAACAGACCTCATGGCAAGCCCGGACAACCTATGGAGCTCGGCCCACTCGGCCATTCGCTCATTTAACAGCAGCGGACGCACCGGAACATCGAACTGCGACCAGAACAGCTTTTCCACTTCGTGATCTTTTTTATCTTTGAAAAACTCGGTCGCATCAGCAGCACTCGCTGCCAAATCCACGTATGCATCTGCAGAACTCCATAATTGATCAAGAGGGGCATACTTAGGATCTCCGAACTTCGTCCGCAACAAAAAGGGCTTCCCAGCCGCGATATCTTCGGCTTGACGTAGCTCCTCCTTCGCCGCTCTAATTTTAGAGCGGGCTTCCTTGGCGGCTACCATGGCTTTCTCCAGGTCCGCCGTCTTCGTTTGGCTTTCCTTTTCAAGAAGCTCACAATGGTCGGCGGCATCTTTCAATTCAACAGCCATCTTGGCTATTTTCTCTTTGCTCTGGCAATGCGCAGCCTGTTCGGCTCTCAGCTCTTCGACCGCCTTTTGGGCGTCCGCATCACTCTTCATGGCTTGTTCCTTGGCTCGGGCAAGTTCCGCCCGAAGGGTCTCCACGGCGGCAGCTCCATCTGCAGTCACAGCATATTAAAGATACTAGCATTATGCTCCTCTTAATATGTGTTGATCACCCGAGAAAATACATACCCTGTGCCTCGTCAAGCCGCTTGTTTACAAGCACGATATCGGCATCTGCCGCATCAAGTTGGCGCTTCAGTTCGGCAAACTCACCAGTCCGGCTAGCCACCGGACCCTCAGCCGCCTGCACATGAAAGCAGCACGGTTATTACCTGGGACTATGATCCTCTATTTGCCGCCTTTTTCGACAGCAACCAGAGTCTCAGGGGCTACTATCTGCATAGGGCACACCTAGCATGTGCGGTACCGTCAAAAAATGTATATTACTTTGCGTACCTCAAAACCTCTCAGCAGGCTCATAAAAAGCTTCGTGCAACCCACTTTCGGCGGATGAAATCCTCTCAACCACCGTACCCATTAGCGTACGATGCGCTTTTGAGATAGCCGCTTGCTCCAGAAGATTCATCAGTGCGTTTGGTCGCGCACCGGACAGTCCCAGACTCTTTCTGTTGCTCTCCTTAGGAGCCAAATACTCCGGACTTCGGGTGGCCGAAGGGTTACCCTCTGGCCTTGGCAGATCAGGAGAAATCCTCCGTGATGACACCTCAAGGTCGTCCGCTTCACGAGGCGGGGAGGCACGGGGAGGCGTTTCGCTCTCCATCATCTCCGGAAGAAGATCCCCCGAAGACGAACTCTGCCGAGAAGGGCTACGATCCGAACTACAAGACATACGTCTTGGTTATTGATCTCAGAAATGAAGCAGGCTACACTTACTATAAAGTACTTTTGTTTACTTACAGTTCGGTGGAGGGTTGATCCCCTTGCGGGCACTGTGCGGTAAGGATACCCTCCGGGGTAGGACCCCCTGACGAAGATTTCTTCCCTCGTTTGGAAACCATTGTTTCCAAGCCTTCAGAGGTGGTCCTCTTCCTTCCTTGGGGAGAGGGGATTTTAGATTCTTCTCCCCGGTTATCCTCCTTCGCGGAGGTACTAATTCCCCCGGTCTGGATGAATAATGAGTGCGGCCCGCTTTCCGCTACTTCATTCTCCCCTTTATCTTCCCCTGATGGTGCTTGATAAGGCGCGAGCTCAAGCATTCTGGCCAGTACTGGATGTGTTGAGCCTTTAGGAAGGGGGGCCGAACACCTGATCATCTTCGCCTTTTTTACCCAGTCCTGGTCAAAGAGCGACTTTTCAGAATGATGTTGTGATAAATAAAGAGACAACATGTTCGGCCGAAGAATTACTTACTTGGGTATCTGGACGATTGCAGCTCAGACCCGCATCCTCGGTGGTGTCCGGACACTTTATTTGTGATCCGAAGAATAATCCATACATCTCTTCGTGCGTCATGCCGAAGAAGTGCTGAATAGTTTGCGGTCCTTCCGGATTGAACTCCCACGTACGGAGAGGTCAACGTTTGCAAGGGAGGGCCTGACGAACTAGCATGACTTGCATTACCTTGACAAGGCTGACATCTCTCTCAAGGAGATCTCGGATGCGACTCTGCAATGTCGGCACATCATTTACTGGCCCCCAGTCCAGCCCCTTGTTGACCCATGACGCCAGTTGTGGCGGGGGGCCCGAGCGGAAGGCAGGGGCGGCTACCCACTTAGTACCACAGGGAGCTGTGATGTAAAACCACTCCCGTTGCCATAAGCTGCGCACCTCCGGGAAGGAACCCTTTGGCCATGGAGCATCGGCGCCTTTGCTTATTATGGCACCTCCGCATTCTGCGTGTCGCCCATTAATCATCTTCGGCTTCACATCAAAGGTCTTGAGCCACAAGCCGAAGTGTGGGGTGACGTGGAGGAAGGCCTCACACACGACGATGAACGACGAGATGTGAAGGATGGAATCCGGGGCCAGATCATGGAAATCGAGCCCGTAATAGAACATGAGCCCTCTAACAAAGGGATCTAGACTAAAGCCTAGCCCTCGGAGGAAGTGGAAGACGAATACGACACTCTCGTTGGGCTCGGGAGTGGGGATGACCTGCCCTCGAGCAGGCAGCCTGTGCGAGATTTCGGCGGTCAGATACCTGGCTTCTCTTAGCTTCTTGATGTCCTCCTCTGTGACGGAGGAGGGCATCCACCGACCTTGAAGGTTGGATCCGGACATGATTGAAGGTCCGAAGCGCCTAGCCTGAGCCTTGGGTGTTGGAACTCGAGGTGGGGGAAGGATTCGATTAAGCGCGAGAAGAAAAGGACAGGCCTTGGCCCCTTTATAAAGAGGGTGAATATCAAGCGTCCTCCGCGTGGCCGTTTGGAACTTGCCTAAAATCAAGGAGTCATACCAACAGGCATGATTGGGTTACCCATACCCGTATTGATGAGAATCCCGTGATAAGGGGACACGATCTCTGCTTCGACAAGACGTGCCAATAAAACCGCCTCGCGAAACGTGCAGTGGCAGGCTGGGAGAAACGGTTCGAATAATGACCAGGCCGTGGTGTGATGTCACGTTATGAAAAGTTGTCAGCAGATTAGATTTGTGGAAATATTATTCTCTCTACGGTGGTATGTGGAATTTGTTTTGCAGAGCCGGACACTATCCTTGTGTTCAAAATCTTCTATGGAATGTTCGGAGGAGGAACCCGCCTTGCAATGCCGAAGACAATCTGCGCGCCGGACTCATCGTCATTGAAGCCTGGTTCAGAGGCTACTGAGGGAGTCCTGGATTAGGGGGTCCTCGGACAGCCGGACTATATCCTTTAGCCGGACTATGAAGATACAAGATTGAAGACTTCGTCCCGTGTCCGGATGGGACTCTCCTTGGCGTGGAAGGCAAGCTTGGCAATACGGATATGTAGATCTCCTCCCTTGTAACCGACTCTGTGTAACCCTAGCCCCCTCCGGTGTCTATATAAACCGGAGGGTTTAGTCCGTAGGACAACAACAATCATACCATAGGCTAGCTTCTAGGGTTTAGCCTCTACGATCTCTTGGTAGATCAACTCTTGTAATACTCATATCATCAAGATCAATCAAGCAGGAAGTAGGGTATTACCTCCAACGAGAGGGCCCGAACCTGGGTAAACATTGTGTCCCCGCCTCCTATTACCATCCGTCTTAGACGCACAGTTCGGGACCCCCTACCCGAGATTCGCCGGTTTTGACACCGACAATGACACCTAGATCGGATATGAACTCCTTCATCCAGACTCCTTCATTTGCTGCTTCCGAAGCAGCTATGTACTCCACTTCACATGTAGATCCCGCGACGACGCTTTGCTTAGAAATGCACCAACTGACAGCTCCACCGTTCAATTTAAATACGTATCCGGTTTGTGACTTAGAGTCATTCGGATCAGTGTCAAAGCTTGCATCGACGTAACCATTTACGACGAGCTCTTTGTCACATCCATACACGAGAAACATATCCTTAGTCCTTTTCAGGTATTTCAGGATGTTCTTGACCGCTGTCCAGTGATCCACTCATGGATTACTTTGGTACCTCCCTGCTAAACTGATAGCAAGGCACACATCAGATCTGGTACACAGCATTGCATACATGATAGAGCCTATGGCTGAAGCATAGGGAACACCTTTCATTTTCTCTCTATCTTCTGCAGTGGTCGGGCATTGAGTCTGACTCAACTTCACACCTTGTAACACAGGCAAGAACCCTTTCTTTGCTTGATCCATTTTAAACTTTTTCAAAAATTTATCAAGGTATGTGCTTTGTGAAAGTCCAATTAAGCGTCTTGATCTATCTCTATAGATCTTGATGCCCAATATATAAGCAGCTTCACCGAGGTCTTTCATTGAAAAACTCTTGTTCAAGTATCCTTTTATGCTATCCAGAAATTCTATATCATTTCCAATCAACAATATGTCATCCACATATAATATTAGAAATGCTACAGAGCTCCCACTCACTTTCTTGTAAATACAGGCTTCTCCAAAAGTCTGTATAAAACCATATGCTTTGATCACACTATCAAAATGTTTATTCCAACTCCGAGATGCTTGCACCAGTCCATAATGGATCGCTGGAGCTTGCACACTTTGTTAGCATCCTTTCGATCGATAAAACCTTCAGGTTGCATCATATACAACTCTTCTTCCAGAAATCCATTCAGGAATGCAGTCTTTACATCCATTTGCCAAATTTCATAATCATAAAATGCAGCAATTGCTAACATGATTCGGACGGACTTAAGCATCGCTACAGGTGAGAAGGTCTCATCGTAGTCAACTCCTTGAACTTGTCAAAAACCTTTTGCAACAAGTCGAGCTTTGTAGACAGTAACATTACCGTTAGCGTCAGTCTTCTTCTTGAAGATCCATTTATTTTCGATGGCTTGCCGATCATCGGGAAAGTCAACCAAAGTCCACACTTTGTTCTCATACATGGATCCCATCTCAAATTTCATGGCCTCAAGCCAATTCGCGGAATCTGGGCTCATCATCGCTTCCTCATAGTTCGTAGGTTCGTCATGGTCAAGTAACATGACCTCCAGAACAGGATTACCGTACCACTCTAGTGCGGATTTACTCTGGTTGACCTATGAGGTTCGGTAGTAACTTGATGTGAAGTTACATGATCATCATCATTAGCTTCCTCACTGATTGATGTAGGAGTCACAGGAACATATTTCTGTGATGAACTACTTTCCAATAAGGGAGCAGGTACAGTTACCTCATCAAGTTCTACTTTCCTCCCACTCACTTCTTTCGAGAGAAACTCCTTCTCTAGAAAGGATCCATTCTTAGCAACGAATGTCTTGCCTTTGGATCTGTGATGGTGTACCCAACAGTCTCCTTTGGGTATCCTATGAAGACACATTTCTCCGATTTGGGTTCGAGCTTATCAGGTTGAAGCTTTTTCACATAAGCATCGCAGCCCCAAACTTTAAGAAACGACAACTTTGGTTTCTTGCCAAACCACAATTCATAAGGGGTCATCTCAACGGATTTAGATGGTGCCCTATTTAACGTGAATGCAGTCGTCTCTAAAGCATAACCCCAAAACGATAGCGGTAAATGAGTAAGAGACATCATAGATCGCACCATATCTAATAAAGTACGGTTACGATGTTCGGACAAACCATTACGCTGTGGTGTTCCAGGTGGCATGAGTTGCGAAACTATTACGCATTGTTTCAAATGAAGACCAAACTCGTAACTCAAATATTCTCCTCCACAATCAGATCGTAGAAACTTTATTTTCTTGTTACGATGATTTTCCACTTCACTCTGAAATTCTTTGAACTTTTCAAATGTTTCAGACTTTTGTTTCATCAAGTAGATATACCCATATTTGCTCAAATCATCTGTGAAGGTGAGAAAATAACGATACCCGCCGCGAGCCTCAACATTCATCGGACCACATACATCAGTATGTATGATTTCCAACAAATCTGTTGCTCGCTCCATTGTTCCGGAGAACGGAGTTTTAGTCATCTTGCCCATGAGGCATGGTTCGCAAGTACCAAGTGATTCATAGTCAAGTGATTCCAAAAGTCCATCGGAATGGGGTTTCTTCATGTGCTTTATACCAATATGACCCAAACGGCAGTGCCACAAATAAGTTGCACTATCATTATCAACTCTGCATCTTTTGGCTTCAATACTATGAATATGTGTGTCACTACTATTGAGATTCAACAAAAATACACCACTCTTTAAGGGTGCATGACCATAAAAGATATTACTCATATAAATAGAACAACCATTATTCTCTGATTTAAATGAATAACCGTCTCGCATCAAACAAGATCCAGATATAATCTTCATGCTTAACGCTGGCACCAAATAACAATTATTCAGGTCTAAAACTAATCCCGAAGGTAGATGTACAGGTAGCGTGCTGACCGCGATCACATCGACTTTGGAACCATTTCCCACACGCATCGTCACCTCGTCCTTAGCCAATCTTCGCTTAATCCGTAGTCCCTATTTCGAGTTGCAAATATTAGCAACAGAACCAGTATCAAATACCCAGGTGCTACTGCAAGCATTAGTAAGGTACACATCAATAACATGTATATCACATATACCTTTGTTCACCTTGCCATCCTTCTTCTCCGCCAAATACTTGGGGCAGTTCCGCTTCCAATGACCAGTCCCTTTGCAGTAGAAGCACTCAGTCTCAGGCTTAGGTCCAGACTTGGGCTTCTTCACTTGAGCATCAACTTGCTTGCCATTCTTCTTGAAGTTCCCCTTCTTCCCTTTACCTTTTTTCTTGAAACTGGTGGTCTTGTTGACCATCAACACTTGATGCTCCTTCTTGATTTCTACCTCCGCAGCCTTTAGCATTGCGAAGAGCTCGGGAATTTTCTTATCCATCAATTGCATGTTATATAGTTCATCACGAAGCTCTTGTAGCTTAGTGACAGTGATTGAAGAATTCTGTCAATAACACTAACATCAGGAAGATGAACTCCCGGTTGAATTAAGTGATTGTTATACCCAGACATTTTGAGTATATGCTCACTGACAAAACTATTCTCCTCCATCTTGCAGCTGTAGAACTTATTGGAGACTTCATATCTCTCAATTTGGGCATTTGCTTGAAATATTAACTTCAACTCCTGGAACATCTGATATGCTCCATGACATTCAAAACGTCCTTGACGTCCCGGTTCTAAGCCGTAAAGCATGGCACACTGAACTATCGAGTAGTCATCAGCTTTGCTCTGCCAGACGTTCATAACATCTGGCGTTGCTCCTGCAGCGGGTTTGGCACCTAGCGGTGCTTCCAGGACATAATTCTTCTATGCAGCAATGAGGATAATCCTCAAGTTACGGACCTAGTCCGTGTAGTTGCTACCATCATCTTTCAACTTAGCTTTCTCTAGGAACGCATTAAAATTCAACGGAACAATAGCACGGGCCATCTATCTACAACAACATAGACATGCAAAATACTATCAGGTACTAAGTTCATGATAAATTAAAGTTCAATTAATCATATTACTTAAAACTCCCACTTAGATAGACATCCCTCTAGTCATCTAAATGATCACGTGATCCATATCAACTAAACCATGTCCGATCATCATGTGAGATGGAGTAGTTTTCAATGGTGAACATCACTATGTTGATCATATCTACTATATGATTCATGCTCGACCTTTCGGTCTCAGTGTTCCGAGGCCATATCTGCATATGCTAGGCTCGTCAAGTTTAACCCGAGTATTCTGCGTGTGCAAAACTGGCTTGCACCCATTGTATGTGAACGTAGAGCTTATCACACCTGATCATCACGTGGTGTCTCGGCACGATGAAGTTTCGCAATGGTGCATACTCAGCGAGAACACTTGTACCTTTAAATTTAGTGAGAGATCATCTTATAATGCTACCATCGACCTAAGCAAAATAAGATGCATAAAGGATAAACATCACATGCAATCAATATAAGTGATATGATATGGCCATCATCATCTTGTGCCTTTGATCTCCATCTCCAAAGCACCGTCATGATCACCATCGTCACCGGCGCGACACCTTGAACTCCATCGTAGCATCGTTGTCGTCTTGCGAACTATTGCTTCTACGACTATCGCTACCGCTTAGTTATAAAGTAAAGCAATTACATGGCGATTGCATTTCATACAATAAAGCGACAACCATATGGCTCCTGCCAGTTGCCGATAACTCCGTTACAAAACATGATCATCTCATACAATAGAATTTAGCATCATGTCTTGACCATATCACATCACAACATGCCCTGCAAAAACAAGTTAGACGTCCTCTACTTTGTTGTTGCAAGTTTTACGTGGCTGCTATGGGCTAAGCAAGAACCGTTCTTATCTACGCATCAAAACCACAACGATTTTTCGTCAAGTATGTGTTGTTTTAACCTTCAACAAGGACCGGCCGTAGCCACACTCAATTCAGCTAAAGTTGGAAAAACTGACACCCGCCAGCCACCTGTGTGCGAAGCACGTCGGTAGAACCAGTCTCGCGTAAGCGTACGCATAATGTCGGTCCGGGCCGCTTCATCCAATAATACCGCCGAATCAAAGTATGACATGCTGGTAAGCAGTATGACTATTATCGCCCACAACTCACTTGTGTTCTACTCGGGCATATAACATCTACGCATAAACCTGGCTCGAATGCCACTGTTGGGAAACGTAGTAATTTAAAAAAAAATCCTATGCACACACAAGATCATGGTGATGCATAGCATCGAGAGGGGAGAGTGTTGTCCACATACCCTCGTAGACCGTAAGCGGAAGCGTTATGACAACGCGGTTGATGTAGTCGTACGTCTTCACGATCGACCGATCATAGTACCGAAAGTACGGCACCTCCGTGATCTGCACAAGTTCGGCTCGGTGGCGTCCCACGCTCATGATCCAGCAGAGTGTCGAGGGAGAGCTTTGTCAGCACGACGGCGTGATGACAACGATGATGAAGCTACTGGCGCAGGGCTTCGCCTAAGCACTGCAATGATATGACCGAGGTGGATTATGGTGGAGGGGGGCACCGCACACGGCTAAGAACAATGTCTGTTGTGTGTTCTAGGGTGCCCCCTGCCCCCGTATACAAAGGAGCAAGGGGGAGGCCGGCCGGCCCTTGGGGCGCGCCAAGGAGAGGGGGAAGTCCTCCTCCTAGTAGGAGTAGGACTCCCCCTTTCCTAGTCCAACTAGGAAGGGGGAAGGGGAAAGGAAGGAGTGGGAGAGAGGGAGGAAAGAGGGGGCGCCGCCCCCCCCCCTTCCTTGTCCAATTCGCACTCCCAAGGGGGGGGGCGCGGCTAGCCCATGGCTCCCTCCTCTCTCTCGCACAAGGACCATGTTGGCCCATTAGTTTCCCCGGGGCTTCCGATAACCCCCCGTCACTCCGATAATTATCCGGTGACCCCGGGAACACTTCCGATGTCCGAATATAGTCATCCAATATATCAATCTTTATGTCTCGACCATTTCGAGACTCCTCGTCATGTCCGTGATCACATCCGGGACTCCGAACTATCTTCGGTACATCAAAACACATAAACTCATAATAATGTCCGTCATCGAACGTTAAGCATGTGGACCCTACGGGTTCGAGAACTATGTAGACATGACCGAGACACGTCTCCGGTCAGTAACCAATAGCGGAACCTGGATGTTCATATTGGCTCCCACATATTCTACGAAGATCTTTATCGGTCAAACCGCATAACAACATACGTTGTTCCCTTTGTCATCGGTATGTTACTTGCCCGAGATTCGATCGTCGGTATCTCAATAGCTAGTTTAATCTCGTTACCGGCAAGTCTCTTTACTCGTTCCGTAATGCATTATCCCGCAACTAACTCATTAGTTACATTGCTTGCAAGGCTTATAGTGATGTGCATTACCGAGAGGGCCCAGAGATACCTCTCCGACAATCGGAGTGACAAATCCTAATCTCGATCTATGCCAACTCAACAAGTACCATCGGAGACACCTATAGAGCACCTTTATAATCACCCAGTTACGTTGTGACGTTTGGTAGCACACAAAGTGTTCCTCTGGTATTCGGGAGTTGCATAATCTGATAGTCATAGGAACATGTATAAGTCATGAAGAAAGCAATAGCAACATACTAAACGATCAAGTGCTAAGCTAACGGAATGGGTCAAGTCTATCACATCATTCTCTAATGATGTGATCCCATTAATCAAATGACAACTCATGTCTATGGCTAGGAAACTTAACCATCTTTGATTCAACGAGCTTGTCAAGTAGAGGCATACTAGTGACACTCTATTTGTCTATGTATTCACACATGTACTAAGTTTCCGGTTAATACAATTCTAGCATGAATAATAAACATTTATCATGATATAAGGAAATATAAATAAAAACTTTATTATTTCCTCTAGGGCATATTTCCTTCACATACCCCCCGATACTAGCCATAGATTCATCAAAACAAGCAAACAACACACGAAAAACAGAAACTGTCAAAAACAGAACAGTCTGTAGTAATATGTATCAAATAAATATTTCTAGAACTCCAAAAATTCTGAAATGAATTGGTGGACTTGAGGAATTTTTATATTAATCATCTTCAAAAAGAATCAACCTAAAATCACTCTCCAGTAAGAAATGGCATCTAATCTCGTGAGCGCAAAAGTTTCTGTTTTTTACAGCAAGATCGCAAAGACTTCACCCAAGTCTTCCCAAAGGTTCTACTTGGCACAAACACTAATTAAAACATAAAACCACATCTAAACAGAAGCTAGATGATTTATTTATTACTAAACAGGAACAAAAAGCAAAAAACAAAAATAAAATTGGGTTGCCTCCCAACAAGCGCTATCGTTTAATGCCCATAGCTAGGCATTGATAATTTTAATGATGCTCACATCAAAGACAAGAATTAAAGCACAAAGAGAGCATCATAAAACACGTGACAAAACACATTTAAGTCTAACATACTTCCTATGCATAGGAATTTTGTAAGCAAACAAATTATCAAGGCAAGCAAAAACTAGCATATGCAAGGAAGAAGAAAGATACGATAGCATTCTCAACATGAAGAGAGGTAATTTAGTAACATGAAAGTTTCTACAACCATATTTTCCTCTCTCATAATAATTAAATTTAGGATCATAAGAAAATTCAACAATATAGCTATCACATAAAATATTCTCTTTACGAACATCATGCAAAGTTGACACTCTTCCAAAATAGTGGGATTAACATTAACTAAAGTCAAGACCTCTCCAAACCCACTTTTATCAAAAAATTCATAAGATTGAAAATCCTCCAAATATGTGGGATCTAAAGTTGACACTCTTCCAAACCCACTTTCAATATTATTGCAAACACTATTATCAATCTCATATTCATCATGGGGCTTAAATAAATTTTCAAGATCATAAGAAGAATCAGCCCAGTCATGATCATTGCAACAAGTAGTAGACATAGAAATATTAGCATCCCCAAGCTTAGGGTTTTGCATATTATTAGCACAATTTACATTAATAGAATTTATAGTAGAATCATTGCAATCATGCTTTTTATTCAAGGAGCTATCGTGAATCATTTTATAAATTTCTTCTTTCAACACTTCATCACAATTTTTAGATTCACGAATTTCAAGCAAAACCTCATAAAGATAATCTAGTGCACTCATATCACTAGAAATTGGTTCATCATAATTGGATCTCTTAAAAAGATTAGCAAGTGGATGAGGATCCCTAAACTTTTAGCAAGCGAAGATGCAAGCAAAAGGAAGGCACATGGTAACACAAGCAAACGAAAGATCGAACGGAAGAAGGGCGAAGAAAAGGCAAAGTTTTTCGAAAATCGTTTTAGAAGTGGGGGAGAGGAAAACGAGAGGCGAATAGCAAATAACGTAATGCGAGGGAGAAGAGTTTATGATGGGTACTTGGTATGTCTTGACTTGAGCGTAGATCTCCCCGGCAACAGCGGCAGAAATCCTTCTTGCTACCTCTTGAGCATGCGTTGGTTTTCCCTTGAAGAGGAAATGGTGATGCAGCAAAGTAGCATAAGTATTTCCCTCAGTTTTTTAGAACCAAGGTATCAATCCAGTAGGAGACTACATGCAAGTCGCCTAGTACCTGCACAAACAATCAAGAACCTTGCAACCAACGCGATAAAGGGGTTGTCAATCCCTTCACGGCCACTTGCAAAAGTGAGATCTGATAAAGATAATAAGGTAAATATTTTTGGTATTTTTGTTGTATAGACTGGAAAATAAAGATTGCAAAATAAATAAATAGTAAACAAGAATTATATATCGGAAACTTATATGATGTAAAGTAGACCCGGGGGCCATAGGCTTCACTAGTGGCTTCTCTCATGATAGCATATATTACGGTGGGTTAACAAATTACTGTGGAGCAATTGATAGAAAAGTGCATAGTTATGAGAATATCTAGGCATGATCATGAATATAGGCATCACGTCCGTGTCAAGTAGACCGAAATGATTCTGCATCTACTACTATTACTCCACACATCAACCGCTATCCAGCATGCATCTAGGTATTAAGTTCATAAGAACAGAGTAACGCATTAGGCAAGATGACATGATGTAGAGGGATAAACTCAAGAAATATGATATAAACCCCATATTTTTATCCTCGATGGCAACAATACAATACGTGCCTCACTGCCCCTACTGTCACTGGGAAAGGACACCACAAGATTGAACCCAAAGCTAAGCAATTCTCCCATTGCAAGAAAGATCAATCTAGTAGGCCAAACTAAACCGATAATTCGAAGAGACTTGCAAAGATATCAAATCATGCATATAAGAATTCATAGAAGAACCAAATATTGTTCATAGATAATCTTGATCATAAACCCACAATTCATCGGATCTCGGCAAACACATCGCAAAAAGTATTACATCAAATAGATCTCCAAGAACATCAAGGAGAACTTTGTATTGAGAACGAAAGAGAGAGAAGAAGCCATCTAGCTAATAAATATGGACCCGAAGGTCTGTGGTAAACTACTCACACATCATCGGAGAGGCTATGGTGTTGATGTAGAAGCCCTCCGTGATCGAATCCCCCTCCGGCAGATCGCCGGAAAAGGCCCCAAGATGGGATCTCACGGGTACAGAAGGTTGCGGCAGTGGAAAAGTGGTTTCGTGGCTCCCTGGATGTTTTTAGGGTACAAGGGTATATATAGGTGAAAGAAGTACGTCGGTGGAGCTATGAGGGGCCCACAAGGGTGGGGGCGCGCCTACCCCCCTGGGCGCGCCCTCCTGCCTCGTGGCCGCCTTGTTGCATCTCTGACTTCCACTCCAAGTCTCCTGGATTGCGTTTGTTCCAAGAAAGACCCTCGCGAAGGTTTCATTCCGTTTGGATTCCGTTTGATATTCCTTTTCTACGAAACACTGAAATAAGCAAAAAAACAGCAACTGGGACTAGGCCTCCGGTTAATAGGTTAGTCCCAAAAATAATATAAAAGAGCATATTAAAGCCCATTAAAACATCCAAAACAGATAATATAATAGCATGGAACAATCAAAAATTATAGATACGTTGGAGACATATCACGTATGTCTTCTTCTTGAAGATCCATTTATTCTCAATGGCTTGCCGATCATCGGGCAAGTCCACCAAAGTCCATACTTTGTTCTCATACATGGATCCTATCTCAGATTTCATGGCCTCAAGACATTTATCGAAATTTGGGCTCATCATAGCTTCTTCATAGTTCGTAGGTTCGCCATGGTCTAATAACATGCCTTCCAGGACAGGATTACCGTACCACTCTGGTGCGGAACATGTTCTGTTCGACCTATGAGGTCCAGTAGTAACTTGATCTAAAGGTTCATGATCATCATCATTAGCTTCCTCTCTACTTGGTGTAGGCATCACGGGAACGGATTTCTCTGATGTGCTACTTTCCAATTCGAGATAAAGTACAATTAACTCATCAAGTTCTACTTTCCTCCCACTCACTTCTTTCGAGAGAAACTCCTTCTCTTGAAAGGATCCATTCTTGGCAACAAAGATCTTGCCTTCGGACCTGTGGTAGAAGGTGTACCCAATTGTTTCCTTAGGGTATCCTATGAAGATGCACTTCTTCAATTTGGGTTCAAGCTTATCAGGATGAAGCCTTTTGACATAAGTGTCGCAACCCCAAACTTTAAGAAATGACAGCTTAGGTTTCTTGCCAAACCACAATTTATACGGTGTCTTCTCAATGGATTTAGATGGTGCCCTATTTAACGTGAATGCGGCTGTCTGTAATGCATAACCCCAAAAGGATAGTAGTAAATCAGTAAGAAACATCATAGAACGCACCATATCCAATAAAGTACGGTTACGATGTTCGGACACACCATTACGTTGTGGTGTTCCAGGTGGCGTGAGTTGTGAAACAATTCCACATTGTTTTAAATGAAGGCCAAACTCGCAACTCAAGTATTCGCCTCCGCGATCAGATCGTAGAAACTTTATTTTCTTGTTACGATGATTCTCCACTTCACTCCTTAATTCTTTGAACTTTTCAAATGTTTCAGACTTGTGTTTCATTAAGTAGATACCCATACCTACTCAAATCATCTGTGAAGGTCAGAAAATAACGATACCATGCCGCGTGCCTCAACACTCATCGAACCGCACACATCGGTATGTATTATTTCGAATAAGTCATTAGCTCGCTCCATTGTTCTGGAGAACGGAGTTTCAGTCATCTTGCCCATGAGGCATGGTTCGCAAGTATCAAATGATTCATAATCAAGTGATTCCAAAAGTCCATCCGCATGGAGTTTCTTCATGCGCTTTACACCAATATGACCTAAACGGCAGTGCCACAAATATGTTGCACTATCATTATCAACATTGCATCTTTGGGCATCAATATTATGAATATGTGTATCACTACGATCGAGATTCAACAAGAATAGACCATTCATCGAGGGTGCATAACCATAAAAGATATTACTCATTTAAATGGAACAACCATTATTCTCCGATTTAAATGAATAACCATTTCACAATAAACAAGATCCAGATATAATGTTCATCCTCAACCATGGCACCAAATAACAATTATTGAGGTCTAAAACTAATCTCGAAGGTAGAGGTAGAGGTAGCGTGCTGGCAGCGATCACATCGACCTTGGAACCATTCCCGACGCGCGTCGTTACTTCATCCTTAGGCAATCTTTGTTTATTCCGTGGCTCCTGTTTCGAGTTACAGATATGAGCAACCGAACCAGTATCAAATACCCAGGCTACTACGAGCATTCGTAAGGTACACATCAATAATATGTATATCAAATATACCTTTGTTCACTTTGCCATCCTTCTCATCCGCCAAGTATTTGGGGCAGTGCTGCTTCCAGTGACCATTCCCTTTGTAGTAGAAGCACTCAGTTTTGGGCTTGGGTCCAACTTTGGGTTTCTTCCGGGAGTGGCAACTTGCTTGCCATTCTTCTTGAAGTTCCCCTTCTTTCCCTTGCCCTTTTTTCTTGAAACTAGTGGTCTTGTTAACCATCAATACTTGATGCTCCTTCTTGACTTCTACCTCCGCGGCCTTAAGCATTGCGAAGAGCTCAGGAATCGTTTTATTCCACCCTTTCATATTATAGTTCATCATGAAGCCTTTGTAGCTTGGTGGCAGTGATTGAAGAACTCTGTCAATAACACTATCAACTGGAAGATCAACTCCCAGCTGAGTCAAGTGGTTATGATACCTAGACATTTTGAGTATGTGTTCACTGACAGAATTGTTCTCCTCCATCTTGCAGCTATAGAACTTGTTGGAGACTTCATATCTCTCAACATGGGCATTTGCTTGAAATATTAACTTCAACTCTTGGAACATCTCATATGCTCCATGATGTTCAAAACATCTTTGAAGTCCCGGTTCTAAGCCGTAAAGCATGGCACACTGAACTATTTAGTAGTCATCAGGTCGAGCTTGCCAAATGTTCATAACATCTGCAGTAGCTCCTGTAGCAGGTGAGGGTGTCCTGGATTAGGGGGTCCTCGGGTGTCCGGACTATTCAATATGAGCCAGACTGATGGGTCGTGAAAATAAAAGCAGAAGACTTTCTCTCGTGTCCGGGTAGGACTCCTATATGCGTGGATGGCAAGATTGATGTCCGGATATGTAATTTCCTTCCTCTACAAACCGACTCTATATAAACCCTGGGCCCCTGTGGTGTGTATATAAACTGGAGGATTTAGTCAGTAGAGGCTATCATAATTCTCATAGGCTAGACAGCTAGGGTTTACCCATTACGATCTCGAGGTAGATCAACTCTGGTAACCCCTATACTCATCAAATACAATCAAGCAAGATGTAGGGTTTTACCTCCATTAAGAGGGCCCGAACCTGGGTAAACATTGTGTCCCACTTGTCCCTTGTTACCATCAATCCTCAGACGCACAGTTCGGGACCCCGTACCCCAGATTTGCCGGTTTTGGCACCGACATTGGTGCTTTCATTGAGAGTTCCACTGTGTCGTCAGCAGAAGGATTGATGGCTCGACTTGTCGTCGGCGACCATGTTGTTTCCGGAGAAACCTTTCTCTCTGGTCAGCTCTTTGTGTTTGGCGGCTTCGCTCTGCGTGCCAATTCAACTGGTCATCTTGAGCAGATCGACAGCTACGCCCCTGGTCATCAGATCAGGTTTGGAAGCTTGAATTACATTGTTGATATCCGAGGAGACTTGATCTTCGAAGGGTTCTCGGCCTCGGCCGCCACTCCCCATCTACATGAAGGAAGCCCGCTGAATACACCATCAGATTCCGCTCAGGGACCGACCCTTGTACCTGCCCTGGCCTTAAATCCAGAGCGGGCCACTCCGTCCGAAGACAAGAGGATAAACCCCGCCGGACCCTCTCCCGCCGGAGACCCAGAGGTGACCATGCTATCAATAGGCCCGGAGTCCAACAGGATCGTCCCTGTCATAGGGAAGCCGGACTCATCTTTGGATGTCAACTCCGAACCCTCGAGGTCTGCGTCTACCCAGCTCGGTCAAGTGGTTATTACGGGACCCAGCGCCACAGGTCCTCAGACACCTGTCCAGCTTTCGCTCCTAAACGAGGCGCTGGACCTAATGCGATCTCTCGCCATTACGGAAGTGTCACTTCCGAACTACGCCCAACCTGAACTGGGGGCTGAGAGCGGGGAATTTTACATCCCACCCACCACCCACTTAATAGCCATTGTCGACGACCTAACTGACGTGTTAGACTACGCCTCCGAAGACATCGACGGTATGGACGACGATGCCGGAGCCGAACAAGGCCAAAGCCCGCCCATCACCGGGCGTTGGACGGCCACTTCTACTTACGACGTGTACATGGTGGATATGCCCGAAAAGAAAGACGACGATGGCACTCAAGATCCGATTAAGGACAAGCCCGTCGAGGCGCCACCTAAGCGCCGACTTCAGCGGCGCGGCTCATGATCTCGTCGTGAAAAGGATAGCAATACTAGCACCGGAGATAACAACACTCCGGATGATGCCGAAGACCCCGACCAGCACGTCAAGCCTGCGTCCGAGCAGGATGAGTGGGTGGAGGGACAAGTTAACCCCGACGAACTCGCTGATCATGAGGATTCGGAAGATAGTAATTATCTACTGGCCTCCGAGGAGGACGTTAACCTCCGTAATGAAGATTTTATCATGCCAGAGGAACCCCTCGAACAAGAACACTTTAAGCGACAGCTCATCGCCACTGCGAGGAGTCTGAAAAAGAAACAACAACAGCTTCAAGCCGAACAGGATACGCTCAATGACACATGGACCGAAGTCCTGGCTGCCGAAGAATACGACCTTGAGCGCCCAATAAAGAGCTACCCAAAGCGCAGGCTGCTACCACAATTCGATGATGAGGCCCTTGAGCCAATTCCATCAAGATACAATCATGTTGATGAACCAGACCGGCCACCACGTGGACGAGACAAAACGGCTAATTACGCAGAATACCAGCCCGCGCCACCCCGCCGTAGAGGCAAAGAGGCATCGACTCCGGATTACACGTACGACTTATGTCAGGACCTGGAGAATAGAGCCGGCTAGACCAGATCAATCTACGGATCAAGGGGACGTGCTCCAACACGAGACGACGCCCATGAAGTCTGGCGCGACAAGCATCACCAAGTTCGGGCCAAGAACCGAACGCAGATGTCATCCGAACTCCATCGTGATGTCGCCCGATATAGAGGCGCCGCACACCCCATGTGTTTTACCGATGAGGTAATGCAGCACCAGTTTCCGGAAGGGTTTAAACCCATAAACATCGAGGCATACAATGGAACAACAGATCCCGCTGTATGGATTGAAGATTTTCTTCTCCACATTCACATGGCTCGCGGTGATGATCTCCACGCCAAAAAATACCACCCTCTAAAGTTAAAAGGACCAGCACGACACTGGTTGAATAGCCTCCAGAGAACTCCATTGGCAGCTGGGAGGACTTGGAAGATGCTTTTGGAGACAACTTCCAAGGCTCTTATGTCCGGCCACCGGACACTGATGACCTTAGTCACATAGTCCAGCAACCCGGAGAGTCAGCCCGCAAACTCTGGACTCGGTTCATAATCAAAAAGAACCAAATCGTTGACTGTCCGAACGCCGAAGCCTTAGCGGCCTTTAAGCACAGCGTCCGTGACGAATGGCTCGCCCGACACCTCGGTCAGGAAAAGCCTAAAACTATGGCAGCTCTTACTGCACTTATGACCCGCTTCTGTGCGGGCGAAGATAGCTGGTTGGCTCATAGAAGCAACAACAACAGTGACCCTGGCACCTTTGAGGCCAGGGGTGGCAATGGAAGGCCACGACGTAGCAAAAATAAGCGTCGGAACAACAACGAAGAAACTGAGGATACGACAGTAAACGCCAGATTCAGTGGCTCCAAACCCTGTCAGCGGAAGAAGCCGTTCAAAGGAAATAGAGACGGTCCATCCAATTTGGCCAAAATTCTAGATAGGCCTTGCCAGATTCATGGCACCCCTGACAAGCCTGCCAACCACACCAACAGGAACTGCTGGGTTTTTAAACAGGCCGATAAGTTAAATACCGAACACAAGGGGAAAGGACCCCAAAGCGAGGACGATGACGAGCCCCGCCCTCTGAACACAGGGGGGCAGAAGAAGTTTCCCCCCGATGTGAAAATGGTGAACATGATATATGTCACCCACATCCCCAAAAGGGAGCGCAAGCGCGCACTAAGGAACGTCTATGCCGTAGAGCCGGTTGCCCCAAAATTCAACCCATGGTCGACTTGTCCGATCACCTTCGATCGCAGGGACCACCCAACTAGTATCCGTCATGGAGGTTCGGCGGCCCTGGTACTCGATCCCATTATCGACGAATACCATCTCACTAGAGTCCTTATGGACGACGGCAGCAGTCTCAACCTGATTTATCAAGACAATGTCCGTAAGATGGGTATTGACCCGTCAAGAATGAAGCCTAGCAACACTACCTTTAAAGGAGTGATACCCGACATGGAGGCCCGCTGTACGGACTCCTTAACATTGGAAGTAGTCTTCGGTTCTCCGGACAACTTCCGAAGCGAAGACTTGACCTTCAATATCGTCCCTTTCCGAAGTGGTTATCACACACTACTCGGACGAGCCGCTTTCGCCCGCTTCAATGCAGTCCCACATTATGCTTATTTAAAGCTCAAAATGCCCGGACCGCGCGGCGTCATCACAGTCAATGGAAATATGGAGCACTCCCTCCGTACTGAGGAGCACACCGCGGCCCTTGCAGCCGAGGTACAGAACGGCCTCATCAAGCCGAATAACTCATCGGTCACTAAGACCACTGACACTGCCAAGCAAGTCCGATCCACATTACAGCATAACAGCTCAGCGGATCTGGAGCTTGAATAGCAGTTCATCCTCCGCCGATCGCCCCATAAGGCTGCGGCATACATACCGTGCATGCATAATTACGCACTTAAAATACCTTGGGCAGCGCCGAAGGCATACTGCGGAAAAAGGTCTATAGTATGGCTTGACCCTATTCGGACCTTAACCTTCTTTCTCTCTTTCTTTTTCTTTAACTATTGGTTTATTAAAACCTACCTACTCTGCGGTTGTATAGGGGCTACTCTCTAAATCTCCCCTTTCTTATAGACGACCATCAACTTCTCCTCTCAAGGGATTTCTAACCAAGGATAAACGGGGCAGACGTGCAGCAGGGCATCATTCGGATCTTCAAGCCACTATTTTCTCAAATAGTAAAACTTTCCCTTGTGTAAACTCTCGGCATGTAAGACAGCCCTGATACTCATGGCATTATCTGTAATAGCATGTCTCGACGTATTATACATGATATAAAGGAAACAGTTGATTACCACTTCTATTTGGTACTGATTTCTTTTGTCATTTGTATCCCTTCCTCACTTCAGATTGCCACACGTGCTTTAGTCCGACCTTAAACACCGGGGGTTGTATTTGGATCCGCACGTTCTCAAGTACGAACACCTATAGGGTACTCTTCGGCGTCCCGAATATTGCACTATATGCATCGGCTCTGAATCATGTCTTTGGTCCATAGTTGGGTTACCCGGCTCCTGCGCTTACCACCTTATGTTCCGCTCGTTCGGCTAAGGTCGTAAAGGGAGAACTACTGCGATTGTATTTCTGGTTCGTCCGGTCAAGTACCTCAATAGAGAAAGCCGAAAACTGACTGTCATGATAAGCTACTTAGTCTTATACTACAAATCGTTGGTGATTTATTCCGTGTTATACGAGGGGCTGGTCTTCGTCCAGCCGCGTGGAAAAGGCACCTTAGTTCGGACTGTCGCACACGCACAAGGGGCTAGTACTTAGCCCCACCATCAAACTCCTATGGCTAAGTGAAAGTAATAAAGCCGCATAGTCTGACTGCCTGGTTCAACTCGCGGACACCTCCTTCACGGACCAAGACGTTGGATAAAGTGTGACCATGCGCGACGTCGAACACCCCCGTAGGATCTACGTGGGGGCTAAAGCCGACGACTCGCAATTTTCAGGAAAAAAACGGCCGCACAGGAGGAAAATCACTTCAGATAAAAGGCGCAAATATATTACAAGCATGCGCTATGACGTCCTTTGAGCATTGGCCCTCTACTATTCGGGCACCCGCCAGGACATCTTTGAAGTATCTCTCTGGCTTGAGGTGGTCCTTGCCTTCGGGTGGGCCCGCGGTCGCCACGTCGGTGGCCTTCATCTTTGCCCAATGCATCTTGACGCGAGCGAAGGCCATCCGAGCTCCCTCTATGCATGCCGAGCGCTTCACAGTATCAACCCGAGGCAGCGAGTCGATGAGCCACCTCACCAAACCGAAGTAGCTACTCGGAATGCGTTTGGCTGGCCATAGCCGGACTATTAAATCCTTCATGGCCAAGCCGGCCACCCTATGCAGCTTCATCTGGTTGTTCAAGGGCGTCGGTGCTCCGGTGCAAGAAACTACGACTACAACAGCTTCTCGGTCGAGCTCCCCTCCTGGGCTCGAAACAACTGTGCGGCATCGGCAGCACTCCTCGGCAGATCCGCAAACGCGTGTGGAGAAATCCACACCCGAGTGAGCAAAGCATATCTTTGACCTCCGAATATAATCTGCAAAAGACAGGCCTTACCAGCCGTTATCTGCTTCGCTTGCTGGATCTCCTCGCGAGCACTCCGGGACTCGACCCGCGCCTCCTTAGCCTCCTGGAGAGCCTTGGCGAGTTCGGTCGATTGGGCCGAAGTCTTCTCATCCAGTTCCTCGCATTTAAGGATGGCGTCCTTTAGCTCCTGGTCGACTTCGGCCACCCGAGCTTCATGTTGGCGGTAGGCGGCCTGCTCGGTCTTCAGCTATGCAACCGCTTTGTCAGCGGCTGCCTTGTTAGCCTTCGCCTCTTGTTGGGCTTTGGCAAGGGCGCCTTTAAGGGTCTCGACATTGGCTGCCCCAACTATGCTCGTAATCGAGCATTACATGAGTTAGTCTCTGAATATAGCTATTACTTATGAGATACAGCTACACTTTTAACACAATGCGCATACCTTGCATTTCATCGAACCGCTTGTTCACGCGGTTGATCTCTTCATCGGCCAACTGAAGCTTTCGATTAAGTTCAGACACTTCTGTGGCCTGGGCGGTCGCCGCCAATAGGGAAGCCTGTTACAACAATAGAACAGTATGTCAACTCTACCGAATACTATATGGATCGTCTGTCCGGCTTTTCAAACCAGACAGAGCCTCAAGGGCTACTGTCTATATACAGGTGTATTCCTCCATACAAAACAAAAAATATTTTAGGACATTACGTCGCATACCTCAAAGCCTGTCATTAGGCTGTGGAAGGCTTCATTCAGTCCGCTCTTAGCAGACTGAACCTTCACTACTACTGCACCCATCAGGGTGCGGTGCTCCTCCTCGATGGAAGCATGCTGCAGTGCTTCCGTTAGAGTGTCCGGCGCCTCCGAATTAGTGGAGGTCACCGATGGAGCCGATGCTCCTCCCCCTCTGTTGAAGGGGGTTGCCCACCTAAGCCCGGAGCTGTGTTGGTCTACGGAAGGGTGTCCGGATGGGGCCCGTATTGTTGCGGGTCCCCACCGTCGGTTGTCATAGGTGTTGATAACCCACAAGTATAGGGGATCAATTTTAGCCTCTTTCGATAAGTAAGAGTGTCGAACCCAACGAGGAGCTAAAGGTAGAACCAATATTCCCTCAAGTTCTATCGGCCACCGATACAACTCTATGCACGCTTAACATTCGCTTTACCTAGAACAAGTATGAAACTAGAAGTACTTTGTAGGTGGTATTGGATAGGTTTGCAAGATAATAAAGAGCACGTAAATAAAAACTAGGGGCTATTCAGATAAAGACACAACTAAATTAGTTTTAGTAGAGAGCTTTTTGTCACAAGAAAGTTATTTGTCCCTAGGCAATCGATAACTAGACCGGTAATCGTTATTACGATTTTATATGAGGGAGAGGCATAAGCTAACATACTTTCTCTACTTGGATCATATGCACTTATGATTGGAACTCTAGCAAGCGTCCGCAACTACTAAAGATCATTAAGGTAAAACCCAACCATAGCATTAAAGTATCAAGTCCTCTTTACTCCCATACGCAAACAACCTACTTACTCGGGTATGTGCTTCTGTCACTCACGCCACCCACCATAAGCAAATCGTGAACATATTGCAAACCCTACAGCGGGGATTCCTCACGCTTGCGCGACACGGAGAGCACCATAGGACAGCACCGGTAATAAAATATGCAACTCAAACCAATCACGATCATCAATTAACCCATAGGACAAAACGGATCTACTCAAACATCATAGGATAGCCATACATCATTGGGAAATAATATATAGCGTTGAGAACAATGTTTAAGTAGAGATTATAGCGGGTAAAAGAGGGGTTACACCGCTGCATAGAGGGGGGAAGAGTTGGTGATGACGGCGGTGAAGTTGTTGGTGAAGATTGCGGTGATGATGATGGCCCTTAGTGGCACTCCGGCGCCACCGGAAGCGAGGGGGAGAGAGCCCCCTCCTTCTTCTTCTTCTTCTTCCTTGACCTCCTCCCTAGATGGGAGAAGGGTTTCCCCTCTGGTCCTTGGTCTCCATGGCATGGGAGGGGCGAGAGCCCCTCCGAGATTGGATCTGTCTCTCTTTGTTTCTGCGTTCTCGATTCTGCCCTTTCACCGTTTCTTTTATAACCAGAGATCCGTAACTCCGATTGGATTGAAACCTTTGCCCAGATTTTTCTCCGAAAATTAGCTTTCTTGCGGCCAAAGAAGAGCAGCAACCGCCTTACGGGGTGCCCATGAGGGTCAGGGGCGCACCCCCCTGCCTCGTGGCCCACTCGGGCACCGTCTCGCGTTGATTCTTCTTCCCATATTTCACAAATATTCCAAAAATATTCTCCGTCCATTTTTATCCTGTTTGGACTCCATTTGATATGGGGTTTCTGTGAAACATAAAACATGCAACAAACAGGAACTGGCACTGGGCACTGGATCAATATGTTAGTCCCAAAAATAGTATAAAAGTTGCAAAAAGTATATGAAGGTTGAATAATATTGGCATGGAACAATCAAAAATTATAGATACGACGGAGACATATCAGCATCCCCAAGCTTAATTCCTGCTCGTCCCTGAGTAGGTAAATGATAAAAAGGATAATTTTTGATGTGGAATGCTACCTAGCATAATCTTGATCATGTAATCTAATCATGGCATGAATATTAAGACACGAGTGATTCAAAGCAATAGTCTATCTTTTGACATTAAGACTATAATACTTCAAGCATACTAATAAAGCAATCATGTCTTTTCAAAATAACATGGCCAAAGAAAGTTATCCCTACAAAATCGTACTTTTGACTATGCTCCATCTTCACCACACAAAATATTCAAATCATGCACAACCCCGATGACAAGCCAAGCAATTGTTTCATACTTTTGACGTTCTCAAACCTTTTCAACTTTCAAGCAATACATGAGCGTGAGTCATGGACATAGTACTATAGGTGGAATAGAATATGATGATGGGGGTTGTGTGGAGAAGACAAAAAAGGAGAAAGTCTCACATCGACGCGGCTAATCAATGGGCTATGGAGATGCCCATCAATTGAGGTCAATGTGAGGAGTAGGGATTGCCCTGCAACGGATGCACTAGAGCTATAAGTGTATGAAAGCTCAAACTGAAACTAAGTGGGTGTGCATCCAACTTGCTTGCTCATGAAGACCTCGGGCATTTGAGGAAGCCCATCATCGGAATATACAAGCCAAGTTCTATGA
The DNA here is from genome assembly GCF_018294505.1 of Triticum aestivum. Classification (NCBI taxonomy): domain Eukaryota; kingdom Viridiplantae; phylum Streptophyta; class Magnoliopsida; order Poales; family Poaceae; genus Triticum; species Triticum aestivum. The sequence goes on from NC_057814.1 coordinate 336,165,275, forward strand.
TGAAAATTCCCACTAGTATATGAAAGTGATAACTCAAGAGACTCTGTATATGAAGAACATGGTGCCACTCTAAAGCACAAGTGTGGTAAAAGGATAGTAACATTGTCCCTTCTCTCTTTTCTCTCATTTTTTTATTTTATTTTTCACTTTTTTTGGTGGGCTTCTTTGGCCTCTTTTCTTATTTGGGCTTCTTTGGCCTCTTTTATTTTGATAACCTCACCTGGGACAATGTTCTAATAATGATGATCGTCACACTTTTATTTACTTACAACTCAATACTAGAACAAAGATATGACTCTATATGAATTCCTCCGGCGGTGTACCGAGATGTGCAATGATCTAGCATAGCAAAGATATCAGAAAACGGACAAGCCATGAAAATATCATGCTAGCTATCTTACGATCATGCAAAGCAATATGACAAGGAATGCTCAAGTCATGTATATGATGATGATGGAAGTTGCGTGGCAATATATCTCGGAATGGCTATGGAATTGCCATGATAGGTAGGTATGGTGGTTGTTTTGAGGAAGATATGAGGAGGCTTGTGTGTGACAGAGTGTATCATATCACGGGGTTTGGATGCACCGGCGAAGTTTGCACCAACTCTCGAGGTGAGAAAGGGCAATGCACGGTACCGAAGAGGCTAGCAATGATGGAAAGGTGAGAGTGCGTATAATCCATGGACTCAACATTAGTCATAAAGAACTCACATACTTATTGCAAAAATCTATTGTCATCGAAACAAAGTACTACGCGCATGCTCCTAGGGGGATATATTGGTAGTAAAAGACCATCGCTGTCCCCGACCGCCACTCATAAGGAAGACAATCAATAAATAAATCATGCTCCGACTTCATCACATAACGGTTCACCATACGTGCATGCTACGGGAATCACAAACTTCAACACAAGTATTTCTACAATCCACAACTACCCACTAGCATGACTCTAATATCACCATCTTTATATCGCAAAACTATTGCAAGGAATCAAACATATCATATTCAGTGATCTACAAGTTTTATGTAGGATTTTATGACTAACCATGTGAATGACCAGTTCCTGTCATCTCTCTAAATAGATATAAGTGAAGCAAGAGAGTTTAATTCTTTCTACAAAAGGTATGTCCACGCTCTAACAAATATAAGTGAAGCAAAAGAGCAATCTACAAATGGCGGTTTTCTATGTGAAGAGAAACAGGCAATCCAAACTTCAAATGATATAAGTGAAGCACATGAAGCATTCTATAAAGCCATACTCAAAAGATATAAGTGAAGTGCAATGAGCATTCCATAAATCAACCAAGGACTATCTCATACCAGCATGGTGCATAAAAGAAAAGTGAAAACTAAATGCAAAAGACGCTCCATGATTTGCACATATCGCATGAACGAAATGAATCCGAAAACATACCGATACTTGTTGAAGAAAGATGGGATGCCTTCCGGGGCATCCCAAGCTTAGACGCTTGAGTATCCTTGAATATTTACCTGGGGTTCCTTGGGCATCCCCAAGCTTGAGCTCTTGCCTCTCTTCCTTCTTCTCACATCGAGACCTCCTCGATCCTCGAACACTTCATCCACACAAAACTTCAACAGAAAACTCGGTAAGATCCGTTAGTATAATAAAGCAAATCACTACTCTAAGTACTGTTGCAAACAATTTCATATTTTGTTTTTGCATTGTAGCTAATGTAAAATAACTTTTCCATGGCTTAATCCACTGATATAAATTGATATTTTCATCAAAACAAGTAAACTATGCATCAAAAACAGAATCTGTCTAAAACAGAACAGTCTGTAATAATCTGAACATTCACCATACTTCTGGTACTTCAAACATTCTGCCACAATTAGAAAAAATAAAACATTTGTATAGAAAGACAGTGCAAAAAGAATCAGAACCATTTGACGTTCCAGGAAAAAATGTAAAATCGCGCACTACAGCCAAAGTTTCTGTCCTGCACCGCACAAACCAACAAGCATTGTAAACATCCTAAAGGCAAACCTTGGCACATTATTTTTATAATACAATGGAATTGTACAAGGGGATAACTATTTTTTTTGAAAAGTTTCTGTAATCAAGATTCACAAAGTTTCTGTGAGCATGAACAAAGTTCAAGGAGGCCCCACACTTCAACCATGCTTGTCTCTCTCACTTTCACTTTCCTTTTTGAAAAGTTTTGGGTTCCCCTCTTTATTTTATTGTTTTTAAACTTTATAAAAGCACTCAACAGTAATAAATGACTCTCTAAAACTTCCGGGTTGTCTCCCTGGCAGCGCTTTCTTTAAAGCCATTAAGCTAGGCATATAGTGCTCAAGTAATGGATCCACCCGGATCCCAAGGTATATCAAAGCCAATTTTAATTAACGATGATTTGTGATTTAGTAGTGAGCACAAAGTAACATATATCATATAATGACGAGGTCTAACTCTCTTCCTATGCATCGGCATGTCATAAAAGAATAATTCATGCACACAAAGTAAAGGCCAATGCATAGTATAAACCGTTTCTTGCAATTTTATCGTGTTGGAAACATAGAGAGGTGGAGATGTAGTTCCTCTCTCATAATAATTGCAAGTAGGAGCAGCAAGCACATGCATATTACATTCATCAAAATCATCATGTGCAACGGTAAAATGCAACCCATCAACATAATCCTTAATAAGAGCAAACTTCTCCGATATAGTGTAGTTTGGAGAATTCAAAAAGATAATAGGACTATTATGTGTGGGTGCAATAGCAACAATTTCATATTTAACATAAGGAACTATAGCAAGTTCATCTCCATAAGCATAATTCATATTGGCATCTTGGCCACAAGCATAGCAAGCATCATCAAAAAGGGATATTTCGAAAGAATCAACGGGATCATAACAATTATCATAGCAATCATCCTTCGGTAAGCACGAAGGGAAATTAAAAAATGTATGAGTTGAAGAGTTACTCTCATTAGAAGGGGGGCACGGGTGATCAATCCGCTCTTCCTCCTTTTGTTCTTCGCTCTCCTCCTCATCTTTTTCATCTAATGAGCTCACAGTTTCATCAATTCCTTCTTCCATAGACTCCTGCAAAATATTAGTCTCTTCTTGGACAGCGGAGACTCTCTCAATAAAATCATTAATATCGGAATTGAATTCATAATTCTCATAGCAATATTTAAGGATAGCTAAATTTTTAGGTCTATAAACTGAATCATCAAAATCTTCAAACTCTTTAAACAAAGATTCAATTTCACATGCACCCTTAAAAGCAACAAATTCTTCTGTTCGTTCCACATCATAGTAATCATATATACCTCTAGCATAAGAAGCCAAGGTTTCATTATCATTAAATTTGCATGAAAAGGGAAGGTGTGGAGCCTTCATCCTAGAGCAACAAATATAATCATATCTCAAGCATAGTTGCCTAGCATACCACTTCAACATATAAATTTGATCCCATAATAGTTTTCCTTTTTGAGTCAAGCGATAATCCCTAAAGTATTCACGTTGATCCAACGTGTCCCCCATAACATAATTGAATGGAGTTTTCTCAGGATTGTCAAATTAGTACAGCATATTTTTCACATAATGATCATCGAGGGTTTTGGGAGGTTCCCCATCTCCATGAGTAGCAAGTAAACCTAATTTTTTTGGTATTTCGTGTTCCATATCCATAACTAAAGATAGAGAACAACTTAGAACAGCAAATAAAATCTACTTAGTGATAAAGCAAACAAGCGCACACGAGAATATTCACCCCACGCTATGACTCCTCGGCAACGGCGCCAGAAAAAGGTCTTGATAACCCACAAGTATTGGGGATCAATTGTAGCCTCTTTCGATAAGTAAGAGTGTCGACCCCAACGTGGAGCTAAAGGTAGAACAAATATTCCCTCAAGTTCTATCGACCACCGATACAACTCTACGCATGCTTGACGTTCGCTTTACCTAGAACAAGTATGAAACTAGAAGTACTTTGTAGGTGGTGTTGGATAGGTTTGCAAGATAATAAAGAGCGCGTAAATAAAAACTAGGGGCTGTTTAGATAAACACACAACTAAATTAGTTTTAGTAGAGAGCTTTTTGTCACGAGAAAGTTATTTGTCCCTAGGCAATCGATAACTAGACCGGTAGTCGTTATTGCGATTTTATATGAGGGAGAGGCATAAGCTAACATACTTTCTCTACTTGGATCATATGCACTTATGATTGGAACTCTAGCAAGCGTCCGCAACTACTAAAGATCATTAAGGTAAAACCCAACCATAGCATTAAAGTTTCAAGTCCTCTTTACTCCCATACGCAAACAACCTACTTACTCGGGTATGTGCTTCTGTCACTCACGCCACCCACCATAAGCAAATCATGAACATATTGCAAACCCTACAGCGGGGATCCCTCACGCTTGCGCGACACGGAGAGCACCATAGGACAGCACTGATAATAAAACATGCAACTCAAACCAATCACGATCATCAATTAACCCATAGGACAAAACGGATCTACTCAAACATCATAGGATAGCCATACATCATTGGGAAATAATTTATAGCGTTGAGCACCATGTTTAAGTAGAGATTACAGCGGGTAAAAGAAGGGTTACACCGCTGCATAGAGGGGGGAAGAGTTGGTGATGACGGCGGTGAAGTTGTTGGTGAAGATTGCGGTGATGATGATGGCCCTTAGTGGCACTCCGGCGCCACCGGAAGCGAGGGGGAGAGAGCCCCCCTCCTTCTTCTTCTTCTTCTTCTTCCTTGACCTCCTCCCTAGATGGGAGAAGGGTTTCCCCTCTGGTCCTTGGTCTCCATGGCATGGGAGGGGCGAGAGCCCCTCCGAGATTGGATTTGGCTCTCTGTCTCTCTCTGTTTCTGCGTTCTCGATTCTTCCCTTTCACCGTTTCTTTTATAACCGAAGATCCGTAACTCCAATTGGATTGAAACCTTCGCCCAGATTTTTCTTCGAAAATTAGCTTTCTTGCGGCCAAAGAAGAGCAGCAACCGCCTTACGGGGTGCCCACGTGGGTCAGGGGCGTGCCCAGGGGGGCAGGCGCGCCCCCTGCCTCGTGTCCCCCTCGGGCACCGTCTCGCGTTGATTCTTCTTCCCATATTTCACAGATATTCCAAAAATATTCTCCGTCCGTTTTTATCTCGTTTGGACTCCATTTGATATGGGGTTTCTGCGAAACATAAAACATGCAACAAATAGGAACTGGCACTGGGCACTGGATCAATATGTTAGTCCCAAAAATAGTATAAAAAGTTGCCAAAAGTATATGAAAGTTGAATAATATTGGCATGGAACAATAAAAAATTATAGATACGACGGGGACGTATCAGGTGTCGCCTCCCCTATGTCTTCAGCGACCGAGGTATTAATCTCGGGCACCTTCTCAACAGCCTCGCCCGCCCCTCCTCGGCCAGGAGAGGTCCTTCGGGATAACACCTCGGTGTCATCCATGGTGACAGGCGAGGAGGCTCGTCTGGCGTCTTGCTCTCTGCCATCTCGGGTGGCAGAGAGCTCCCCTCTGATAACGGAGTGTTCGGAAGCTCGCATGGAGGGCTGAAAGGCACATAGTAAAATGGCTTATATAATAGAAAGGGAGGATTAAAGATAAACAATGAGTACCTGAATACTTACGATTCGGCCAGGGGCTTCACCTTCGGCGGCTTCTTGCGGACTTGTTCGGACTCTGAGTCCGAACTATCCTGGAGGACAATTTTCCCCCTCTTGGGTGCCTCTCCTTCCGGGTCTGCGGAGGCCATCCATTTCTTCTTCCTCCCCTTGCGGGGGGAGTCGCTTTCCACCTCCTCCTCTTCTTCTTCCTCATCTCCCTCGTGGGAGGAGAGGGCTTCGGTTTCTCTAGACATGGCGTCCGAAGAACCCTTGTGGCGGGGGCCGCTCTTGGCCTCTTTGCCCTTCTTCTTGGCCTTCTTCTCCGGCGCCTGATACGGCGCTGGAACCAGCATCAGCGTCAGCTGGGGGTGGCCGGGTTCTCCGGCAGCGGCATCGGACAGTCGATCTGCTCAGCCTTCTTCGTCCAGCCCTGTATGGAAAGGGGAAAATATATTTTTTATCACATCCGAAGTGTTAACCAAATGAGTCTTCAGAAGGATCACGCTTACCACTGAGGCTGGGTTCTCGATGTCGAGCCCGATGTCCTCGGACTCCATGGGCCAACTCTTCTGGGCCTTGAAAAGTTGCTTCCATATATCTCTGTGTGTGGTTCCGAAGAAGCGCTTCAAGGTCCGTGGTTCTTCCGGATTGAACTCCCACATGGGGGAGGCCCGGAGTTGGCAAGGGAGGACACGGCGGAAGAGCATCACCTCGATCACGTTTGTGAGACCGGTATTTTTTCCCAACACATTCGAGATGCGCTTTTGCAGCATCATCACCTCCAGTTTGGACCACTAGTCAAGGCCCTTGGCGGTCCATGAGGTGAGACTCGTAGGGGTCCGGATCTGAAGTCAGGAGTGGCCGCCCACTTGGTGTCGCGGGGTTTGGTGATGTAAAACCACTCCTGCTGCCACACCTTGACAGTCTCCACAAACGCCCCCTTGGACCAGATGGAGTTGGGGAGCTTGCTTACCATGGCGCCGCCGCAGTCCGCGTGCTGCCCGTCGACCATCTTCGGCTTCAGATTGAAGACCTTGAGCCATAGGCCGAAGTGTGGGGGGATGCGGAGCAGAGCCTCACACACGATGATGAACGCCGATATGTGGAGGAAGGAATTTGGGGCTAGATCGTGGAAATCTAGCCCATAGTAGAACATGAGGCCCCGGACGAAGGGATGGAGGGGATACCCTAGCCCTCGGAGGAAGTGAGGAATGAATACAACCCTTTTGCCGAGCTCCGGAGTGGGGATGACTTGATCCTTGGCAGGGATCTTGTGCGCGATATCCGCGGACAGATATCCCGCACCCCGGAGCTCCTTGGCGTCCCTCTCGGTGACGGAGGAAGCCTCCCACTTGCCCTTAGAACCGGATCCAGACATGGCCAGAGAGGCTGGTGGTGGTTGGAAAGATTGAGATTTTTGGCGCTGGAGCTCAGAGGAAGGGAAGGCAAGAGATGGAAGAAGGCGTGGGGAAAAAGGGGGAGTCTTTACCCTCTTGTAGGTAGTGAAATACCAAATGCCCCCACTCAAGCCTTAAAACTCGCCTGTTCACAAAGAGATCATGCGAACGGCACGGTTGGATTACCCAAAACCGTATTGATGAGGTTCCCGCAATAGGCGGGCACGATCCCTATTTTGACAAGACGTGCCAATAAGGGCTATGCCTCGATGAAAGAACATGCGGTGCCCCCATGTTTGCTTTTGGTAATTGATGACAATCTCTATGGACTAATGGTTGCCTTGAGTTATATTTGAAGGTTTTGTCCATAGGCTTTTCTTGGAGTACATTTGTTGGTTTCAAGGAGAGTTTGTGATGACCAAGGTGCTATTCAAGGAATTACCTAAAGATTGGTCTTGTGAGAGGTTGATCAAGACTAAGTAAAAGAGTGAATCAAGTTGATCAACACACAAAGCGTAGAAGATGTACCGAGAGGGATCAAGCGATCCCATGGTATGGTAAGCATTGTCAATTACGCTTTGTGTACTAACCCATGATCTTCGTGAGAGTTCTTTGTGGGGTTAGGTTGCGGTGTGCAAGTTCAAGGAAACATCACAAAGAGATCAAATTCTTGAAGCTTGTCGTCCAATGTGGTGACAATGGACTTGTGAAGATGTTCGGAAGAGTGGCTCACCCATAGTGGAGTATGGGGGAGCAATCAACTAGTCTTCTTCGAGCCAACTCATTCAAGAAAGGTGGTCCAACTTTAGGGAGTGAAGATCGTCTTCATCTAGCTCAAGTGGACCATGTGCAAGGCAAAGGTTTGCCCTTGATAGGTTTCCTATTTTACCGGTCTCATGATGGTAGTTGGGAGACCGGGTTATAGGATCGATTGCCGTACTATCAAGAGGGGCTCTCGATGAGTAGCTTGATCGTATCATTCGTAGAGAGCTCAAACCATTGCATCCTTGCATCATCTTTCTTGGCTCTTGTTTGCTTCTCTTTGTGAGTTTTGGAGCTTTTGGTCATCTTGTTGACAAGCTCGGGTTCATCGAAAACGGAGTTCACTTGCATCTTCTATGATGTTTTCGATGTTGGAGGTTATGCCGGTTCTTCTCTGTTGGAGGTTTCACTCCTCTATGTGATGCCACTCGTTGTCTTGTACCCAACAAGCTTGAGTTTGCTCAATTTGGAGCTCATTTGCAGAAGTTATGGCAGTTCTGGTTTTATTGGATCCATCTGTTGTCTTTAGCTGCGTTTTGAAAGCATCCTATGTTTTCCTTGTCTATGCAAATATTGCTCTTGTTTGCCGAACTAGGGGGTGCGGTAGTACTGCTCGTTAGAGCAGTAGTACCGCAGGACCTTGCGGTAGTACCGCCCGCTGGTGCGGTAGTACCGCCCGCTGGTGCGGTAGTACCGCGGCTGGCTTATGGTACTACCGCGTCGGGTTTTTGCATCGACTCCAACTCTGCGGAAGTAGCCACGGATGTAATTTTTTATATCCGTGCCTTCCCATCCCTGGACAGCCCCTGCCTTGCGGTAGTACCGCAAGGGGGAGCGGTAGTACCGCGCCAGCAGTACTACCGCCCTCTGCCTTAGTGCATGTGTGGCTGTTCTGGTCTCTGCTGCGTGGGCGGTAGTACCGCGGGGCTTTGCGGTAGTACCGCATGCCCCTGCGGTAGTACCGCGCCTCTGGTGCGGTAGTACCGCGTGCCCCTGCGGTAGTACCGCACCTCAGGTGCGGTAGTATCGCGCTGCGTAGGCTGAGTTGGTGGATAACGGTTGGATTTTCCCCCTCCTATAAAAGGGGGTCTTCTTCCCCAATGAACCTTATCCTTTGAGCTCGTGTTCTTCCCCCATTGTTGACCTTCTTCGAGCTTGCTAACTCTCAATCCCTCCATGGATTCTTGCTAGTTTTTGAGGGATAAGAGAGAGGAGATCTAGATCCACATTTCCACCAATCACTTTCTCCTCTATGTGAGGGGAACCCCTTGAATCTAGATCTTAGAGTTCTTGGTGTTCTCCTTCTTGTTCTTCCTCTCATTTTCCTCCCTAGCATTAGTTGCTTCGGTGGGATTTGAGAGAGAAGGACTTGGGCACTCCATGTGCCCTTGCCATTGCATTTGGTGCATCGGTTTGAGTTCTCCACGGTGATACGTGGAAGTTACAAGTTGAGAAGCTTATTACTCTTGGGTGCTTGGTACCCTTGAGCTTGTTCCTCTTGGGTGCTTGGGCGCTCTAGATGGTTGGTGGTGTTCGGAGCTCAATCATTGTGGTGTAAAGCTCCGGGCAAGCGTCGGGGTCTCCAATTAGGTTGTGGAGATCGCCCCGAGCAATTTGACGGGTTCCGGTGACCGCCCCCAAGGGTTGCCAAAGTGTACGGGTTCGGTGACCGCCCCCAAGGGTTGCCATTTGTACGGGTTCGGTGACCGCCCTCAAGGGTCCCTTAGTGGAATCACGGCATCTTGCATTCTGCGAGGGCGTGAGGAGATTACGGTGGCCCTAGTGGCTTCTTGGGGAGCATTGTGCCTCCAAACCGCTCCAAACGGAGATTAGCATCCACAAGGGTGTGAACTTCGGGATACATCGTCGTCTCCGCGTGCCTCGATTATCTCTTACCCGAGCCCTTTTCTTATGCACTTTACTTTGTGATAGCCATATTGTTTCTTGTCATATATCTTGCTATCACCTAAGTAGTTTTTCTTGCTTAGCATAAGTTGTTGGTGCACATAGGTGAGCCTAGTTGTTGTAGGTTTTGTGCTTGACAAATTAACCGCTAGGTTTATTCCGCATTTGTTCAAGCCTCAACCGTAATTATTTTAAAGCACCTATTCACCCCCCTTCTAGGCAACATCCACGATCTTTCACTCGAAACGCAAAGCGGGAGGCGTGAAAACGATTCAAAATGTTAAGGGGTCAGATGTGACGGTTCGCCGAAAAAAAGTTGTCAGTAAAAGACATTGTTTTATTTGGATATCTTGCCTTCGTGGCTAAGGATTGTATCAATTATACAGAGCCGGATACAGTTCCTGTGTGCAGGGAATTGTTTTAAAATGTTCAGGAGAAGGAACCCGCCTTGCAATGCCGAAGACAATCCGCGTGCTGAACACATCGTCATCGAAGACTGGTTCAGGGGCTACTGAGGGAGTCCTGGATTAGGGGCCTCGGGTGTCCGGACTATTCAATATGGGTCGGACTGATGGGCCGTGAAGATAAAGGCAGAAGACTTTCCCCCGTGTCCGGGTAGGACTCCTATATGCATGGATGGCAAGATTGATGTCCGGATATGTAATTTCCTTCCTCTACAAACCGACTCTGTATAAACCCTGGGCCCCTCCGGTGTGTATATAAACTGGAGGGTTTAGTCCGTAGAGGCTATCATAATTCTCATAGGCTAGACAGCTAGGATTTAGCCATTACGATCTCGAGGTAGATCAACTCTTGTAACCCCTATACTCATCAAATACAATCAAGCAGGACGTAGGATTTTACATCCATTAAGAGGGCCCGAACCTGGGTAAACATTGTGTCCCACTTGTCCCTTGTTACCATCAATCCTCGCACGCACAGTTTGGGACCCCCTACCCAAGATCTGCCGGTTTTGACACCGACAGCAGGTCTTTCACCTAGCGGTGCATCAAGGACATAATTCTTCTGTGCAGCAACGAGGATAATCCTCAAGTTTATGGACCCAGTCCATGTAGTTGCTACCATCGTCTTTCAACTTAGCTTTCTCTAGGAGCGCATTAAAATTCAGGGGAACGGTAGCTCGAGCCATTGATCTACAACATAGATATGCAAAACTATTAAGACTAAGTTGATGATAAATTTAAGCTCAATTAATCAAATTACAAATGAACTCCCACTTAAATAAACATCCCTCAAGTTATCTAAGTGATACATGATCCAAATCAACTAACCCATGTCCGATCATCATGTGAGATGGAGTAGTCATCAATGGTGAACATCTCTATGTTGATCATATCTACTATATGACTCATGTTTGACATTTCGGTCTCCAGTGTTCCAAGACCATGTATGTACATGCTAGGCTCGTCAAGTTGAACCCAAGTATTCTGCATGTGCAAGATTGTCTTACACCTCTTGTATGTGAAAGTAGAGTCTATCACACCCGATCATCACGAGGTGCTTCGAAACGACGAACTTTGGCAACGGTGCATACTCGGGAAGAACACTTTTATCTTGAAATTCAGTGAAGGGGTCATCTTATAATGCTATCGCCATTCTAAGCAAAATAAGATGCATAAAGGATAAACATCACATGCAATCAAAAAAATATGTGACATGATATGGCCATCATCATCTTGTGCTTTTGATCTCCATCGTCACCGGCTCGACACCTTCATCTCCATCTTTGCGTCGGGGTCGTCTCGCCAACTATTGCTTCGACAAATATTGCTAACGAATAGCGAAAAAGTAAAGCAATTACATGGCGCTTGCATTTCATACAATAATTAAGAGACAACCCTAAGGCTCATGCCAGTTGTCGATATTACAAAACATTGTCTTCTCATACAATAAAGTATATCACATCACGTCTTGACCATATCACATCACAACATGCCCTGCAAAACAAGTTAGACGTCCTCTACTTTGTTGTTGCCAGTTTTACATGGCTGCTATGGGCTTCTAGCAAGAATCGTTCTTAACTACGCAAAAACCACAACGGTGATGTATCAAGTTTGTTGTTTTAACCTTCTTCAAGGACCGGCCGCAGTCAAATTCGATTTAACTAAAGTAGGAGAAATTGACACCCACCAGCCAACTTTTATGCAAAACAAGTTACACGTCAGTCGGTGGAACCGGTCTCAAGTGCGTGGACATGTAAGGTTGGCCCCGGCCGCTTCATCCCACAATACCGCCGAATCAAAAAAAGTTGTTGGTGGTAAGCAGTACGACTATCACCGCCCACAACTTTTTGTGTTCTACTCGTGCATATCATCTATGCATAGACCTGGCTCAGATGCCATCGTTGGGAACGTTGCATGGAAAACAAAAAAAAATTCTACGCACACGCAAGATCTATCCATGGAGATGCATAGCAACGAGTGGGGAGAGTGTGTCTACGTACCTTCGTAGACCGTAAGCGGAAGCGTTTGTTAACACGGTTGATGTAGTCGAACTTCTTCGTGATCCAACCGATCGAGTACCGAACGTACGGCACCTCCGCGTTCAGCACACGTTCAGCTTGGTGACGTCCTCGCCTTCTCGATCTAGCAAGATGGCGAAGTAGTGGATGAATTCCGGCAGCACGACGACATGGTGACGGTGGTGGTGATGCTATCTCCGTAGGGCTTCACCTAAGCACTACGAAAATATGACTGAGAGACGAAACTGTGGAGGGGGGTGCTGCACACGTCTAAGAGATTGTCGTCGTTTGTGTGGCACCCCCTCCCACATATATATATAGGTGGGGGAGAGGGGAGCAGCCAAGAGGCACCCCAAGTAGGGCTGAAACCTACTTCGGGTCCTCCCCAAGCCGCGCCCCCCTTCCTTATTTGAGTGCGGGAGGAAGGCAGGGGGAGGTGGCGCCCCCCCCCCCATTCCTTTCTCTCATGAGGAGGGAAAGGCAGGAAGGGCCACCCCTCCCCTTTCCTTCCCCTAGGGCCGGTCGGCCAGGGAGAGGGGTGCACCAGCCCCCTTGTGGGCTGGTCCGTCCCTCCTTGGGCCATTAGGCCCATAGACCTCCCAGGGGTGTCTGAAACCCCTTTCGGTGATCCGATGACTACCCGGTGTACTCCGAAACTCTTCCGGTGTCTGAATATCATCATCCTATATAGCAATCTTTACTTTCGGACCATTCTGGAACTCCTCGTCATGTTTGTAATCTCATCCGGGACTCCAAACAACATTCGGTCACCAATTCCATATAACTCATATAACACTATATCATCAACGAACGTTAAGCTTGCGGACCCTATGGGTTAGAGAACTATGTAGACATGACCGATACACCTCTCCAGTCAATAACTAATAGCGGAACCTGGATGCCCATATTGGCTCCTACATGTTCTAGGAAGATCTTTATCGGTCGTACCTTATGACAACATACGTAATTCCCTTTGTCCATCGGTATGTTACTTGCCCGAGATTCGATCGTCGGTATCTTCATACCTAGTTCAATCTCATTACCGGCAAGTCTCTTTACTCGTTCCGTAATACAACATCTTGTAACTAACTCCTTAGTCACTTTGCTTGCAAGGCTTCTTATGATGTGTATTACCGAAAGGGCCCAGAGATACCTCTCCTATACTCAGAGTGACAAATCCTAATCTCGGTCTATGCCAACTCAACAAACACCTTTGGAGATACCTATAGAGCATCTTTATGATCACCCAGTTACGTTCTGACATTTGATAGCACCCATGGTATTCCTCCGGTATCCGGGAGTTGCATAAGCTCATAGTCGAAGGAATATGTATTTGACATTAAGAAAGCAATAGCAATAAACTGAACGATCAATATGCTAAGCTAACGGGTGGGTCTTGTCCATCACATCCTCCTCCTAATGATGTGATACATTATCAAATGACAACACATGTCTATGGTTAGGAAACCTTAACCATATTTGATCAACGAGCTAGTCTAGTAGAGGCTTACTAGGGACACGGTATTTATTTATGTATTCACACATGTATTTAAGTTTCCAATCAATACAATTCTAGCATGAATTATAAACCTTTATCATGAATAAGGAAATATAAAATAACAACTTTATTATTGCCTCTAGGGCATATTTCCTTCATGGATATCATCATAACTATTCAATTTTCTATCAATTGCCCAAGAGTAATTCGTTTACCCACCGTGTGCTATTTCTTGAGAAAGGCCACTAGTGAAATCTACGGCCCCCGAGTCTATTATTTATCATATTTGTTTTCCGATCTATTATTTATCACTTTTATTTTCAAATCTATTATTCCAAAAACCCAAAAATACCTTGCTGCACTTTTTTATTACCTATTTTATTTTGCGTTTTATCGAGATCTATTTATCCAATCTGTCACAATTTTATCCCGTCAATTGACAATTTCTGGCGCCGTTACCCGAAGAAGGGATTGACAACCCCTTATACGCGTCGGGTTGCAAGTATTTGTTCTTTGGGTGCAGGTACCGTTTACATAGTGTTGCTTGGTTCTCCTACTGGATTGATACCTTGGTTTCATAACTGAGGGAAATACCTACCGTAGTTGTGCTGCATCATCCCTTCCTCTTTGGGGAAATACTGGCGTAGTTCAAGCGATATTAGAGACGCACAGCGGTTAGCTTCTCCCACGATACACGCATTCTAGACTGGGGACCCGTGTGTGTCGAAGTAGTGCTGAATGTTAGCTGATAGACACTTGTAACTCACTTCTTGCTGAAAATAGTTTATAGTCAATGTGCTCTGCTTAAGAACCTTCCTTGCCCTGTTATGCACTCAATCTGCTTTGCTGAGACGGCAAGCCACTCCTGATTAGTTGCTAAAATATCCTGCCATATATTACGACCATGTATGTGTTGTGAAGTAGATTGCCATGGTCTAGTAGCCAATCTGTTAGGTGAAATAGCTCGACACTGTTTACACTCAATCTTTGTTGCTGAGATGTCCTTTGATGGTTGTGTGCTCGGCCTCATTGATGCTGAAATAGCCTGCCATAATTTAGCACTCAATCTGTTTGCTGAATTAGCTTTACATATATTTTATTACTTAGATCTGCTTGTGCAAATATCTTGCTATAGGTTTAGACATCGACCTAGGTATTTTTTTCTGGACTTTGTAAAAAACATATATTTTTTCCTGCAATATCTAATAGAAAAACTAATTTGTATGTGTAACAGATGGACATGACTTGGATACCTTCTGCTCGAAAAATTCTCCCCTACATAGTCGATGTGGTTGAAAACTTCATGAACTTTATCAGAGCTGAGTACGGTGGTCCGAAATTAGATGTGCGCTTGTATAAATTCTGTTTCAAGACCCCAGTCAATTGTGCAAAATCGTCTAGACTTGTATGGGATGTTAGTCACATATACTAGGTGGGTTCATCATGGTGAAGGTGTGAACGTCAATGTTAGTGACTATGTGGAAGCAGCCGATCACCATCTTGATCTGCCTGATGCTTAGGAGGAAGAGCAGGAGGAGGAGGTGGCGGCGGAGCCAGTGATTTTGACCGACATTGAAACAATGCTACAAAATGCTCACGCATTTCGAGAACTCGCACCTGCAAAAGAAAAACAGTGGGCTCGCATGTTGGAACAATGCAACGTGGCAGTCCCCGCAGGTTGTAAACTACCAGTATTCCTAGCTATGGTCACCTCTCTTCAGGTGAATATATCTCAAGGGATGACCAACAAATCATTCGATGCAATGTTGGTTTGCGAGAATAATTGTGTTATGTTCTGGAAGGATTGTGCCAACTTAAGTGAATGCCCAGTGATTCCTCATAAGGTTCTGAGACATTTACCAATTATACCAAGATTGCAGAGGTTGTTTCATGATTCTCAAAGAAGAGAGGATGTACGGCAGCATTCTAGGAACCAGGAGTACAGAGAACAGAATGTAATGAGCCATCCATCTCATGGTAATGACTAGACAAGCTTCATTCTTTTTTTTTCGAGAGTACGCCAATAGCGTACCATATTTTTATAGAAGAAAGCAAGTCAATTTACAAGAGGCTCCCACCGTTGCGCACACCACCAACACCCACACCTACATATCAAAGTAAGCTACTCTCTCTCTCTAATCTATGTAGCCCTCCTGCTCCAGCCTTCTTGACATCATTCGTCAATTGCGTTGGGTTCCTCTGCTGGGAGATCCTCCCAAACACCCGAGCGTTCCTCTGCTTCCACAAGGACCAAGTGGTGATGAGGGTAAGCGAGTCGAATCCTCTCCTATCCCTCCTGTCAAAGCTTTTTCTAGCTGCCGTCCACCATTGCACCAAAGTGTTCTACGGGGAGGGAGTTTGGATATCTATTCTGTAATGCTCCAAGATAGATTGCCATGTCTCACGAGCGTATGCACACTGCATCAATATATGCTCCACGTTGTCTTCATCCCCATTGCAAGTGAAACACACGGATGCATGCTCCTGCAGTCCGTGCCGTGCCCTACGGTCGGATGTCCAGACACGATATTGGACCGCCAGCCAGATGAATATTTTGCATTTCAGAGGCGCCCAACACTTCCATATGTATGCTGCAGTATCGAAGGAAGTTTGTCCCATGCACAACCGCTTGTAGGTTGATTTTGTAGTATACACTCCTGTGATGTCAGCCGGCCAGGTAAATCTGTCCTGTCGATGCTCATCTCTGTTCACAAGGGATATCGCCTGCTGTAACATGTAGAGCTGCATTTGCATCGTGAAGGTGAGTCCATCTGGAATATCAAGCTCCCATCTCGTTTCCCCGAGTGCCTGATGGACAGTGCGCGTGTTCTTCTTTCGAGTAGGTACAACAGTCGTTATGGTTGGCGCGATTTCGGCCGCTGTGCTCCCATTGATCCACCTATCCTTCCAGAACAAGATCCTCTTGCCATCCCCTACTGATATGGAAACTAGACTATCAAAGACCTCTCTTGCCTCATCATCGACAATGAGCTTCAGTCCCTGCCATGGGCAACCTTCGTCCGTTCTTCGGAGACATTCCCATCGCACGCGAAGAGCAAGTGCCTGTAACCTTAGATTCTTAACTCCCGGACCTCCGAGATTATACGGCCGACAGATCGAGTTCCACGCCACCAGACACTGACCCCCATGAGATTTTTCCTTTCCTTCCCAAAAGAAGGACCTGAGCCACATGTTTATGTCTTCATATACCCATTCTGGTGCATCCAGGATCATAAGGATTTTGCTCTTCGATTTTGCAATCGAGCCTAGAAACTTTAGACTTGGCCTAGCTGACAGCGGAACGCTGGAATGTGTTGAAGCTGGAGGCGAGGTGGCGAGTTCATGATCTTTGCAACACTCATTGTATATCCTTGACATTGATAGGGTGATGTGAATCCATGGAAGGTTGAGGTCTACCGTGGCGGGTTATAAATGATTTCGTATGAGTTGTGTCAGTAATCCGGCCGATGGTTCGTCCCGCCTGGTTGTTGAAGTTAACCAAAACACAATGGCGGCGACTTGTGCGCCTGTCCATTAAGCCATCTAGTGCAGGCGGAGGCTGATAATATATTATTATTTGTTCCAGAGTTGTTGGAATAAACCGGGCCGTAGGAGCGGTGACTTGCGTGCCCTCACTAAGCAGCTCGTGTGGACGGATGCGACTCTGGTGTGTTGATGTAGACTGGACCACGGAGGCGGACGATATAGACGATTGCGGCGTTGGAAGCAACACGGACTCAGGCGAGTCGACGTAGGCGACGGACAGATGAGTCAGCCATGGGCTCAGTCTGGCGAACTGATGTAGACCGAGCCGCAGGGACGGCGGCTTGCGCACATCCGTTGGACAGCGAGCAGGCGCAGCCCCGATGAGTCGATGTAGACCGGGCCGCATGGGCAGCGGCTTGCGTGATTGTCCATCGGGTAACACGGCATGAACGGACGCAAGTGCTTCTGGTGCGTTGGCGTGCAGCCCAGATCATCATGTATATAACATGTACGGATAAAAAATATCAGTGTTGGCAGCACCTGGTTTTTCGTCAGACGTAGCGATCGAAGCAAAATTGCTCATGCAGTTTTAATGGCCTTCACATCCACCCATGCATCCACATCAAGTTTTGGAGGGCATGCTCAAATAGTACAGTACTTCTTTGTACACCAATACTCGTCTTAGCTTTGGCTGATTCCTGTATGCACCGTTCGAACTGTTTGTTCCTTGACTTTGAGACAGCAGCGACATGGCACATCCTTCTCCAGGTAATGGTTAAAATCCAAATCATAGCTAATAATCAGCTCTACTCCGGACAGCGGAGAGGCGTTCTTGCCAGCCAAAAAACCGAGGGGAAACCATTTGTTGACCTTTCCCAAGAATCGATTTATCTGCAACCTCCTCAAGACTACGAGTTAATGAGGCATCAGGGACAAGTTCGCATTAGTGTCTACTCCGGACAACAGCATCAGTGGGTGGTTCTTCTTTGGCACCTCCAAAACGCGAGCCGCCACTTGGTGCTCGGCACGGGCGCGTAGTGCAGCTCGTAGTCGCACGCTGTGGCCGCAAAGGCAGAGGCGAGGAGAGGCAGGGCAGCTTACGGCGGAAGCGGAGTGAGGCGGGGGCACTGCGGAGGCGGAGGTGCGTCTGGCTCGAAGACGGCGGCTCAGCAGTAGGTGGAAGGCCGGCTGAGGTGAGGCTCGGTAGCTGGAGACGAGGTTGCAACCGCGGAAGCGCGCGGCCGCGGTCAGAGTCGGCTGAAACACGGCGACCGCAACTCGTCGCGGGAAGGCGACTTGAGGCAAGGCGGCTCGAGGCCGGCCACGGCAAGGGCGGCGACGAGGTCGGGCGACTCGAGGCGGCGCGGTGGCAGAGGCGGGTCGAGGCCGGGGGCTCGAGGGAGAGGCAGGCCCGCGGGCCGACTCGTCGCGGAGGTGACGCTGCGTCGGCAGAGGCGTGCCAGGCAGGCCATGATGGGGTGAGCCACGGCGGCGCCGGCTGCTGCTCGCAGCAGGGTCAAGGCGGCGGCGACTTGAAGCCGCGTAGAGAGCCGCCGTGGCGAGGCGAGGTCGAAGTGGTAGCGGGCGGCTCGCGGCAGGGGCGCTTTGGCACTAGAGGTGGCTTGGAGGCCCCCCGACGGTGAGCGATGCGGTGAAGCCACGGCGAAGGTGACCGAGGCGCATGCCAGCGCGGAAGGAAGTGGTTGTCCAGCTCGAGGCGCGGTGCAGCGGAGCACGTGGAGGCGGCTGGGCGCGGCGCGGCCGTGGACAGAGGCGTGTTATTGCGGATGGGCACGGGCCGGAGTGGAAGCGCTTGGGCCGGAGCGGGGCTCGAGGCTGCTCTGGCGAGGGCGGCTCGCAGGCAAAGGCAGCGACGTGGTGGTGGCTCGGCCACAGCCGGTGGCTCGAAGGAGAAGACCCAGGCGGAGGCCGAGTCCGTGGCCTCATCCACTTCCCGTCGTAGCCTTCCCTTTTTTCCGCAAATGATAACGCCCACATGCGGCATGAAGAAATATGGCCGTGGAGTAACTGGTCCCGAGCACATATGCTTGGGATATCTGGGCCAAGCCTTTATACGGAGAGTTTAGAAACGCTGGTAAATGTGTACCGTGTTATGGAATATATACGTGTCAGGCCTTGTTTGTGGGCCAGGTTTGGGGCATAGGCATAGTGGTTTCTGGACGGCCGTCTTGCACTAACGGGCTGAGCCGTGGCCCAGGTTCGCGTATTTCAGTCTGATCTATGGCTCGGATAAGTCGCTCCTGTCAGAGCGAGTCAGCCTCGAATGGATGTCGAGAGTCTTCTTCCCCAATGCGATAACTCGCAAGGGAGAGGCTGAGGGAGTGTGAGAACAGGTGACGGACGCGCAATGGAGTTCCTCATGCAGAGGTATGTCGACCAAGCAATTTGTTTTTTTTTCACCCTAGCTTGCGATTTGAAGGCTGGAGCTCAGGTGGCTGAGGTCTATTCGCTTTATCTAACACAGATCGACTCTGATTGAAAAGCTCGGGGAGAGTTGGTCCCGGGAGATACACTGGCGGATGGTACCAGGCGGACGTTGGTAGAGGTGGCGCCGCCGGAGGGCACGAGTGTGAGCGATGAAGGGTTGATCTGAGGCGCATCTGGACTGGCAAGGAGCAAAGATGGTCGAATTTGCAGGGCGGCTCAAGCTGCAGCAGGTAGAAGGTTCGCCTCCGACTTCTGAGTTGTCGACATGGAAGATGAATCCCCAGGCTCCTGGATGGAATAAGAGGTGCGAGGAATTGAATTTAAATTGAGAAGATGTGCCATGAAGAATTTCAACAACTTATTTTTTGGCGGTGTATAGTGATGCGATATTGATTGAAATTGTTGGTGTCTTTAATACATGGTCTGATATGAATTAGTGTTAAAGCTTGATGTTTTGAACGATTAATATAATCTAGCAGATATGTAGTTATAACTGTAATTTGATGGGCAGTGAATCAAATTGGTTGACAGAAACATTTGAAATCCCTTTCAGGCTGAGAATTTGTGTTGCCGCTCCTAGCAGGACCGCTTTCCCAAAATCGCGTTAGTGCATTTGAGAAGGCAGTAAAGGTGTTCATAGAAAACCCGACTGAAAATGTTATCTCTCCAGCGCTGGGTACTACTTTTGACTCGCTGGGTGAAGCATATGATTTCTACAACTTGTATCCTTGGGAGAAGGGGCTTGGGATTAGGTATGGTAAAATCCAGCTCAATGATGAGAGGAGGAAGTGTATGCAGGAAATTTTCTGTGGATGCTCGGTAAGGAACAACATTCCGCTAGGTGATGCTAGTTTACTGGATGCTGTTCTGGAGATCAACGCAATGCATGTTCATACTTTTCAGGCATCATCAGCTTGCTCGGCAACTTGGAGCAGAGCTTGATGCGGAATGTGAGAATAGCAAAAATGTTTGATTTAAAAATATTTACTGATTACTACATGTAAAAGTAACTGATAATTGTGTGCGTATGTTTTTGCAGATGAGATGGAGAGAGCAACCCGCGCACCGACACTGAATGTGCAGACGGGTTTGGTTCAAGGGGTTATTGACATCTCCGACGATGAAATCAAAGATGAAGTTGATTTGGAAGAAAGCAATGATGACGTTGATTCAAAAGAATGGTCTAATGATCCTAAGCATGGTAATCTTATTGAGACAAACAGAAGGCTAAGGGAGCAAGAGTAGAAAGATGCAGAAGTCGTGAAGATGTATCAAGAAATGTATGATAAAAATGTTGATCTGCAAGAAGAACAAGGCCGTGAGGTTGCAATCATGTGTCAAAAAATGTATGATCAAAATGGTAAATGTGGCTGGAAGTCAAATGAGGTGATGTGATACATTGTGGTCATGTGTTGGACACAAAGCAACTAAGCCTTTTATGTTTTGCTACAGGTACCGAAGCTCAGATCGCCAATGCATTAGCAACATAAAACTTGCTCAGGAGGTTGAGCCTGCAGGTCAAGAAACAAGCCCCACAGAGGGTGGCCATAGAGGTATGTTAGCAAACAAGGTAGATTAGAGATTGAGTGTGTCATGCCATAGGGTTATAATTTTTCAAGTAAAAACACTAGCACAAGTGTGAAATATGCTGACACTGATTTAGCTGCTCTGTCAACTGTGGTTGCAACTGTTCCGGTTAATGAAAAAGCCGATGAGAGTTGCCATCACTGGCAGGCAAATATCGGAGGTTAGGCGCACCGAAAAATAGTTGGAACATGCAACAAAACTTTTAAAATGTGTTTTTGGATTGCAGTTTGAATATTTACTACAAAACAACTCTGCTTTGCAGGACAGGCGTACATTAGTGGTGCATCCCCGATAAGGAACATGAGTTCCCTAAAGGGGCTATGGAGACGGAAAGGGAAGAAGAAGTGGAACAGAGGATCAAAGAGGAAGCAGAAGGTGTGGTTCTCCAACATTGTGGAGACCATATGCCTATCAGATTCCTCTGAGAGCGAAGACAGTTCTAGCGATGATGGAACACATCAAGCAGGCATGACGATGAGCTCATACATCTTCCTGGTAGCAATAAAAGATGGTTTTGATACATCGGTGGCAAATGACATTCTGTCGGCGAGGTCAATTAGGGCGGAAGAGCCACGGATAGCCATGTCAAGAAATCCAGCAAGCAGTGGAGATGGTACGGGCCTCCATGATGTCGTTAACGATCATGTTTTTGTAAGGAATTCTTTTCTATTAGATAGTTTATATTAATGTTCTGCAATTGTAGTTGTTGCTCCGCACAGACGTGCAAGGAAGTTATGTGCAAGGAAGAAGCTGAGGAAGTCATGGCCGCCGATCTAGTTTCTTGCGGTGCGGTTGGAGAGGAGAAGAGCATCAAGATGCAGGCAGACGCAGACATCCGCAAGCCCACTTTGTCCACGCTGCAAAAAAGGTAAACAGACTCGTGGAAGAGCCACAGGATTTAAGTGGGTTGGACAGACTTATCCTGCCTGATGTGCTAGGCCTGCCTAGCCTGCGAGGAGAGAGCACATATAAGTGAATAGATTGGCGGCTGGTAGGGCAAGCTTCCGCCGTTCCCCACAGCTAGGTCGGCGTCTCGCTCATCCCTGCTGGCGCCACCCCTGTTTCCCGCTCGTCCCCGTGTGCACTGTCTGTCTCCGCCCCTACTACCTTCTCGCAGCCACCCGTGGATCAAGATGCCATGTGTTGCGGTGGATGAGCACAAGAATGCAGCAGAGGAGGAAAAGAATCCTGCGTGGGAGGGTGAGGAGGACAAGAATCCGGCGAGAAAGGAGGTGCAGGTACAGGTTTGATCCTCTCTTCCACCCATGCTTAATGTGATCTATATATTTAGCTGTGGGATTTACTACTCACTTTTTCCTGAGATTGCACATCTGAGTGAGTTAAATATGAAGTATCTTCATTTGTATTGCCTTCTGATCCATTGTGATGTGCCCAGTTCATTCCAAGTAGTGATGACTGATTGCCTACGTTCTATTGGGTTAGTAGGTGGAATCAGTGAGAAATGATGGATGACCAGTGTATATGTGCATAAGTATGTGACTAAGATTGGGTTCCAGCTCCCAAGTTATTATTGATAGATGAACTTGCACTGAATGGGGTGCTGTTACTACCGATGAATAATGTTGTTAGTTAATCTCTTATTATATGCACTAGTAGGAAATACTGCTGAACTTAAGTGAAAGATGTTCCAGTTGATGAAGGAATCTTTTCTGGTCCAAGTGTATTGCAAATACCAGAGGCATCTTAAGATTTGTTCTGCCCTGATTCTTTCAAATGTGATTTATGTGTGTTTTGTTTCCTCTGTTTTCTTGATGGGGAGCATGTTCTCGAGTACTATAATTTTTGCCCCGTGGTCTGAGCAGTTCAAGGGAAGCAGCTGGTCTTCCCTGGCATTAGAAAGACTACCAGTGTGGACACAACAAGTATGAAGTAACTGAAGAAGATAGAAGGACATTAACCGGACCTAGCGAAGATAGTGTATTAGTGTGTTTCAGTGGGTGTAAACAGTTAACTGTTGAGGTTGATGCTGCCAACTTTAAGGCTGCAATTTCTACTTTTGGGTTTGTTTGACAAACGAAATGATGTTCCTTGCTGAGAAAATTCATCCATATCCCTTTGTCCTTGAATTTTTTGTTGATGATGCATGCATGTTATTATATACGTAGCAGCAGCAGGGTGTTAAGAGTCAGCATTAGCATTGCAGGCATCGTGGACAGCTCAGTGGTGGACGAGGGTAGCCGCTAATCATGCGATTAGTGATCACGGACTCTGACCGACGCCCCGCAGACGGCAGAGAAGATCAGGAAGAGGATGGATGTGGACGTCTGCCATTAGTGGGACCAGGCCTGAGCCGTGGCCCATAACTTGCACGGTCGGCTGAGCCGGTTATCCTGGGACGCGCCCGTGGCATTGAATGCGGTTGATAGGTTGGACCTAACGTAGAGCTAGGATGGATATACTATTCACAATACAGAAGAGTATACATGGGTCGTTGTGAATCTTGAGGCCAACGGAGGACTGAGATATGCAGTGCATTTGAGCTCGAGCTCAGAATAGCACTTTTGCCCAAACGCCTCCTTTATCATTCATTTTGTCACGTTAAAACAAATGACGGATTCTTTTGGTTTCGGCTTTAAAATGTTTTATCTCCTAATTAAAAAAGCCAATTAAAATCCGTTTTCACCATTAAATCCGTCTCCACGTGATCTTCAAAATTAGATCCCATGTTGATATGTTTCGACGAAAAAAAATTGGCTAAAAATTATCATGATCTTTACACTAAAGTTGCCATAGTGTTTACACTAAAGTTACCATGTGGCAATTTCAGTTTATAGATCATGGCAATTTTAGTATTTTGACCATAGAAATTCCAGTACTTTGACCATGAAAATTATTTTTTGTATGAAGCATGGCAATTTTAAGTGCATGTGTCATGGCAATTTTAGTTTAAGGTTAATGGCAAGTCTAGTTTCTTAATTTCCCGTTTTATAATATGTAAAAATTACTTTTAAAGATAGAAGAAACAATAGTTGAAATATATCATGGCAACCTCAGTGTAAACGCCATGGCAATTCATGTGCAATAGACATGGCAACTTTCAACCCACCAAAAAATGTCGTCGAAACATATTGATATTATATCTAGTTTCGAAGATCTCTGGATTTAATGATGAAAACGGATCTTAAATCGGATTTTTCATTTAAGAAATAAAATATTTTAAAAATAGGAAATGCAAAAAGATTTTCACATGCATGTATGCGGTGACGTGGCACAATCTGTGTGTTGTAGGGCGTGTGGGTGGGTGTTACTCCCACCACATGTGTGGGCTTTATCAGCGTCCTTTCTTTTTCTTCATCCAGATCCGACTCACTCTTCTTCTTGTTTTTGGACGCTGATAACGCCCACACGTGTGGTGGGAGCAACACCCACCCGCATGCCCTATAACACACAGATTTCGTCACCGCATGCATGCATGTGAGATTTTTTTTTGGATTTCCAGTTTTTAAAATGTTTTATCTCTTAAATGAAAAATCCGATTGAAGATCCGTTTTCACCATTAAATATATCACGACGAGATCTTTAAAACTAGATCTCATATCAATATGTTTCGACGACATTTCTTTGGGGGTTAAAAGTTGCCATGTCTATTGCACATGAATTGCCATGGTGTTTACACTGAAGTTGTCATGATATGTTTCAGCTATTTTTTCTACCTTTAAAAGTAAATTTTGACATATTATAAAACGGGAATGAAGAAACTAGACTTGCCATGAACCATAAACTAAAATTGCCATGATACATGCACTTAAAGTTGCCATTGTTCATACAAAAAATAATTTCCATCGTGAAAGCAGTCAAAATACTAAAATTGACATGATTTATAAACTAAAATTGTCACATGGCAACTTTAGTGTAAACATCATGGCAACTACAGTGTAAACATCATGGCAACTGTTGGCCAAAAAAATTCGTCGAATATATCAACATGGGATCTAGTTTTGAAGATCTCGTTGAGACGGATTTAATTGTGAAAAACGGATTTTTAATTAGATTTTTTATTAGGGGATAAAAAAAAATTCAGCCAAAAACCAAAAGGATTCCCGCTGATGTCATCTGTTTTGACGTGGCAAAATAAATGATAATGGAGTTGTTTGGTCCATGTTGCTTCGTGCCACACGTGTGAGGGTTATCATTTGGTTTTTTTTGTTGGATAAGTATTCCTTGCATGATATGATCAGCACGCCTCACACTAGAAATCGACTCCTTGCTTTAACATACTCCCTCCATTCCAAAATATAGTGCGCCCGCGCTTTCCGAGGTCCAACTTTGACCATAAATTTAACCAATGAGACCGACTGCGACGGGAGAAAAAAAATTATATAATTGAAAACTTCTTTTAAATACGAATTCACTGGTATAACTTTTTCTCCCGCCGTAGTCGGTCTCGTTAGTTAAATTTATGGTCAAAGTTGAAGCACGGGAATAGAGGAAGCACATATTTAGGAACGGATGGAGTAGTATTCATCTTGACACATTTTTTTAAAAGTGCTACACCTTTGGTCAGACATGACGTTGACCGAGTTGTCCACTTGAGCATCATAGGGGCTTGCAGTACTGCACATGGTGATGCTTTTGCCTCGGTATACAGACTGCGATAACTGTAGTTTTGACTGATGTTTGATCTCTCCACCATGAGTTGATTTCCAGATCGCAGATACATACGTCTTTCTGGTACTGCTGCCCAGTTTTTCTTTTCTTGCATCACCAGTCATGGAAATTTGATTTGTCTTGGGTCAATCACGTCGTCTGCCCCACCGCGAATGAGCCCGACAGTTTCTTTTCTAGCCCGGGTAACAGTATCCTCGCGGGGCTGGTAATACCAAACTTTTTCAACCGACTCATGATCTCGATAGCGATGTAGATCCTTCGTGTCGGCTCTTCTTTATCTACCAAATCGCGAGCTTCTCGAGAGTGCGTCCTCCAAGAACTCAACACTACCGTCTGCGAGCCTCATGGTGGGCGCCAACTGTCGTGGTTTTGTCACGGCAGATGTCCTAGTGTGACGACTTAGTCATAAGGCCAACACATCTAAGTGGTAGCTTGAAAGGGGTTGAGCGGGACGAGAGACGCGAGATTTTACCCAGGTTCGGCCCCTCATGGTGAAGGTAAAAGCCTACATCCTACTTGGTTAATATTGATGATGATGACGATCTTGGTTACAAGGGCGATGTTTCGCTGCTCTATCTCGAGAGCATCTATTTTGATCTTGTCTAAGACTTGTCTGTCTGTCTGTCTAAAACTTGTCACTCTTGGGGTGCCCTGCCCCTCCTTGTATAAGTTGAAGGGGCGGGTTACATGTGGAGTCCTAGTAGAATTAGGACTATTCTATTACAAGTGGAATCCTAGTCTTCCTTCCCTTGTAAGGGAAATATTCCTTATGTCTTTCCTCTAAGCCGGCCCATCATAACATGAATCGGCCTTCCCATGAGCCGCCTTCTGGGCCGTCGGGTCTTGTTGTTCATCTGACCCGCCTGCCGGGTCACCAGTGAGTTGCCAAGTCCGGTCGGGTCACCAGTGAGTCGCCAAGTCCGGCAGGGTCACCAGTGAGTCGCCCAGTCCGGCCGGGTCACCAGTGAGTCGGTCCGGCCGGGTGATACATCAGTTCCATTTATGCCGTGGGGTATATCCCCGACACGCGCACCCCGAGTGACCGCAGTGCAACATCACCTTCGACTCCGAAGACCACCCCAGATCCACGACCGCAACAGGAGTGCTTCCCATGTTGTGCACCCCCACCATCGACAACGTTGTGGATTTGTGGTCACCAAGATCCTCATCGATGGAGCCGCCAGCCTCAACGTTATCTCCATCGAGACCTTTGAGACGCTTCAAGTGACCTATGATCAGCTGATGCTGACCAGGCCCTTCTCGGTGGTGACTGATGGGTGTACCATCCCTTTGGGGCGGGTGTGCCTCCCAGTCACCTTCTACACCCGTGAGAACTACCACACCGATCTCATTGACTTCGATGTGGCGCACATTGGCCTACCGTACAACAACGTCCTGGGTTATCCTACGCTCACCAAGTTCATGGCGGTGACCCACGCGGCTACATTGTTATCAAGATGCCCGACTACAGCGGCGTTATCATCATCGTCAGCGATGAGAAGGACACGGTTTGTGCCCTCAGGCGTGCCTACAAGGATGCAAGGGCCGCACACTCGGGTACCGAGGGTGCGTCCGAGCCTCGTGAGGCCTCACCTGTGATGAAGAAGCAGTTTTCTCCCAGGACCGAGCTGAAACAAAGACGGTGTCGGTCGATGGTAGCGACCGCGGCCCTACCTTCACCATCGAGCCCCCCCCCCCCCCGAACAAGAAAGTGCACATGTTGCCTTCCTTCGTGCAAACTCAGACGTGTTCGCTTGGAAGGCATCTGATTTGTCCGGGGTCCCGAGGGAGGTAATCGAGCACCACTTGGCGGTCTGTTCCGACGCCCGCCCCATCAAACAAAAAGTGCGGCGCCAGGCACCAGAGAAGCAAGAATTCATTATCCAAGAGGTGCACAAGTTACAAGATGCTAGGGTCATCCGAGTTGTGCGCCATGCTAAGTGGCTTGCCAACCCAGTCATCATCCCGAAGAAGGGCGGAAAGGAGCGTATGTGCATCGACTTCACAAGCCTCAATAAGGCCTGCCCCCAGGTCCCCTTTTCGCTGCCGCGCATCAACAAGATTGCAGACTCCATAGCCGAGTGCGACCTCCTATGCTTCCTGGGTGCTTTCTTAGGCTACCAGATGATCAAGATGGTGGTGAAAGACGTAGAGAGGACGGCCTTCATGTCCCCTTGCGGTGTATTCTGCTACACTTGTATGCCCTTTGGCTTGAGGAGTGCCGGCGCCACCTTCCAGTGGCTGATGCGCATCACTCTGGGGCCTCAGCTGGGAAGGAACGCGGAGGCCTACGTCGACGACATCATGGTCAAAACGCGTGAGGCGAGGACGATCATCGATGATCTAGAGGAAAGATTCGCCAACCCACGTAAGGTCAACCTAAAGCTCGACCTCGACAAGTCATCTTTGGAGTCCCCTATAGCAAGCTCCTCGGCTTCCTCATCTCCCACTGGGATCGAAGCCAATCCAGAAGAAATCAAGGCCATTGAGAAGATGCGCCACCCCGGACTCTAAAAAAATGCAACGACGGGGTGTCTGGTCTCCCTCGGGCGCTTCTCCAAGTTCAGCGAGCGAGCTTTGCCGTTCTTCAAGCTCATGAAGAGGTCCGGCCCCTTCAAGTGGACCCCTAAGGCTAATGCAACCTTTGAAGACCTCAAGAGGTATCTCACGAGCCCGCCTATCATGGTTGCGCTGCACCCTCGCGAGCCCTTGCTCCTTTACTTGGCGGCCACCCCCAGACGGCCAGTGCGGCGCTCGTCGCGGTACGGGAGGAACGCGTCGCCACTAAGGAGAAACCTTCTGAGCCTCGTGAGCCCTCTCAGCACCCCGAGCCACGCGAGCACCCCAGGCCCTGCGGGCCTCGCGAGTCTCATGAGTCACCCAAGCCTCGCGAGCCGCCCTTGGACCAAGCTATCACCGCGACCTTGCGCCTCATTGAGCACCCCGTGTACTTCGTCAGCAAGGTGCTGAGGGATGCGCACGAGCGCTACCCCATGCAGCAGAAGCTCCTCCTCGCGCTTCTCGTCACCTCCAGGAAGCTGCGCCACTACTTCCAAGGCCACCCCATTAAGGTCATCTCTACGTACCCCTTAGAGCGAGTCCTGCGCAGCACCAACGCTATCGGCCGAGTCGCCGAATGGAACATCGAGCTACATGCCTTCCAGTTGGAGTTCTCCACCACTAGGGTCAACAAGGGTGTGCCTCTTGCTGACTTCGTGGTGGAATGGACGGAGCCGTACGAGGAAGGTCCCCGTGAGAACAAATCCCTCCTACCCGGGGATGAGGCGCCAAGTGGCCGGGTCATGCACTTTGACGGCGCCTTTTCCAGGCAAGGCGCGGGGGCTAGAGTCATGCTCACCTTGCCAACCAGTGACAGGCTCTACTACGCTATCCAGCTCTGCTTCAGGCACGACGAAAAAGTCTCCAACAACATCGCAGAGTATGAGGGCCTCATCGCTGGCCTCAAGGCCGCCGCTGCCCTGGGAATCAAGCGCCTCACTATCATGGGCGATTCTCAGCTCCTCGTCAACTTCTCCAACAAAAATTGCAAGCCCAAGGACGAGCACAAGGCGGCCTACCTAGAGGAGGTACGTAAACTCAAGAAGCATTTCCTTGGCTTGGAGCTGCAACACATTCTGCGCGGCATCAACAAGGAGGCCGACGACATCGCCAAGCGAGTTTCCCGCGGCGAACCCCAGATCCCAGGCATCTTCGAAGAAAAGCTCCTCAGGGTATCAGTCGCACCACCCGCCGTCAGCACGACGCTGCTCAGGTTCCTCCCGTGCTGCCCACGGGTGTGCCAGACTGCAGCCCAGCCTCGGGAGCCCACGCGATGCTGGCACTGGAGCCTCAAGTGGACAGCTGGGTGGCGGAGTTCAAGGCTTACCTGCTCCATGGTACCCTCCTTGCGGAGGACGCGGAGGCGGAGTGCGCTGATGCGGCTTGAAGCTACGTCGGTATTTTCCCAAAGAGGAAGGGATGATGCAGCACAACACGGTAGGTATTTCCCTCAGTGATGAAACCAAGGTTATAGAACCAGTAGGAGAATCAACCAACACAACGTAAACAGCACCCGCACACAAATAACAAATACCCGCAACCCGACGTTTAAAAGGGGTTGTCAATCCCTTTCGGGTAGCGGCACCCCAAGATAGGCAAACGGACGTGATAAGAATAAATTGCAGCAAGGTATTTTTGGTTTAATAGATCTGAAAATAAAAGCAAAGGAAAAGTAGATCGCAAAGGCAAATATATGAGAAAGAGGCCCGGGGGCCGTAGGTTTCACTAGTGGCTTCTCTCGAGAAAAATAGCAAACTGTGCGTAAACAAATTAATGTTGGGCAATTGATAGAACTTCAAATAATCATGACGATATCCAGGCAATGATCATTATATGGGCATCACGTCCAAGATTAGTAGACCGACTCCTGCCTGCATCTACTACTATTACTCCACACATCGACCGCTATCCAACATGAATCTAGTGTATTAAGTTCATGGAGAAGCGGAGTAATGCAATAAGAACGATGATATGATGTAGACAAGATATATTTATGTAGAAATAGACCCCATCATTTTATCCTTAGTAGCAACGATACATACGTGTCGGTTCCCCTTCTGTCACTGGGATCAAGCACCGTAAGATCGAACCCACTACAAAGCACCTTTTCCCATTGCAAGATAAATAGATCAAGTTGGCAAAACAAAACCCAAATATCGGAGAAGAAATATGAGGCTATAAGCAATCATGCATATAAGAGATCAAAGAAACTCAAATAACTTACATGGATATAAAAAGATAGATCTGATCATAAACTCAAAGTTCATTAGATCCCAACAAACACACGCAAAAAGAGTTACATCATATGGATCTCCAAGAGACCATTGTATTGATTATCAAAAGAGAGAGAGGAAGCCATCTAGCTACTAACTACGGACCCGAAGGTCTACAAAGAACTACTCACGCGTCATCGGAGAGGCACCAATGGAAGTGGTGAACCCCTCCGTGATGGCGTCTAGATTGGATCTGGTGGTTCTCGACTCTGCGGTGGCTAGAATTGATTTTCGTCGACTCCCCTAGGGTGTCTGGAATATTGGGGTATTTAAAGAGTAAAGTGGCGGTCCGGGGCACCCGAGGTGGGCACAACCCACCAGGGCGCGCCTGGGCCTCCAGGCGTGCCCTGGTGGATTGTGCTCCCCTCGGAGCAGCCCCTAGGTGCTTCTTCGGTCCATTGGTTGTCTTCTTGTCCAAAAAAATTTCCAAAAAGTTTCGCCGCGTTTGGACTCCGTTTGGTATTGATTTCCTGCGATGTAAAAAACATGCAGAAAACAACAATTGGCACTTCGCACTATGTCAATAGGTTAGTACGGAAAAATGATATAAAATGACTATAAAATAATTATAAAACATCCAAGATTGATAATATAACAGCATGGAACAATAAAAAATTATAGATACGTTGGAGATGTATGAGCATCCCCAAGCTTAATTCCTGCTCGTCCTCGAGTAGGCAAATGATAAAAACAGAATTTTTGATGTGGAATGCTGCCTAACATGTCATCTCGTATTCTTTTCTTTATAGCATGGACATTTGGACTTTTATGTGATTCAAGGCAACAGTCTAGTTTTGACATGATAACTTAAATACTCAAGCATATCAACAAGCAACCATGTCTTTAAAAATATCAATGCTAAAATAAGTTATCCCTAGCCCATCATGCTCAATCATTGATCCATTCATGAAACACAGTCACATATTAACTACACCCAATACTCAAGTACGATCATAGTGCCTCCTAGTTGGTGCTTTTATAAGAGAAGATGGAGACTCAAATTGGAAATAAAAATTGCATAAAGTAAAACAAAGGCCCTTCACGGAGGGAAGTAGGTATTTGTAGAGGTGACAGAGCTCAAAGCGAAAAACTTAGAGATAAAAACACTTTGGGAGGTGTGCCTTTCCCACCAACGAAAACGACTTAGAGTTCCCAACACTTTCCATGCTAGATATATCATAGGCGGTTCCCAAACAGAAAATAAAGTTTATTCCTTTTTCCACCATACTTTCACTTTCTATGGCTAGCCGTATCCATGGTTGCCTTCCATACCAACACTTTCCAAGGAATTTATTATTTGACAACATAAAGTAAATTCATTTTTTATTTTGGGACTGGGCATCCCTAATACCTTTGTCTTACTCTCGTGCAATGACAAGTGAATAAACACTCATCGTGAGAATAGCACATCTAGCATGGAAAAATATTA
The DNA here is from genome assembly GCF_018294505.1 of Triticum aestivum. Classification (NCBI taxonomy): domain Eukaryota; kingdom Viridiplantae; phylum Streptophyta; class Magnoliopsida; order Poales; family Poaceae; genus Triticum; species Triticum aestivum. The sequence goes on from NC_057814.1 coordinate 336,197,331, forward strand.
GCCACCCCTCACCGCTCCGTGAGCGGTACGAACACACAAAAGAGATGTTTATTTTGAAAATTAGAGATGGCACAAATAAATTTGCTTAGAATGACAAAAGAATATCGCATATAGGTAGATATACTGGACTCATGTGGCAAAACTGGTTTAAAGGGTTTTGGATGCACAAGTAGAGATCATACTTAGTGCAAAATGAAGGCTAGCAAAAGATTGAGAAGTGACCAACCAAGAAATGAATAATCTCATAAGCGAGCATTAAGCATAATTAACACCGAATAATGCACCACAAGTAGGATATAATTTCATTGCGTGACTATTGACTTTCGTGCTTTCATAGGGAATCACAAACCTTAACACCAATATTCTTACTAAAGCATAATTACTCATCAACATGACTCACATATCACATCATCATATCTCAAAACTATTACTAAGAGTCAAATTTATTTTGTCCAATGATCTTCATGAAAGTTTTTATTATATCCTTCTTGGATATCTATCACTTTGGAACTAATTTTCATGTGTTGCTTTTGATAAGCTCAAACAAATATAAGTGAAGATCATGAGCATAATATTTCTTTCTCTCAAATTAATTTAAGTGAAGCAAGAGAGAATTTCTTGAAAATTTTACTAACTCTCAAATAAATCTAAGTGAAGCAAGAGAGCATTTCTTCAAAAATACTAAAGCACAGCGTGCTCAAAAAGATATAAGTGAAGCACTAGAGCAAATCCATAGCTCATAAAAGTTTAGGTGAAGCATAGAGAGCAATTTTAACAAGGCATGGCATAATTTTGGCTCTCTTAAAAAGGTGTGTCCAGCAAGGAATCAAGACTAAAAACACAAAATAAAACAAGCAAAGACTCATATCATACAAGACGCTCCAAGCAAAACACATAGTATGTGACGAGTAAAAATATAGCTTCGAGTAAAATACCGATGGTCGTTAGAAGAAAGAGGGGATGCCACTCGGGGCATCCCCAAGCTTAGTTTCTTGCTCTCTTTGGATAATAGCTTGGCATGCCGGGGCATGCCCAAGCTTAGGCTCTTCCTACTCCTTATTCCTTCATCCATCGTAAGATAACCCAAAACTTGAAAACTTCAATCACACAAAACTCAACAAAACCTTCGTGAGATCTGTTAGTATAAGAAAGTAAATCACTACTATAAGTACTGTTGCAACCTATTCATATTTTATTCTTTCATTATATCTACTGTATTTCAACTTTTCTATGGCAAAAACTCATCAAAGAAAACCATAGAATCATCAAAACAAGCACACAACGCAAGGAAAACAGAATCTGTCAAAAACAGAACAGTCTGTAGCAATATGAATTGTTCGAATACTCCTGTAACTCCAAAAACCCTGAAACAATAGGACAAGCTGAGAAATTTGTATATCAATCTACTGTAAACAATTCAGAGTATTTCGTCGCTTCTGTGATTTTTAAAAATTCAAACTCTGGATGCAAAAGTTTCTGTTTTTTCCAGCAAGATCAAACAACTATCACTCACGAAGATCCTAAGGTTCTACTTGGCACAAACACTAATTAAAACACAATCATAACAGTAGCATAATTGTGCTAACACTCAAGAACAGAAAGCAAAAAGTAAAAATAAATTTTATTCATTGGGTTGCCTCCCAACAAGCGTTATAGTTTTACGCCCTTAGCTAGGCATAAGGCAAGGATCTAAATTTTGTCATCTTTGTTTCGAGATCCATAAGATGCCCCCATGATTGATTCATATGGTGGCCTAATTCTTGTTCTAGGGAAGTGTTCCATACCCTTCCTTAGTGGAAATTGGAACTTAATATTGCCTTCTTTCATATCAATCATGGCACCAATTGTGCGTAAAAACGGTCTACCAAGAATAATAGGACAAGATGAATTGCAATCAATATCAAGAACAATAAAATCTATGGGCACATAATTCCTATTTGCAAGAATAAGAACATCATTAATTCTTCCCATAGGCTTTTTAATAGTAGAATCCGCCAAGTGCAAATTTAAAGAGCATTCTTCAAGATTGGCAAGACCAAGCACATCACATAAATATTTCGGAATTGTAGAAACACTAGCACCCAAGTCACACAAAGAAAAACACTCATAATTTTTAATCTTGACTTTGATAGTAGGTTCCCATTCATCATGCAATTTTCTATGAATTGAAACTTCTAATTCCAATTATTCTTCCAAAGCTTTCATCATAGCATCAACAATATGTTTAGTAGAAGCTTTATTTTGTTCATAAGCATGGGGCGAATTTACCATGGATTGCAACAAAGAAATACAATCAATCAAAGAGCAACTATCATAATTGACGTCTTTGTAATAAAAAAGAGTGGGCACATCACTAGTTAAAGTTTTGACCTCTTCAAACCCACTTTTATCAATTTTCTCAACAAGATTTTCACCCTCCGAATTATCGGGACGCCTTCTAGCTAAAGTTGACTCTTCTCCAGTCCCTTTTTCATCAATCTTAACTCTACTAAACAAGGAATCCATAGAAGAAACACCAATCATTTTAAGATCTTCACCATTTTTATGAAAGCAATCACTAGAAAACACTTTTTCTAAAAATTCTCTTCTAGCTCTAAGCATAGCGGTTCTTTTCTTACTTTCATCCATAGAAACATAGAGAGCTTTAATTGATTCCTCAACTTTAGGCACAAAAAATTTCATCTTGATTTTTCACATCATGAGAAATTCTATCAACACTTCTAGACAAATCATCAATCATATTCAATTTTTCTTCTATGGTAGTGTTGAAAACTTTTTGCGTGTTGATAAATTCTTTAATATTATTCTCAAGATCAGAGGTGTTCCTATTATTATTATAAGATTGGTTGCCATAGGAATTACCATAATTATTAGAGGAATTTCTAGGAAAAGGCCTAGGATTAAAATTACCTCTATCAGCATTGTTATTGAAATCATTTCACGAGATAAAATTCACATCTACGGCATCACTATTTTGCTCAATCAAAGTAGACAAAGGCATATAATTGAAATCAATAGGAGCACTTTTACTAGCAACCAATTTCATGAGAGCATCAACTTTTTCACTCAAAGAAGAAATTTCTCCAAACGAATTAACTTTTTTACTAGTTGGAGCTCTTTCGGTATGCCATTGTGAATACTTTTCCATGATATTATCAAGCAATTTGGTGGCTTCACCCAAAGTAATTTCCATAAAAGTACCGTCCGCGGCGGAATCTAAAAGATTACGAGAAACAAAATTCAATCCCGCATAAAAAATTTGTATGATCATCCAAAGATTTAACCCATGAGTTGGGCAATTCCTTAGCATCATTTTCATCCTTTCCCAAGATTGTGCAACATGCTCATGTTCAAGTTGCTTGAAATTCATGATCTGGGTTCTAAGGGAAATAATTTTTGCGGGCGGAAAATACTTAGTGATAAAAGCATCTTTGCACTTATTCCAAGAATCGATACTATTGCGAGGCAAAGAAGAGAACCAATTTTTTACAGAATCACGCAAAGAAAACGGAAATAATTTCATCTTCACAACATCATTGTCCACATCTTTTTTCTTTTGCATATCGGATATCCATGAAGGTATTAAGATGGGACGCGACATCCTCATTAGGAGTACCAGAAAAATTGATCTTTCATAACAAGATTCAGCAAAGCAGTATTAATATCACAAGACTCCGCACTAGTGGCGAGAGGAGCAATAGGAGTGCCAATAAAATCATTGTTGTTGGTATTTGAGAAATCACATAACTTGGTGTTCTCTTGAGTCATGATGACTACGCAACAAGATTGCACTCAAAACAGATCCGGCAAGAAAACGACGAACGAAAAAGAGGGCGAATAGAACGGCAATATTCTTGTGAAGTGGGGGAGAGGAAAACGAGAGGCAAATGGCAAATAATGTAAATTGCATGGAGATAAGATTTGTGATTAGGAACCTGGTATATGTTGAAGATCCTTCCCAGCAACGGCGCCAGAAATTCCTTTTGATGCGGCTTGAAGCTACGTCGGTATTTCCCCAAAGAGGAAGGGATGATGCAGCACAGCGACGGTAGGTATTTCCCTCAGTGATGAAACCAAGGTTATTGAACCAGAAGGAGAATCAAGCAACACAAAGTAAACAGCACCTGCACACAAATAACAAATACTCGCAACCCGACATGTAAAAGGGGTTGTCAATCCCTTTCTGGTAGCGGCGCCCCAAGATAGGCAAATAAACGTGAATAAATTGTAGTAGATTGATAGATCAAACGCCAAATAAAATAAATAATAATAAATTGCACAAAGGTATTTTTGTATTTTTGGTTTAATAGATCTAAAAATAAAAGCAAAGGAAAAGTTGATCGCAAAGGCAAATATATGAGAAAGAGACCGGGGCCGTAGGTTTCACTAGTGGCTTCTCTCGAGAAAAATAGCAAACGGTGGGTAAAAAAATTACTGTTGGGCAATTGATTGAACTTCAAATAATCATGAAAATATCCAGGCAATGATCATTATATAGGCATCAGGTCCAAGATTAGTAGACCCACTCCTGCCTGCATCTACTACTATTACTCGACACATCGACCGCTATCCAGCATGCATCTAGTGTATTAAGTTCAGGAGAAACAGAGTAATGCAATAAGAACGATGACATGATGTAGACAAGATCTATTTATGTAGCAATAGACCACATCGTTTTATCCTTAGTAGCAACGATAGATACGTGTCGGTTCCCCTTCTGTCACTGGGATCAAGCACCGTAAGATCGAACCCACTACAAAGCACCTCTTCCCATTGCAAGATAAATAGATCAAGTTGGCCAAACAAAACCCAAATATCGGAGAAGAAATACGAGGCTATAAGAAATCATGCATATAAGAGATCAAAGAAACTCAAATAACTTTCATGGATATAAAAAGATCCATTTGATCATAAACTCAAAGTTCATCGATCCCAACAAACACACCGCAAACGAGTTACATCATATGGATCTCCAAGAGACCATTGTATTGAGAATTCAGCGAGAGAGAGGAAGCCATCTAGCTACTAACTACGGACCCGAAGGTCTACAAAGAACTACTCACGCGTCATCGAAGAGGCACCAATGGAAGTGGTGAACCCCTCCGTGATGGTGTCTAGATTGGATCCGGTGGTTCTGAACTCTGCGGCGGCTGGAATTGATTTTCATCGACTCCCCTAGGGTTTCTGGAATATTGGGGTATTTATAGAGTAAAGAGGCGATCCGGGGGCCTCCAGGCGCGGCCTAGTGTCTTGTTCTCCCCTCGGAGCAGCCCCCAGGTGTTTCTTTGGCCCATTGGTTGTCTTCTGGTCCAAAAAAATCTCCAAAAAGTTTCGCTGCGTTTGGACTCCGTTTGGTATTGATTTCCTGCGATGTAAAAACATGAAGAAAACAAAAACTGGCACTTGGTACTATGTCAATAGGTTAGTACCAAAAAATGATATAAAATGACTATAAAATGATTATAAAACATCCAAGATTGATAATAGAACAACATGGAACAATCAAAAATTATAGATACGTTGGAGACGTATCATGCGTCGTCCGGCAAGTCACCGCCTACTGTTTGCAAGACGGCGAGTTGTACCACAGGCGCCCCAATGGCTTCTCGTTGCGGTGCATTGCATAAGAGCAAGGGCACAAGTTGTTCGCCCACATCCACGGGGGAGATTGCGGGCATCACTCCTCATGCCGGCAAGCTGTTCTGAAGCGGCATCTATTGGCCTACTGAACTCCGCGACGCTGCTGAGCTAGTCCAATCCTGCAAAGCCTGCGAATTCCACGTCAAGCAGATCCGCCAGCGCATGGGCTCCAGATGATCCCGCTCTCATGGCCCTTTGCAGTCTGGGGGCTGGACATACTACGCCCCTTCCCTCGTGTGGCTGGTGTCTACCCCTACCTCTACAACGCCATCGACAAGTTCACCAAGTGGGCAGAGGTCGAACCCGTGCACACCATCCCGGCAGGCTCGGTCATCAAGTTCATCAATGCCCTCATGAGCCGGTTTGGTGTCCCCAACCGCATTATCACTGACAATGGCTCCCAGTTCACGAGTGGCCTCTTCAAGTCCTATTGCGCCAACCTCGGCACACAGATCCGCTACGCCTCTGTGGCGCACCCGTGAAGCAATGACCAGGCTGAGCGCGCCAATGCTGAGGTCCTCAAGGGCTGCAAGACAAGGAGCTTCAAGAAGTAGCTCAAAGCTTGTGGCAAGGGCTAGCTGGATGAGTTGTAGTCTGTGTTGTGGTCCATCCGCACAATGGCGCCCAAGCCTACTGGCAAGACTCCCTTCTTCCTTGTCTACGAGGCTGAGGCGGTCCTTCCCTCAGAGCTTAAACATGGCTCCCCACGAGTCTTGGCATTTGATGAAGCATGTCAGGATGGCTCGTGGGAGGCTGACCTGCTGCTCCTCGAGGAGGCCTGTCGCTAGGCCGCCCTTCATGCTGCAAGGTACCAACAGGCATTGCGCCGCTACCACAGTCGCAACATCCGCCCCCGCACCATTGAGGTCGGATACCCCATCCTGCGGTGGATCCTCCCCAGAGAGGGGCTCCACAAGCTCTCGCCTATGTGAGAAGGCCCTTTTAGGGTGTCCTCATCTCCAGGCCAGGCGCCGCCCGCTTGGAGACAGAGGACTGGGTTCCTGTGCCAAACGCCCGGAACATCGAACACCTCTGCAAGTTCTACCCGTGACCTTCACGCATACAAATAGAATGGGGTTGTACACGCCCCGGAGACTCTCATTGCGTTTGCCTCACGGGCATGCGATAGCTCCTGCCCACGCCTAGGTGGAAGCCCCATGCTCCGTGCTGGCGGAATGATCGAGCTGCGATCATACCCACACCCTGTGGAAGCCCCATGCTCCATGCTGGCAGAACGATCGAACCGCGATCACAGCCACATCCCGGTAGAAGCCCCATGCTTTGCGCTGGCGGAACAACAAATAGAGGGCGACCCACGGGCTGCACCAACCTCAAGCTGGCCCATGCCGGAGACGACAACCGCGTCTTTTTTTCTTTGTAATGGATTTGTGATCTTGTTTTAGTAAAGCTTGGGTTTTCCATTCGGTATGTGTTTCGCCTGGTTTTACTTCCCAAGCCGCGCGCGCTCGCGACCTCCCTCTTGAGTCTTTCGCGAGCGGGGGATAGACACGGTGCCTGTGCTCGGCTCAGTCCGAGCAGCGCTGAGGAACCCAAGCGACTGGGCTCTGGCTCGCGGGCCTGCTCCCGTGCACGCCACCCCACCAAGGTCCTTGGTGTCTTATCTCCTCGTGAAACGCTCATGAGCGAGCAAGCGAGCGTGCGCTGTTCCCTTGTTGTGCAACCTCCCATATGCAGTTTTCTATGCACGACTACCTTGGGGGGTCAGCCAAAGACGGCCACCCCAGCAGAAGGCCTTGAGAGCGAAAGACCTCAAGCGGAACCCTCACTGTCTCTTGAGCCCCTCATCTTCTGGCCTTGTCCAGGCATCGCGACCTGACATACCAGCACCGGATGAGGTTTGGTTGGGGGCTAGGTGTAACACCCCGAGTCCGATGCGCCAGGTGTCCTCCATTTATTCGCCGTCATTGCCATGTCATTTGCTGGCGTGTTGCTTTTTTCCATGTCATCTTGTGCATTGCATAGGCATGTTTTTCAAAACTTGCATCCGTCCGGGTCTCCCAGTTCTTTCCGTTATCCGCTCTGAGCCCAACCACACTCTCACATGCACCCGCCGCACCTCCCAGATCTTGTTTCATGAGCGGGATAAAATCGTTCTCAGAATGGGCCGAGATCTATCGAGTGGTCTTGGTACAACACCGGTAGACCGCTTGTCAAATTTCGTTCCATTTGGAGGTCGTTTGATGCCCCAACGGTTAACCGCGTTAACCGCCGGACCCCTTTCTCTTTGCAGCCCAGCACCCCTCCACAACAGCCCAATAGCCCATCAAAATCCCCTCCATGCTCTCCATCGTTGGATCACGATCCTATGGGCGAAAACCGCACCTCAATAGCCCTCTCCTAGCTCCCAGAATCTATAAATAGGCCCTCTCCCCCAAAATTCCAGATCAAACCCTAGCTTCTTCCTCCTCCCGCCACCGGACTGTAAGGGCATCTACTGCCCCTTAGTGATTTTGGTGTATTGAAGACTTATAGGTTAAGGGACTAATGTGTTTGTGAGTGTACACATGTCTATAAGTCTATGAGGAGTTTGATATTTACAGAGAAAGTCGGCCCCTAAAAATGAATATCTTCGACTGAAGACTTTGGATTTCTGAAGACTTTCTGAAGACTTTGAAAGTGAAGAAATTGGTGTGACCTTGAAGACTTGGTATTCATTCGAGGAACATGAAGCGTGAAGACTTTTGTTTTCGTAGTTTCATTTTCTCTTTCTTGAGTCATAGGAAACACCGTACTGTTAAAGGGGGTCGAGGAAATACTAAGGAAAAGTTTCCAAGTGATGCTCAACTCAAAATCCTACACCTACCAATCCCTTCGAGTGAAGCCATTGGAAATCTCATACAGTTCAGTCAATTTCTTCAGTGACAGAGACGAAGTTCTTCTGGTGTCCAAGGAATTTGTTCTGACTGAGGAGTTAGGAATTCGCCAGTGCGGATTGCCTACAAGTGAGGAACATGATAGCTCTGAGGAATTTGATAGTCAATTTTCCGAACGTTGCTGTGCTACGCGCCAGCTGTCGCAAAATATCTTCCCACCTAACGGTCATATCATTGAAGGGCATTTATGTCTTATCATGTCGGGCTGCTCCCTAGGCTATAAATAGCCGCCCCCTACAACCATTAGCTGGTTGGCTGCTCTAAGGGAAACTGACACTTGTCATTTGAGAGCATCCCATCCTTCGAGGACTTTGAGCGAAAATCATCAAGTGAGGAAAACCCAAACCCAAACACCTACAAACCCAAAGTGATTGAGCATCATTGAAGAGATTGATCCTGCGTGGATCCGACGCTTTCTACCTTTGAAGACTGTGCATCTTCTAGACGGTTAGGCGTCATGGTCTAGAGCATCCAAGAGGAAATTGTGGATCGCCGAGTGACCGAGTTTGTGAAAGTTTGGAAGTCACCTGAAGACTTACCACGAGTGATTGGGCGAGGTCTGTGTGACCTTAGCTCAAGGAGAATACGGTGAGGACTGTGTGTCCTCATTAAATACCTAGCCGCTCCAACCAGACGTACAACTGTCACAGCAGTTGGAACTGGTCTACCAAATCATTGTCTTCACCAAGCCTACTGGTTCTATTTCCTGAACTCTTTCATTTCCTCATTAATGTGTTGTGTGCTTGTTCACATCTGTTTGAAGACTTTGACTGAAGATTTTCTCAAATTCCTCAGTTCAATTTCTTCAGTCTGTTTGTCTTCATCCTGTTTTATCCCGTGCTTACGCTTTCTGTACTCTGTGCTTGTTTTCATTTCATCAAGATGTCCATGTTTATGTTCTGTCATGTTTGCATCTGAGTACTTATTCCGCTGCAAGTAGTTCTTCGCTTAGGAATTTCCTCACCCTGAAATTCCTGAGTGAAGAATTCATAAAAATCGCTTATTCACCCCCCCTCTAGTCGATTTAACACACTTTCAATTGGTATCAGAGCAAGGTACTCCCTTGTTCTGTGTGATTTTGGTTTAACCGCCTAGAGTTTTAGTTATGTCGACCGCAGGTATGATCAAGGTCTCTGCTGGGTGTCCTACCTTCGATGGGACATACTACCCCTACTGGAAGAATAAGATGCGAATGCATCTTGAGGCAATTGATAACGATCTCTGGTATGTTGTGGAGAATGGTGTCCCCTCTGTCACTCCTACCATCAACGCTGCTAACGTGAAGAGATTCAAGCAACTCGACTCTCAAGCGAAGAACATCATATGTTGCCATCTGAGCAAAGGGCAGTATGGCAGAGTGAGTGCTTTGGAGACAGCTAAGCTTATCTGGGATAGGCTGTCCAAAGTCAACGAAGGAGTCTCAACACAGCTTGACTCGCGAGTTGACGTTCTTCGCAATATCTTCAACCGCTTCAAAAGACTCGACAATGAAAATGTTCAGCAAACCTTCGATCGCCTCACTGACATCTCAAATGAGCTTCAAGCACTTGGTGCCACGGACATCACCGACCATGAGGTGGTGAAGAAATTGCTGAGATCGCTTGATTCCTCATTTGATACTCTGGCACTGATGATACAAGAACGTGGAGATTACAAGTCACTTGATGCCGCTGATATCCTCGAGAGGCTAAACACTCATGAGTTCCAGCTTGCTGAAAAGAGAGATCTCTATGGTTCGAGCTATGGCAGATCACGCACCCTGAAGGCCAAGGCAGCCTCTGAATCTGAAGGTGAAGATTCTGGTAGTAGCCTTGGTGATCTTGAAGAACTGAGCCAGGAGCTAGCATTGCTCGTGAAGAAATTTCAGAAGTTCCAAGATGTGGTCGTTTTGGAAAATCCTCAAGGAGTGATGATTCCTCATCCCGTGAGTACAAGAAAAGGCTATGCCACAAATGCAAGAAACCTGGTCACTACATTCAAGACTATCCTCAGTGGGAAAAGGAATCAAAGAAGAAGAAATACAAGGATTATAGTTCTGACGACTCAAAGAAGAAGAAGAAATCTTCAAAGTCTTCATCATCAAAATCCTTAAAGTCTTCATCTCACAAGAAGAGCAGCTCTAAGAATGCTCGGGCATTCATTGGCAAGGAAATGGACTCTGAAGCTGAATCTGAGGAACACGAGGAAGAGGAGGCATCTGAGGAGTCAGAATCTGGTGTGGCGAGCCTAGCCCTCGCTACTGCGTTCGTCAGCAAGTCCATCTTCAACACTGAAGAAAATGGTTTCTACAAAAAGGCTGATGACGACGACGATGATTACGCTCCCACCTATTGCTTCATGGCAAAGGGTGCCAAGGTACTCAAATATCCCTCCTCTGAATCAAGTGAGGATGAATCTGATGAAAACCTCAAGCCTAGCTACTCTAAACTTGCTAAGATTGCTGTGAAACAACAAAAGGCTTTTGAAAAGGTTCAAAACATGCTAGACAAAAGTGATGATATGTTGGGTGAAGAAATGGATCGCACTAAAACCTTAACTGGCAGTCTTCAGAGACTTCAGTCTAAGTTTGACAGCCTTCAAAGTCATCATAACACTCTCTTATCTAATCATGAGAAGCTTTCTTATGAATTTCTTCAAACAAAGCAAGATCTTGAAAAGCTAAGGGTGAGTTATGAAGATCTTCAGAAGGAGCGCGATTCATTACTTGCTCAACCAATCAGCGCTGCTCAGGAAGAATTTGTTCCTCCATGTTTGAAGTGCATTGAACGTGCATCTGCTAATTCTTCACCTGAATGTTCAAATGCTTCTAATGCTACAAATTCCTCACCTGTCTCTGCTATCACTAATTCCACATCTGAGGACATTGCTCGTATCATTGATGATGCAGGGCTGAAGGAATTGTATATGACAGGCATGTACAAAAGCCTCAAAGGGTATCAGGCTCTTTGTGATGTGCTTAAAAAGCAGATCCTCAACAAGAACCCTAGGAAAGAGGGTATTGCCTTTGAGAGGAAACTCAATGCTGATGCGACATACTGGAAGCCCGAGCAGTATCCCAAAACCTCATGGGTTGCTCCAAAGGGACCTCTAATAGATCCATCTACTCTATCTGGCTTTACATGTGAATCTCCTCATTCTTCTGATGAGTCATTTGACTCCAACTATAAACTGTTCAAAAATCAGAATGGTGAAGTATTTGCTATATATGTTGGCACTAACTGCAGGAACGGTTCCCCTATGAAGAAAATCTGGGTTCCCAAAAGGTGCCTTGAAAATCTTTAGGTGAATGTCATCGTGACACCACCTATGAAGAATAGGAACCCCAGATCAAATTCTTCATATGGACCAAATTCTTCATATGAATCCAAGTCCTCATACGGACCAAATTCCTCACGTGGATCAAATTCCTGAAAATGATCAAAGTCCTCACGTGAAGATCATCATGCTAACACTTCTGTTTCGCAGGGAAGATCTAAGGGCTATGAATATGTGCATTATTCTTCAAACCATTATGTCCATAAGTCCTCGAAGAATTTCTCTGCTTACTCATATGCTTATCCTAACTCCTCCTATGTGAAACGAAGTGGGACGGCTTCTATGCCACCTTTCTCTTATGGAGCTCGCAGAATGATGAACTCTTTGCCACGCTTTCAGATGTGGGTGGTGAAGGAAAAGAACTAATCTCTTATGCAGGGTCAGGTCTCCAGACGTGCTTAAACGTGTGAAGAATTTATTGGAGACCTGAAAATTGCCTGAAAGGACGCAGGCTAATCATGAAGAAATGAATCCTCATTTATCACGTCCTCATACTGCTTTATCTTTTCTATTGCTTGATGAAATTGATCTGATGAAATTGATGTCATATTCTTCACTGATGAAGTATATGAGTTCGTAAGTTGCACTAATTCATCTGCAGGATGATCTACCCAAAGCCACTGAATAGGTCCTCGATAGTGGATGTACAAATCACATGACTGGTGACAAGAATCTATTGATGGATGTTCCCTTATCTCCATCGCATCTGAAGCATATCATCTTCGCTCACAAAGGCAAAATCAAGGTATTGGGTCTAGGTAAGGTTGCGATCTCAAAGGATCGACACATGGACAAAATCATGCTTGTCGAGTCCTTAGGATACAAACTCATGTCAGTCTCAATGCTTTGTGATCTTGATATGGTTGTTATCTTTGGCAAGTATCGTTGTGTTGTGATCATGGAAGCTGACAATTCCAAAGTCTTCGAAGGATTTAGGAGAGGAGATCTGTATATTGTTGATTTCTCTACAGGACCACAACCAGCTATATGTCTACTTGCAAAAGCTTCAGAAGGCTGGCTATGGCATTGACGACTTGGTCATGCTGGCATGAGGAATCTGCACATGCTCGCGAAGAAGAAGCATGTCTGGCATTGGGAATGTCAAATTCCTCAAGGATCACTTGTGCGGAGCGTGTGAGGCTGGAAAGATGACCAAGGACAAGCATCCAGCGAAGACTATCATGACTACCACTCGACCATTTGAATTGCTTCACATGGATCTCTTTGGTCCTAACCATTACTCTGCATTCACTAATGAAGCATCTCTATATGGCTTTGTTATTGTTGATGATTACTCTCGTTACACATGGGTACATATTGAGACTTACAAACTTGGTATTACTCACGAGTTATCTGCTCCTTATACTCCTCAGCAGAATGGCGTCGTGGATGTTGGGGAACGTAGCAATAATTCAAAATTTTCCTACGTGTCACCAAGATCAATCTAGGAGATTTTAGCAACGAGAGAGAGGGAGTGCATCTTCCTACCCTTGAAGATCGCTAAGAGGAAGCGTTACAAGAACGCGGTTCATGGAGTCGTACTCGCGGCGATTCAAATCGCGGAAGATCCGATCTAGCGCCGAACGGACGGCGCCTCCACGTTCAACACACGTACAGCCCGGGGACGTCTCCTCCTTCTTGATCCAGCAAGGGGAGAGGAGAAGTTGAGGGAGAACTCCAGTAGCACGACGGCGTGGTGGCAATGGAGCTCGTGGTTCTCCGGCAGAGCTTCGCTAAGCACTACGGAGGAGGAGGAGTTGGAGGAGGAGAGGGCTACGCCAGGCAAGGGGTGCGGCTGCCCTCCCACCCCCTCACTATATATAGGGGGAAGGGGAGAGGGGGCCGGCCCCTCTAGATGGATCTAGAGGAGGAGGCGGCGACCAGGGGAAACCCTAGATAGGTTTGGGCGCCCCCACCCCCTAGGAAACTTGCCCCCCAAGCCAGGAGGGGCGGCTGCCCTAGGGGTGGCGTCCCCACCTCTCTTGGTTACGTGAGAGGGGTTGGGAGGGGCGCACAGCCCCTTAGTGGGCTGGTTTGCCCCTTCCCCTTGGCCCATAAGGCCCTCCAACGCTTGCCGGGGCCTCCGAAACCCGTTTCGGACATGCTGGCCATAGCTTGGTACCCCCCGGAACAATTCCGGACTCCATTACCCTTCGTCCAATATACCGATCTTCACCTCCGGAGCATTCCGGAGCTCCTCGTCATGTCCGGGATCTCATCCAGGACTCCGAACAACCTTCGGTAACCACATACTATTTCCCATAACAACTCTAGCGTCACCGAACCTTAAGTGTGTAGACCCTACGGGTTCGGGAACCATGCAGACATGATCGAGACACCTCTCCGGTCAATAACCAATAGCGGGATCTGGATACCCATATTGGCTCCCACATGTTCCACGATGATCTCATCGGATGAACCACGATGTTGGGGATTCAATCAATCCCGTATACAATTCCCTTTGTCTATCGGTATGTTACTTGCCCGAGATTCGATCGTCGGTATCCCAATACCTCGTTCAATCTCGTTACCGGCAAGTCTCTTTACTCGTTCCGTAACGCATGATCCCGTGGCTAACTCATTAGTCACATTGAGCTCATTATGATGATGCATTACCAAGTGGGCCCAGAGATACCTCTCCGTCATACGGAGTGAAAAATTCCAGTCTTGATTCGTGCCAACCCAACAGACACTTTCGGAGATACCTGTAGTGCACCTTTATAGCCACCCAGTTACGTTGTGACGTTTGGTACACCCAAAGCATTCCTACGGTATCTGGGAGTTGCACAATCTCATGGTCTAAGGAAATGATACTTGACATTAGAAAAGCTCTTAGCAAACGAACTACACGATCTTGTGCTATGCCTAGGATTGGGTCTTGTCCATCACATCATTCTCCTAATGATGTGATCTCGTTATCAATGACATCCAATGTCCATCGTCAGGAAACCATAACCATCTATTGATCAACGAGCTAGTCAACTAGAGGCTTAGGGACATGTTGTGGTCTATGTATTCACACATGTATTACGGTTTCCAGTTAATACAATTATAGCATGAAAAATAGACAATTATCATGAACAAGGAAATACAATAATAACCATTTTATTATTGCCTCTAGGGCATATTTCCAACAGTCTCCCACTTGCACTAGAGTCAATAATCTAGTTCACATCACTATGTGATTGTAATGAATCCAACACCCATGGGGTTTGTTCATATCTCGCTTGTGGGAGAGGTTATTAGTCAATGGGTCTGAACCTTTCAGATCCGTGTGTGCTTTAAAAATCTCTATGTCATCTTGTAGATGCAGCTACCACACGCTACTTGGAGCTATTCCAAATAACTGCTCTACTATACGAATCCGGTTTACTACTCAGAGTCATCCGGATTAGTGTCAAAGTTTGCATCGACGTAACCCTTTACGATGAACTCTTTTACCACCTCCATAATCGAGAAAATTCCTTAGTCCACTAGGTACTAAGGATAAGTTCGACCGCTATCATGTGATCCATTCCTGGATCACTCTTGTACCCCTTGACTGACTTATGGCAAGGCACACTTCAGGTGCGGTACACAACATAGCATACTGTAGAGCCTACGTCTAAAGCATAGGGGACGACCCTCGTCCTTTCTCTCTCTTCTGCCGTGGTCATGTTTTGAGTCTTACTCAATACTCACACCTTGAACACAGCCAAGAACTCCTTCTTTGCTGATCTATTTTGAACTCCTTCAAAATCTTGTCACGATATGTATTCATTTGAAAGTACTATTAAGCATTTTGATCTATCCTTATAGATCTTGATGCTCAATGTTCAAGTAGCTTAATCCAGGTTTTCCATTGAAAAAACACTTTTCAAATAACCCTGTATGCTTTGCAGAAATTCTACATCATTTCTGATCAACAATATACTCATAAAAAATTCTATAGTGCTCCCACTCACTTCTTTGGAAATACAAGTTTCTCATAAACTTTGTAAAACCCAAAATCTTTGATCATCTCATCAAAGCGTACATTCCAACTCCGAGATGCTTACTCCAGTCCTTAGAAGGATTGCTGGAGCTTTGCATACTTGTTAGCATCTTTCAGGATTGACAAAACCTTCTGGTTGTATCACATACAACCTTTCCTCAAGAAAATCGTCGAGGAAACAATGTTTTTGACATCCTATCTGCAAGATTTCATAAATAATGCAGTAACTGCTAATATAATTCCAACAGACTCTTAGCATCGCTACGAGTGAGAAAATCTCATCGTAGTCAACTCCTTGAACTTGTCGGAAAACATCTTAACGACAAGTCGAGCTTTCTTAATGGTGACACTTACCATCATTGTCTGTCTTCCTTTTAAAATCCATCTGCACCCAACAGCCTTACGACCATCAAGTAGTTCTTCCATAGTCTATACTTTGTTTTTATACATGGATCCTCTCTCGGATTTTATGGCCTCGAGCCATTCGTCGGAATCTGGGCCCACCATCGCTTCTCCATAGCTCGTAGGTTCATTGTTGTCTAGCAACATGACTTCCAAGACAGGATTACGTACCACTCTGAAGTAGTACGCATCCTTGTCGATCCTACGAGGTTTGGTAGTGACTTGATCCGAAGTTTCATGATCACTATCATAAGCTTCCACTTCAATTGGTGTAGGTGCCACAGGAACAACTTCTTGTGCCCTGCTACACACTAGTTGAAGTGACGGTTCAATAACCTCATCAAGTCTCCACCATCCTCCCACTCAATTCTTTCGAGAGAAACTTTTCCTCGAGAAAGGACCCGTTTCTAGAAACAATCACTTTTGCTTCCAGATCTGAAATAGGAGGTATACCCAACTGTTTTGGGTATTCTATGAAGATGCATTTATCCGCTTTGGGTTCGAGCTTATCAGCCTGAAACTTTTTCACATAAGCGTCGCAGCCCCAAACTTTTAAGAAACGACAGCTTAGGTTTCTCTAAACCATAGTTCATACGGTGTCGTCTCAACGGAATTGCGTGGTGCCCTATTTAAAGTGAATGCGGTTGTCTCTAATGCCTAACCCATAAATGATAGTGGTAATTCGATAAGAGACATCATGGTATGCACCATATCCAATAGGGTGCAGTTATGATGTTCGGACACACCATCACACTATGGTGTTCCAGGCGGTATTAGTTGTGAAACAATTTCCACAATGTCTTAATTGTGTGCCAAACTCGTAACTCAGATATTCATCTCTATGATCATATCATAGACATTTTATCCTCTTGTCACGACGATCTTCAACTTCACTTTGAAATTACTTGAACCTTTCAATAATTCAGACTTGTGTTTCATCAAGTAAATATACTCAGCATCTACTCAAATCATCTGTGAAGTAAGAACATAACGATATCCACTGCGTGCCTCAGCACTCATTGGACTGCACACATCAAAATGTATTACTTCCAACAAGTTGCTTTCTTGTTCCATCTTACTGAAAACGAGGCCTTTCAGTCATCTTGCCCATGTGGTATGATTTGCATGTCTCAAGTGATTCAAAATCAAGTGAGTCCAAACGATCCATCTGTATGGAGTTTCTTCATGCATATCTACCAATAGACATGGTTCGCATGTCTCAATCTTTTCAAAAACGAGTGAGTCCAAAGATCCATCAACATGGAGCTTCTTCATGCGTTTTATACCAATATGACTCAAATGGCAGTGCCACAAGTATGTGGTACTATCATTACTATCTTATATCTTTTGGCATGAACATGTGTATCACTACGATCGAGATTCAATAAACCATTCATTTTAGGTGCAAGACCATTGAAGGTATTATTCAAATAGACAGAGTAACCATTATTCTCCTTAAATGAATAACCGTATTGCGATAAACATAATCCAATCATGTCTATGCTCAACGCAAACACCAAATAACAATTATTTAGGTTTAACACCAATCTCGATGGTAGAGGGAGCATGCGATGCTTGATCACATCAACCTTGGAAACACTTCCAACACATATCGTCATCTCACCTTTAGCTAGTCTCCGTTTATTCCGTAGCCTTTTATTTCGAGTTACCAACACTTAGCAACCGAACCGGTATCTAATACCCTGGTGCTACTAGGAGTACTAGTAAAGTACACATTAATATAATGTATATCCAATATACTTCTGTCGACCTTGCCTGCCTTCTCATCTACCAAGTATCTAGGGTAGTTCTGCTTCAGTGACCGTTCCCCTCATTACAGAAGCACTTAGTCTCGGGTTTGGGTTCAACCTTGGGTTTCTTCACTAGAGCAGCAACTGATTTGCCGTTTCATGAAGTATCCCTTCTTTCCCTTGCCCTTCTTGAAACTAGTGGTTTTACTAACCATCAACAATTGATGCTCCTACTTGATTTCTACTTTCGCGGTGTCAAACATCGTGAGTTGCTCAAGGATCATCATGTCTATCCCTGATATGTTATAGTTCATCACGAAGCTCTAATAGCTTGGTGGCAGTGACTACGGAGAACCATCACTATCTCGTCTGGAAGATTAACTCCCACTCGATTCAAGCGATTGTAGTACTCAGACAATCTGAGCACATGCTCAACGATTGAGCTTTTCTCCCTTAGTTTGCAGGCTTAAGAAACTTGTCAGAGGTCTCATACCTCTTGACGTGGGCACTAGTCTGAAATCCCAATTTTAGTCTTTGGAACATCTCATATGTTCTGCGACGTTTCAAAAACGTCTTTGGCGCCTCAATTCTAAACCGTTAGCAGCACACACTGAACTATCACGTAGTCATCAAAACGTGTATGTCAGATGTTCGCAACATCCACAGACGACGCTCGAGGTTCAGCACACCGAGCGGTGCATTAAGGACATAAGCCTTCTGCGCAGCATTGAGGACAATCCTCAGTTTACGGACCCAGTCCGCATAATTGCTACTATCAACTTTCAACTAAATTTTCCCCGCAAAAAAAAAACTTTCAACTAAATTTTCTCTAGGAACATATCTTAAACAGTAGAACCAAAGTGTAATCTATGACATAATTTGCAAAGACCTTTTGACTATGTTCATGATAATTAAGTTCATCTGATTATTTAATGAACTCCCACTTAGATAGACATCCCTCTAGTCATCTAAGTGATGCATGATCCGAATCGACTAGACCGTGTCCGATCATCACGTGAGACGGACTAGTCATCAACGGTGAACATCTCCATGTTGATCATATCTACTATACGACTCATGTTCGACCTTTCGGTCTCTTGTGTTCCGAGGCCATGCCTGTACATGCTAGGCTCATCAAGTCAACCTAAGTGTTTCGCATGTGTAAATCTGGCTTACACCCGTTGTATGCGAACGTTAGAATCTATCACACCCGATCATCACGTGGTACTTCGAAACAACGAACCTTCGCAACGGTGCACAGTTAGGGGGAACACATCTCTTGAAATTTTAGTGAGGGATCATCTTATTTATGCTACCGTCGTTCTAAGCAAATAAGATGTAAACATGACAAACAACACATGCAAATCATAAAGTGACATGATATGGCCAATATCATCTTGCGCCTTTTGATCTCCATCTTCGAGGCGCGGCATGATCACCTTCGTCACCGGCATGACACCATGATCTCCATCATCATGATCTCCATCATCGTGTCTTCATGAAGTTGTCTCGCCAACTATTACTTCTACTACTATGGCTAACGGTTAGCAATAAAGTAAAGTAATTACATGGCGTTTTTCATTGACACGCAGGTCATACAATAAATTAAGACAACTCCTATGGCTCCTGCCGGTTGTCATACTCATCGACATGCAAGTCGTGATTCCTATTACAAGAACATGATCAATCTCATACATCACATATATATAATTCATCACATCCTTTTGGCCATATCACATCACATAGCATACCCTGCAAAAACAAGTTAGACGTCCTCTAATTGTTGTTGCATGTTTTACGTGGCTGTTATGGGTTTCTAGCAAGAACGTTTCTTACCTACGCAAAAGCCACAATGGTGATATGCCAATTGCTATTTACCCTTCTTAAGGACCCTCTTCATCGAATCCGATCCGACTAAAGTGGGAGAGACAGACACCCGCTAGCCACCTTATGCATCAAGTGCATGTCAGTCGGTGGAACCTGTCTCACGTAAGAGTACGTGTAAGGTCGGTCCGGGCCGCTTCATCCCACAATGCCGCCGAATCAAGATAAGACTAGTATCGGCAAGCAAATTGACCAAATCATCGCCCACAACTACTTTGTGTTCTACTCGTGCATAGAATCTACGCATAGACCTAGCTCATGATGCCACTGTTGGGGAACGTAGCAATAATTCAAAATTTTCCTACGTGTCACCAAGATCAATCTAGGAGATGCTAGCAACGAGAGAGAGGGAGTGCATCTTCATACCCTTGAAGATCGCTAAGCGGAAGCGTTACAAGAACGTGGTTGATGGAGTAGTACTAGCGGCGATTCAAATCGTGGAAGATCCGATCTACAGCCGAACGGATGGCGCCTCCGCGTTCAACACACGTACAGCCCGGGGACGTCTCCTCCTTCTTGATCCAGCAAGGGGAGAGGAGAAGTTGAGGGAGAACTCCAGCAACACGACGGCGTGGTGGCAATGGAGCTCGTGGTTCTCCGGCAGAGCTTCGCTAAGCACTACGAAGGAGGAGGAGGAGTTGGAGGAGGAGAGGGCTGGCCAGGCAAGGGGTGCGGCTGCCCTCCCACCCCCTCACTATATATAGGGGGAAGGGGAGAGGGGGCCGGCCCCCCTAGATGGATCTAGAGGAGGAGGCGGCGGCCAGGGGAAACCCTAGATGGGTTTGGCGCCCCCACCCCCTAGGAAACTTGCCCCCCAAGCCGGGAGGGGCGGCTGCCCTAGGGGTGGCGTCCCCACCTCTCCTGGTTACATGAGAGGGGTTGGGAGGGGCGCACAGCCCCTTAGTGGGCTGGTTTTCCCCTTCCCCTTGGCCCATAAAGCCCCCCAACGCTTGCCGGGGCCTCCGAAACCCCTTTCGGGCATGCTGGCCATAGCCTGGTACCCCCCGGAACAATTCCGGACTCCAATACCCTTCGTCCATTATAACGATCTTCACCTCCGGACCATTCCGGAGCTCCTCGTCATGTCCGGGATCTCATCCGGGACTCCGAACAACCTTCGGTAACCACATACTATTTCCCATAACAACTCTAGCGTCACCGAACCTTAAGTGTGTAGACCCTACGGGTTCGGGAACCATGCAGACATGATCGAGACACCTTTCCGGTCAATAACCAATAGCGGGATCTGGATACCCATATTGGCTCCCACATGTTCCACGATGATCTCATCGGATGAACCACGATGTCGGGGATTCAATCAATCCCGTATACAATTCCCTTTGTCTATCGGTATGTTACTTGCTCGAGATTCGATCGTCGGTATCCCAATACCTCGTTCAATCTCGTTACCGACAACTCTCTTTACTCGTTCCGTAACGCATGATCCCGTGGCTAACTCATTAGTCACATTGAGCTCATTATGATGATGCATTACCAAGTGGGCCCAGAGATACCTCTCCGTCATACGGAGTGAAAAATCCCAGTCTTGATTCGTGCCAACCCAACAGACACTTTCGGAGATACCTGTAGTGCACCTTTATAGCCACCCAGTTACGTTGTGACGTTTGGTACACCCAAAGCATTCCTACGGTATCTGGGAGTTGCACAATCTCATGGTCTAAGGAAATGATACTTGACATTAGAAAAGCTCTTAGCAAACGAACTACACGATCTTGTGCTATGCTTAGGATTGGGTCTTGTCCATCACATCATTCTCCTAATGATGTGATCCCGTTATCAATGACATCCAATGTCCATGGTCAGGAAACCATAACCATCTATTGATCAACGAGCTAGTCAACTAGAGGCTTACTAGGGACATGTTGTGGTCTATGTATTCACACATGTATTACGGTTTCCAGTTAATACAATTATAGCATGAACAATAGACAATTATCATGAACAAGGAAATACAATAATAACCATTTTATTATTGCCTCTAGGGCATATTTCCAACAGTGGAGCGCAAGAACAGGACTCTTGTTGAGATGGCTCGCACTATGCTTGATGAATACAAGACGCCTCGTCATTTCTGGATTGAGGCAATTGATACCGCGTGCCACATCATCAACAGGGTATATCTACACAAATTCTTCAAGAAGACTGCATATGAACTCCTCACTGACAAGAAACCCAATGTGAGTTATTTCAAAGTCTTCAGTGCTAAATGTTGGATTAGATATCCTCATCACAATCCTAAATTTGCACCGAAAGCACATGAAGGTTTTATGCTTGGTTACGGAAAGGACTCGCACACCTACAGAGTCTTCAACAACGTTCACCACAAGGTTGTTGAAACTGTAGATGTGCGGTTCGATCAAACTAATGGCTCGCAAAGAGAGCACCTACCTCCTATGCTAGATGAAAAATCACCCGAGGAATCCATCAAGTTCAAGGCTACTGAGGATGTCATTCCTACCGAAGAATCTTCTGAAGAAGTCATTCCAGAATGGGAAGAACGTCATGCTGATGCACCTGAGGAAAATGGTGCTGAAGAAAATGCTGATCAAATTCCTCAACGACAACCAACTCATCCTCGTGTTGCAAATGAAGTGCAAATTGAGAAAATCATCAGCGACATCAACGCACCAGGTCCTCTCACACGCTCAAAAGCTTCACAGTTGTCTAACTTTTGTGGGCATTTTGCCTTCATCTCTATCACAGAGCCCACTAAGGTAAATGAAGCATTTTTGGAGCATGAGTGGATTCAAGCTATGCAAGAGGAATTACATCAATTTGAGCTCAACAACGTCTGGGAACTGGTCAAACGTCCAGATCCTCGCAAGCACAATATCATTGGCACAAAGTGGATCTACCGCAACAAGCAAGATGAAAATGGCCTTGTGGTGAGGAATAAGGCACGGCTTGTAGCTCAAGGCTACACACAGGTTGAAGGAATTGATTTTGATGAAACTTTTGCACCTGTTGCTAGACTTGAGGCTATTCGCATATTACTTGGTTATGTTAACCATCATGATATCATCTTATATCAAATGGATGTGAAAAGTGCATTCCTCAATGGTAAGCTTGAGGAAGAAGTATATGTTGCTCAACCCCCAGGTTTTGAAGATCCAAAGCATCCTGACAAACTCTTCAGACTCAATAAGGCTCTCTATGGCCTCAAACAGGCCCCTCGGGCGTGGTATGATACTTTGAAGAAATTCCTCATGAAGAAAGGCTTCAAACCCGGTTCACTTGACCCAACTCTTTTCACTAAATCTTATGATGATGAATTGTTTGTGTGCCAAATATATGTTGATGATATCATTTTTGGCTGTACTGACCAAAGTTACAGTGATGAATTTGCCTATATGATGAGTGAAGAATATCAAATGTCTATGATGGGAGAATTGAAATTCTTTTTAGGTCTTCAAATTCGTCAACAGCGCAATGGCATATTCATATCTCAGGAGAAATACCTCAAGGATGTAGTGAGGAAATTCGGCATGCAAGATTGCAAAGGCCTCAAAATCCCTATGCCCACAAATGGCCGTCTATGCACTGATGAAAATGGTATTGACTTCGATCAAAAGGTATACCGCTCCATGATTGGTTCTCTATTGTATTTATGTGCATCTAGGCCAGATATTATGCTTAGTGTTTGCATGTGTGCCCGATTTCAAGCTACACCGAAGGAATCACACCATAAGGCTGTGAAACATATTCTTCGATATCTAGCTCACACACCAACACTTGGATTATGGTATCCCAAGGGCTCGGCTTTTGATCTCATTGGATATCCAGACTCTGACTATGCTGGTGATCGTGTGGACCGCAAGTCAACATCAGGCACATGCCATTTCCTTGGACGATCCTTGGTCTGTTGGTCCTCGAAGAAACAGAACTGCGTATCACTGTCTACTGCTGAAGTTGAGTACATTGCTACTGGTTCTTGTTGTGCTCAATTGCTGTGGATGAAGCAAACCCTCAAGGACTACAGCGTCAACATGAAGAATGTGCCTCTCTACTGTGACAATGAGAGTGCCATCAAGATTGCTCATAAATCAGTTCAGCACTCGAAGACAAAGCACATTCAGATTCATCATCATTTCCTTCGTGATCATGTGTTGAAGGGCGACATCTCTATTGAGCATGTGAAGACTAAAGAACAGCTAGCCGATATCTTCACAAAGCCCTTGGATGAGAAGAGATTTAGCAAGTTGCGGTGTGAGCTAAATATCCTAGAATCTTCGAATGTCCTTTGAAAGGGACACACATCCTAACACTTATGCAAAATTGATGACTTAGATGTGCAACACATGAAGAAACGTATTTCTTCAAATCAATGAAGACTAACACTCTAAGTGTGAAGAAATTAACGAAGAATTTGATTCTCAGAACCCTACGACAATTGTATGCGGTGTCTGAAATCATCATTCTTATACGGTGGGTCACGCCACCACCAAAAGTTGAAAATCTTCAATTTGAGTTTTTCCTCATTTTTGAATTTCCTCAGTTGTTCAATTTCTTCAACTTTGCATTGTCTTCGCTCTTTCCGTTGTTGTTCTTCATTGTCAATAGTTATATATATGAGTTTATGTCCTCTACAACATTCACTTATTGCTATTTCTTCAAGTTGCTTTTTTCTGCTAAGTGAATGTGATCGGACCCTTCCCCCTCTATGCTAAACTGAACCGAGTCTATTCACAAATTCTTCATGTGCGTTCTATTTGAAGCTCGTTCAAAATCATCACTTTGTCCTTGTCAGCTGAAGAATTTGCGAACAACACTTTAAAACTTATCTTATCTGAATTTTCGGCTTTTGCCGCTCAAACCGTTCCACATTCCACGATATATTATCCTATTCACCCACGATCGCGCACGATCGCCACCTCTCAGTATGTGGGTGACACATGTCACACGAATGAGAAGGGTCAGGGGCACGTTCGTCCAATTTCCTCGGGCGAGCAGTTTTTCACTTCGGCTATAAATACCCCCTCCCTTCCTCACTTCGTTTTTACTCCGCTCGACCTTGCTCCCTCGCTCGAGCTCTCAAAACCTAGCGCCACCGCTACTTCCATAGTCGCCGGTGAGGAAGAGCTTCACTGCCTCGACCTCGTCGCCGTCGTACTCGCGCCGGCTGCGGATTTCTTCACTCCGCCATCGCTGTAGCTGTTTTCCTCTGCCGAGTTAGGGCGTGGAAGATCTGAACTGACGAACTTCTAAATCTACACTTCACAGTTTGTCGTGTTCTTCATCAGGGGTAATTAAAAGCTACTTTTACTGCCCTTGTTTATTCTGATGTTTTCTTCAAAATCTTCAAAAGGTGTTTTTTCTTCAAATCTTGACACACTAAACACCTCACACAACATCTGTTCTTGATCTGTTTCCCTAAGCAACATTTTTTCTTCAAGATTCGTCAATTGTGTGGATTTTCAATCTATACAACTCTGGAACCCGAGTCAAAGAACGCTTAGTGAAATTCCTCAAACTTGTTCGATTTGCAAAAACTTCTGAGAACGCATATGACCTCTCCAAATTCTTCGCAACTATATTCTGTTCACAGGTACACATGTCCGCTGCTGAATCACTAGGTTGTCATCAACTTAACTCATTTGCAGCGTTCCTCGAAGAAAAGTTGCACACCTCTTCAGAGAATTCTATTGTTCAAATTCCTCAGCTGAAGAAAATGGGTGACGGCAAGAAACCTCAGAAGGGAGGAAAGAAATTAGAAGTCAACACAGCGTTTGAAATCCTTGAGGATATCTATGACGAATATTGCACTCCTGATGAGGCCAAACATGGCAAGGAGACTAAGAATGAGCGCAAAGTGCGCATTCAGAGGATAGAGAGGAGATGGGCCAGAGAATGGAGGGAATATCGTTATGTTACACCCAAGTACATGAAGAAATTCGCTGTACACCCTCCATGCCCAAGCCCTCCATTGGCACCTGGCCAAGTTGCTGATCCCTCTAGCATCAGAAGAGGTGAAGAATTTCCAAAGGAATGGGCTAAGCGTCAAGCCAAGATGGTCAAAGTGGCAAAAGAAGCAGTGAAGAAATTTAATGAAGATTCTGCTGCTGCTGCTGTTGAGGCCTCTGCTAGCAAGCCTAAGAAGGCCATGCCTAAGAAGCCTGCACACAAGCCCATGGCTTCTGCATCAAAGTCCTCACAGCCAAGCTCATCTGCAATGCCCTCACGGCAAATTCCTCAAGTTGCACCGGCTCCTCCAAAGTTCTCAGCTCCTCCGTCCAAATCCTCAGCACCTATTTTACGCATCTCGCCTCGTGCCAAAGGACAACAGGCATCTCCATTGCCTCAGGAGCCTCTGCAAGTTCTTCTGCTCCTCCGCATTCCTCAACTGGCCCCACTCTACTAAGGCCACTGCTGGACGAGGTTCTCGACCAAGTCCTCACAAGAAGTAGGTCGCCTTCCATGTGCCTTCTGATGCTGATGAAGCTAATGATGAGGAACTAGCTGAAATCATCAGAGACAGACAACAAAGGGCCGCTAGAGCCAAGGGCAGTGTTGTGCCACTTTTGTTGGATCTTAAGAAGATCCTGGATTTCATTGATCTATGGCACAAAGATCCAAACACTCCCTTGCCAGAACTGAATCTCACACCTGGCCAAAGTCATATGTTGTCGACTTTCATAGCTGAAGAAAAATGGAAATTTGAGAAGGCCAGGCAGTTGAAGAAAGCACAGTACAAGAAGGAGCGCATTCTCAAGAAGAATATTGTGAAAATTACCACTGATGAACTGATTGCCGCTCAGACTGAGATCAAAAAACTCAGTGATGAATTTGAAGCATACCGTGCTGATTGGCTTGGAGCCAAGGTCAGATTTGTGAAGTTAGCTGAGAAATTCACTACCAATGTTGCAGCATCATCGCAACAAGAAATTCCTCAGGCTGAGGCATCTGCTGAGCCGACTGAAGAACATGCCAGCACCGCTGATGAAAATCAGGCTGCTGATGAATCTGCTAGCACCAGGGCTAATGACTGCATTCCAGCCGTTGATGACTCTGCCAGGGCAACCACTAGTGTTGTGCCTGAAGAAACTGTCAGGACAGCTGAAGCTTCAACCGCTGTGCCTGAAGAAACTGATCATGCCAGGGCAACTGCATTAGTTGTGCCTAAAGATATTGAGCCAATTTCCTCTGCTCCTCCTGCACCTACACCAAGTACAATTCTTCCTTCTGCATCAGATGTGAAGAAGACCAAGGCTGCGGAGCGTGTAGCTGTGAAGAAAAGGAAAGCCTCAACTTCATCAGAATCTTCAGCTTTGAAGAAGATGAAGAAATTGACTAGCTCTTTTGAGAATCCGATTGATGCTGTTCCAGTCTCAAGCATGCCTTCAAAGGAACTCGTTCCTTTTGATGAAGAATATGTGATCCCAAACAGATCCGATGAAGCTATTCCTTCTGTTGCTTCTTCAGAGTAGTTGGATGAAGAAATTGAAGTGGATGCAATCCCTTCAACCCCAGTTGTCTCGTCGCCCATGCCTCAGTTCACAGCTGAAGAGGCCAGCGTTCAAGGAATGAGTGAAGAAGATGAGGATGTGGACATTGGGTGCACAACACCAGTGATGAATGATGACTTTTGGGAAAGTCAGCACCCCAACTCTCCCTTGTTCACTCCTTTGCAACAAATTCCTCAGTCCCCAGTGCATACTGAAGTCCAAATTGGATCTGAAGAACCACACCCCACTCCGTCTATTCGTGAAGAGATTCGAGCCACTAGTGTTGATGAAATTGCTGCTGAAGGATTGAAGACCCAGGCTGGCACTGAAGAAACTGAAATTCCTTAGCATGTGGATCCTGAGATTGCGATTCCTGAGGTTGTGATGCAATTGACTGACACTCCTCAGCCCAAGCCAAAGGACCCCTTCTCAAAGAAGCAAAACTTCAAGGCTGATGACTTCTTCCACGAGCACGTATTCTTCACGGACTACAACCCCTATGACTCTGCTCGTCTTATAAGGGAGCGTTTCTGGACTGCCAGCCAAGCCAACTTCTATTCTTCACTGCTTTTCAACAAAGAGAAAGTCTTCGACCATGAGCATAATCCTCACATGGACATGGAATCGATGCCTTGCTTCTCGCCAGTCCTCAGTGTTCTTCATGACGCTGGACTACTCAACTTCTGCACGGATATTGTTGATTGGAATGAAGAGCTAATTCTTCAGTTCTATGCAATGCTGCACATCACAGGCGATGCTGCCAATGTGAACTCTTGGGTATTTGACTGGATGACAGAGAATACTCACTTCAAAGCACCGGCCTCTAAATTGCATCATGCCCTGCCTGTCAGTCCTCCCCTTGAAGGAGCTCGTTGCATATACCATGAACCTGAACTTACCGCTCACTACATGCAAGTGTTGATGAAGCCGCTGAAGCCCGGTCAAGCCTCAAGGACCAAATTCCTCGTAAAGGAATTGTTGTATGTGCCTCGGACTGTCTATCGCATTCTGACGAAGACATTGAGTCCAATCAAAGGCCACGACTCGAATGATGAAGATGTCGTTAGCATCATGAAGAATCTGCTATTCAATATCATGCATGGCATTCCTGTCAACTACCATGATTTCTTCGTGAGGACTCTTGTCACCACGGGTATTCATAGCACGATATACATCAAGTGCTCTCAAATCCATAAAAGTATTCAATCCGATAAAACGAAATCTCAAAGGGAAAAATCAATTCACAATAAGATAGAGAGGGGAAAACAGCATATGAGCCGACTATATTAACAAAGCCCGCGATACATCAAGATCATGACATCTCAAGAACACGAGAGAGAGAGAGAGAGAGAGAGAGATTAAACACATAGCTACTGGTACAAACCCTCAGCCCCGAGGGTGGACTACTCCCTCCTCATCATGGTGGCCGCCAAGATGATGAAGATGGCCACCGGTGATGTTTTCCCCCGCCGGCGGAGTGCCAGAATGGGGTCTAGATTGGTTTTTCATGGCTACAGAGGCTTGCGGCGGCGGAACTTCTGATCTAGGGTTATTTCTAATGGTTTGGCGTTGGTTTCACGCGAAGATGGGCCTCGAGGTGAGCACAACCCACCGGGGCACGCCTGGTCCCCCTGGCGCGCTCCAGTGTCTTGTGCCCTACTCCTTCACCTTCTGGTCCTTCCACGAAGCTTCAGGGGTCTCTTTTGTTACAAAAAAAAACCATCAAAAAGTTTCGGCTCATTTGGAGAACCTTCATTTTTGCACAAAAAACAACACCACGGTAGTTTTGCTGAAAACAGCGTTAGTCCGGGTTAGTTACATGCAAATCATACCAAAACTATATAACATGAATACTTCATAAATTATAGATACGTTGGAGACGTACCAACTAGCGAGGCCGCTCCTGTCAGTATTCTTCCCGGCGCCCTGTATTATAATTTTGATCTTTATGGGGATTTTCAAGTCTTTAGAGTCTACATGTAGTAATGAAGCCGGGACCTAGTTTGTTCGGGTGCTGTGGACTTCAGATTTGGAGTACCACTTATCTATCGAAATCTTTCGTCATTTACTTAAAAAAGTCGATTGCTCATACATTGAGTACCATTTAACTGGAATTAACCGATGCAAGTCCAAGAAGGATTAGCCGATGTGTCGGCTGGCGTCAAGTTCAATCCCACGGACCAGGAGCTGATCGAGCACCTTGAGGCCAAAGTGCGTGCTGTCAGCGCGAGATCTCACCCTCTCATCGATTTTTTCATACCAACCATTGACAGCGAGCACGGCATATGCTACACCCATCTTGAGAAACTTCCAGGTGAGACACCGATTGGCCGTCTACTTGCACAAACATATTCCTTTGTTTATAGCTCTATTTTTATTTTTAGACGTAGAACTAGTGAAGCAATTACAATTTGACAGTAAAAAGTGAAACAAGTGACTGCAACATGCCGAAGATGTTATGAAAATGCCAACTACGTACACTAAAACCTGTATGCGACAATACTGCATGTATCCACTGAGTGGACTAAGCAAGCATTTCTTCCAATGCAACTCCAGGGCATTCAAAAGAGGCACGTGGACGCGTCGCAAGATACAGTCGGAGTGTGGCATGCATGCGATGTGGCACAAGACCGGCAATACCTTGCCGGCGATGGTCAACGGCCGGCAGACGGGCAGCAAAACGGTTCTGGTGCTGCACACCAAGAAGAACTTCGACTAGCAGAGGACCAACTGGGTGATGCACCAGTACCACCTTGGGGACCTGGAGCAGGAGAAGGAGCGAGAGCTGGTCCTCCGCACAAACACTAGGGCTAGGATTAAAAAGATTATAAGTTAGTTTGGTATTGGTACTTGTACTTGTACTACCTGGTCGTCTGCAAGTTGGTATTATTGTTAAGGATCTTTCGGTATGAACTTGGCATTTCCTTCCAACCATCATGTCGAGGGTCGACGTGGATATAAAGCTAAATCATTTGTTTCAAAACAAATTTCCAGGCACCTGATTTTTATTTGATGGGTAGCATAAGCCCGTGTCGTTTGAATTCCCAGTTCTCCAATTTTTTACATCGTCGAAGTATGCAGGGGATCCATCCGGTTTCACAAGTTGATAGTTGGACACATCACGTCGGAACTGGGTTGTGGCATGCCAAGCCCAGCTGCAAATTGTTGAAAGAGAGGAGTGATGGATTTGGGCCTTCCGGAACAGTTAAGTGTCGCGACCTCGATCGTGAAGCGCCTCCCATGGACTAAAAAAGGCCTAGTCCGTTATTATTAGTCGAAATATGTAAAATATCCCATAATGAAAATGAATATGTAAAATGCAATGAATTTAGTCCGCTTTCACTAAAAACCATCCGATTTGCATGAAATTCGTCCGTGGAACCACAAGACAACTGTCCATACAGAGCCTAACCGTACGGAACCAACATGTCCATGGCCGTACGCAAGCAAGTGCATGCCCTTATTATCACGATGGAAAAATAATGCTGACGTCTGAGACGGTGAAACCCATGAAGTTTTCAACGTAGTCAATAAACGAGAGAATTCTGCA
The DNA here is from genome assembly GCF_018294505.1 of Triticum aestivum. Lineage (NCBI taxonomy): Eukaryota > Viridiplantae > Streptophyta > Magnoliopsida > Poales > Poaceae > Triticum > Triticum aestivum. Next base: position 336,228,203 of record NC_057814.1, read on the forward strand.
AATACAAACTGATAATTGGGATCCAGCACGAATATTGTGATTTCAGGTCGAGCAAGTTTCAACTGGGCTGTAGACTGCCCAATCTTGGTTTTGTTTTTAATAGGACCAGCCCATGACGACAACGGGGCACAAAGATCCAACAGGTATCAACTGGCCTCTGGCCCGGTAGCCTTAGTTATATTTTGTCTTAGAACATCCGCAGGCAGTTGTTTTACTGAATCAAACACACAGCACAGTTATATTTTCCTCTTGAAACGCCATGTACTACTTTTGTTTTCTAATCTCTACCTATAGTTTTAATAGTTAATATACACGTATTATTATATTGAAAATACATAAAGTTCCCTTTTCATCTTTACATCCTTTTTTGTTGTTTTCCCTCCCCGCGCTGATTTTTTACCACTGTTTTTCCCTAAAACCAACTCAATTTCCCGACGTCTTATTAGCTTACAAAAACAAAACGATATTTTATTTGGCAAATCAATAAGTTCTTAAAAAATAACTGTTTATCATTTCTGGATTAAAACAATTCGAGCTCCACCGAAATATGCAAAATAAGGTTGAACTTTTTGACCGTGGTCCTAGGCAGAAAATGGGCTGTAATAAATTCCTTAAGAATTAGCAAATGGGCTGCAAATTATTAAAAAAAATTGCAAATGGGCTCTATGTTGTCTGCCACAGATTTGGAGGCAGATTTCTGGGCCTACTAAGTTCATGCGTACACAAGGTTTCTCAAAAAAAGAAACTTAGTCAACAATCAACTCTACCAACGTCAGACCGTTAGATGTCAATGTAACAGCAATCGTGCTTCTTCAGTCTCTGATCTTCCTGCTCCAGCCGCCCAAACCTGCGCCGGCGAAACCGCCGGCTCCCGCCTCCCGTGACGGGCTGTGCTGTCGGGCAGGCCTCACGGCCCCACCATACTGGCATCCCTGGCCTGGCTATCCCTGTCTCACCCACACCTCCTGTTATTCCCCGGTGACGACAGCCTCACACTACGGCCGAACAAGTAAACCCTCGTACCCACTCAGTGTAGGAAACAACTGCCGAGTCTTCCTCGGCTCCGGGTCGTTCCCTTACTTGGCCTCACCGTCGTCCATCGCCTTGGTGCTCTCGGCACTGCGTGGTCAAGGAACGACATCCATTGGAAGAGGACTGTACGTGGAGAGGCTGACAACTGGGTCCACGACCGCACGCAAGGAAGTGCCTCCTTTTTTTATGCATGTAGGAAGTGCCTCCTTATTACGCGCAAAATAACGATTCCTCCTCCTAACAGCTGGGACCCACTGGAAGGGCCTCTGTATTTCGCGAAAAAAACATTCCCCCGCTGAAAGCTCGGATACACCAGCTACTACACACAAAAATAATGAATACCCCCGCTGCTAGGTCGGTCCCACCATATTTGGAGGCTGACTTGTGGGCCTACTAAGTTGACACGGACGCATGGCTTTGTCAACTTAGTCTATATAAATGATTATAGCTGCGGTGACCATACGATGTCCATCCAACGGTCGTCGTGCTTCTTCAACCTCTGGTCTTCTTGCTCCTGCCGCCCAAACCAGCACCGGCCGTGCCGCCTGCTCCTGCCTCCCGTGGCCGGCTGTGCTGCCACGCAGCCCTCACCGCCCCACCGTACTCCCACCGCTGGCTAGGCCTTCCCTCTACACACCCACACCCCCAGTTATTCTCCGGAGACGGCAGCATCAAACCTCAGCCGAAGCAGTCAACCCTCATACTCCCCTACGCGTGGGTATCCACTGCTGCGTATTCCCCGGCTCCAGGTCATTCCCTTCCTAGGTCGCGCTTAGTCCACCACCTTGGTGCTCTCGGGCGGTACGGCGTCGTTAACGGAGTCAACGAATGACAGCATCAGCAGAGGACTGTAAGTGGAGAGGCTGACAGCTGGGTCCATGGCCGCACACAAGGAAATGCCACCTTATTACGCGCAAAATAATGATTCCTCCACCTGACACCTTGGAACTACTAGAAGGTCCTCTGTATTTTGCGAAAAAAACGTTCCCCCTGACAGCTGGGATCCACCAGCTTTTATCTTCGCATGGAAGGAACTGCCTTCTTACCCCCTGACAACTGGGACCCACCAGGTTGAAGCGAAGGTAGCGTTATCTGTCCGACCGCGAGTGTGTACTTACATACCGGTCGATTGGTCTCTCTGCTGCGATGTACCGTGGCCGAGTAAGGAGAGGCACGTGTTGAAGTAGAGGGCCGACGTAGCATGTCATGCAGTCCTGTCTATATCGTGTAAACATACGTACGACCATGCTGCAAGATAGTAAATATGGCTATGTACGTACATACGGGCGGGGTCTCTAACGCGTACAGCCATGTCGTCCTATTCGTCATTAGCCAACCGGCTGGGTCGGAACGGAGGAAACAGCGTCGCGTGTTCATCGGGACCCAACCGGCTTGGACGGAACAGCTGAAATGAGGTCTGGCGTACCGCAGAACAGAGGAAACGACCTTATATTCAACTGCGTACGGTCAATACGGGGTCCTGTTCATCGGGAACGGTCTTGCATACCACAAAACGGAGGAAACAGACTTCTTTTCGAGTGCCTATGGTCGAAACGGGGTACTGTTGATCAGGAGGGGTGTGGCGTACTGCAAAACGTAGGAAACAGACTTGTGTTGGAGCGCCTACGGTCGAAACGGGGTCCTATTCATCAGGACGGGTGTGGCGTACCGCAAAACGGGACTCCACGGGCTACTGTTCATCCACCGTCGACTTCCTCCAGCCTCCACCAGCTACTGTTCATCCACCGTCGACTTCCTCCAGCCTCCACCAGCTACTGTTCATCGACGGGTCCTGTTCATCCAGCCTCCACCGGCTACTGTTCATCCAGCCCTCCACGGGGACCTGTTCATCCAGCCTCCACCGGCTACTGTTCAACCAGCCCTCCACGGGGTCCCGCCACTGGCTACTGTTCATCCACCCCACCTCCTTGATCGGGGAACTGTTCATCCAGCGGCGACGGCCTCTACTACCACGGGATCTTATTCATCCAACCCCCACCGGGAACTGTTCATCCAACCCCCACCGAGAACTGTTCATCAAGAGGCAGCTTCGATCGGCTTCAGTTAGCAGCAGTAGCGAAGGAATCACTCAGGTTCAGTTAATAGCAATGGATTGATCGGGGTTTAGTAACGTAGCTAGTGCAATCGCTCGGGTTCAGTTAGAGCCCAACGCCTTGCTCGGGTTCAGTTAGAGCGCAACTCCTCGCACACATGCTCGTACGTGTACGAGAGAAACACGTAAACCTCCGTGCATCGCTCAGCCCCGACTACCCACCATAACCGGGAACTCCCTGAAATTTTCCTCGCCCTCGCTTCTACCACGATTTTTCCATCATGGACGGCCCAAAGAATGTCATGCAGGTGCGTCTCCGACCCGCCAAGGACGAAAAGCCCATTTTCTGTCATGATTTTTTATCATGGAAGTAGGAGCCCACCACATCTATGATGATACCGGGTTTTGTCACAGTTATCATCATAGAAGTGTCGTAAGCATGACAGAAAAAAATCATCCGGCCCAAAATGTCACGGATGTGTCTTTTTTTTGTAGTGTTAATGCCTGCCGCCTTGGATTCCAAGAAAGACAAGTCCATCGTGACTGGGACAGAGTCGTCTGCCTCTGTAGGATCGGAAGTAGGTCTAGAGGGGGGTGATTAGACTACTTGACGAAATAAAAATCTAGCCTTTTCCCAATTTTTAAGTCTTGGCAGATTTTAGCAACTTAGCACAAGTCAAGCAATCAACCTACACATGCAATTCTAAGAGTGTAGCAGCGGAAAGTTAAACATTGCATATGAAGGTAAAGGGAAGGGTTTGGAGAATGCAAACGCAATGTAGACACGGAGATTTTTCGCGTGGTTCCGATAGGTGGTGCTATCATACGTCCACGTTGATGGAGACTTCAACCCACGAAGGGTAATGGTTGCGCGAGTCCACGAAGGGTCCACGAAGAAGCAACCTTGTCTATCCCACCATGGCCATCGCCCACGAAGGACTTGCCTCACTCGGGTAGATCTTCACGAAGTAGGCGATCTCCTTGCCCTTACAAACTCCTCGGTTCAACTCCATAATCTTGTCGGAGGCTCCCAAGTGACACCTAACCAATCTAGGAGACACCAATCTCCAAAAGGTAATTAATGGTGTGTTGATGATGAACTCATTGATCTTGTGCTTCAAATGATAGTCTCCCCAACACTCAACTCTCTCTCACAGATTTGGCTATGGTGGAAAGATGATTTGAATGGAAAGCAACTTGGGGAAGGCTAGAGATCAAGATTCTTGTGGTTGTATTGGAATGTCTTGGTCTCAACACATGAGTAGGTGGTTCTCTCTTAGAAAATGAGTAGTGGAAGTGTAGGCACATTGTGATGGCTCTCTTGAATAGAGAACGGGGTGGAGGGGTATATATAGCCGCCACACAAAATCCAACAGTTACACACAATTGACCCAACTCGGTCAGACCGAATATGAGAAGTCTGTGAGACCGATTCAGTTCAAAATGTGAACGTTGGGAATCTCGGTGGGACCGACATGATCAACTCAGTGGGACCAATGTTCTAAGGCTAGGGCAAAACCTCATCTCGATGTGACCGATTGCATGAACTTGGTGAGACCGATTTCAGCAATGAGTAAACATAGAGTTGGTCAGGCAAACTCGGTGGGACCGATCGCTCATTTCGGTAAGACCGGAACGTTACAAAGGGGAATAGAGAGTTTGCATTGCGAACTCGGCGGGACCGATTTCTCATTTTGGTAAGACCGAAACATTACGAAGGGAAACAGAGAGTTTGCATTGCGATCTCGCTGAGACCGAGATCCGTATCGGTGAGACCAAATTGTCTAAGGTTTCTGGTAGTGGCTATGTCAAAAGAACTCGGTGGCGCCGGATAGATCAAGTCGGTGGGGCCGAGTTTGAATTTAGGTTTTGGACATATTTGGAAATGAGAAAGTGGCTGAGGGTTATGGAGCAGTATCACTAAGTACGTTGAGCAAGTAGACCATTAAGCAACACCTCATGCCCTTTTAATAGTATTGGCTTTCCTATGGACTCAATGTGATCTTGGATCACTAAAATGAAAATGAAGAGTCCTGAGCTTTTGCCAATCTTTGTCCTTAGCATTTTGAGGGATTCACATCTCTAGTCCTTGCCATGCCAATCATTGAACTATCTGAAATATTTAACTTGAATGGATATTAGTTCAATGAGCTATATGTTGTTATGAATTACCAAAACCAACCAGGGATTAGTTGCACTTTCAATCCCCCCTTTTTGGTAATTGATGACAACATATAGATCAAAGCTTCAACAAATGATAATATGCATGAAATACATTGTCGCTTCGAGAAGTATGTGATAAGCAAGAGCTCCCCCTAAATTTGTGCATTATTTAAAATTTTCTTTTGAATGCAAAAGCACAATCGATTAGGATCATGGGCCACTCTTCCATGTCACATGCATCTTGGTGGAGCGCTCAAAATGATAAGATATAAAGAACATGCACTCATCACCAAGGGAAACATGATTGATCATACACAAGTATCAATATATCATCATTCAAGCACACATTAAAGTATAATATGATCAAACACATGATCACAAGGGTATCTCACAAACAAGCACAAATATAGTAGCATAGGAATCAAACGAGCAAACGAGCAAAGCAAATGATCAAAGTAGCAAGAGAGGAACAAAAGGCAAAACACACACACACTCTCTCTCTCTCTCTCTTGAAGCCTAATGATCTATACACTTTCTCCCCCTTTGGCAACAAGTTACCAAAAAGCTCGAAAACGCATAGTGCTATGCGGCACTCTAGGCACGATCTCCGGGAGCTCCTGAAGTGGTCTTTTGGCTGGTTGCTCTAGTGTGCATAGATGGCGTGGAGAGGGCAGCATCTGCAAACGCTTCTGAAGATGTCTGAGGAGCTGGAGGAGTTGCAACAGGAGGAATGACTGAGGCAGTTGCTGCAGGTGCTGAAATGGTAGTCCTGGTGTCACTGACTACTGGCACTGCTGAAGACCTCTGTGGCACACGCTAAAAAGTGCCGGTGGTAGGTCTGGCATTCCCGTCTTCAATCTCTTTCTGGAGCTTCTCCACAGTAGTCTGGATCTCTGTGACCTTCACATCTAGATCATGGAATTTGGTTTCAATGATCCTCTCAAGACTTTCTTGATTCTGAGTCAGGGTGGCCAAGCCCTTCTCAATCCTCACAGTAGCCTCAAGCAGATAACTGAGTTGATCTTGCTTGGTCTTGGGCATCACTTGTGAAGCATCTAGTACACTAGCTGCCCTTGCTGTTTTAGCAGCCTTTGCTCTCTATCTCTCTTCTCCTGGGCTTTTTGCACTGGTTTGATGAGATTCATCCATGACAATCTCATTGTATTCAAATTCTGGCCTCAGGGGAAGATGCTCTCTATCAAGAAGATATGTCTCTGTCCCCATCTTGGAGTTGATTAGCATATGTATGTGAGAGGCATATCCACATGATCTTTTCTGATCAGCTATAGTTCTCTTCACTTTTTCAACTATTAAGCTCATCACTTTGAACTTCTCTGGCACATCAAACATATGGAGCACCTTGATGGAGTGACCACGGATCATCCTATGATCTCCTGACTTGGGCAACAGAGTATGCCTCAAGATGGTGTTGATGGTGGTCAAACCTGCCAGCAGATAGTATATGGACCCAAGCATGTGAGTCTCCAAGGCAGCATCTGGAATGGTCTTATACATGTTTTCCATGGAGTTGCGATCTTTCCTTGGCTTGGCATATACATCCGTGTCATTTTCATCTTCCTCGGGGGCGTTGGTCTACTTGGCCCATTCATCAATTGAAGATTGATACCTTGTTCTTTCTGTCATCCAGACTATTTTGCCATCTGGATAGAAATGAGCAGTGGAGTAGAATTGCATAATCATTTCATCATTCCATTTCGTCAACTTTTGACCAACAAACTTGTTGACTCCATTCATCCTGAAGCTCTCATGCACACCTGGGAAGTAGTCCTAATTGTCATCAATGTATGTCCAATCAAACCATCTCATATCACTGATAATAGGCGTCTTTTTTTGTAAGATAGTCTCATAGAAGTGCTGCTGTTCCTTGGTGTGGAAACGATAATCTATAGCAGTTCTTCTCCTGGTGGCATAGGGATCAGTCTCTCCATAGTCTGAGACCTGGATCCTTTCTTTCCTTCATGTTCTCAGCAACAGGATGATCATCACTATGACTCTTTGGCTTTAACTTTCTGAGCACTTGCTGCTCCTCATCTTCTTGAACTTTAGGCACTGGGGCCTTGTTCTTCTCAGCTGCAGAAGTGTTCCTAGTGGATCTCTTGGGTGCAGAAGGTTTTGGAGCTTGAGCTTGAATTGGAGGCTTGGGGGCTGTTTTGGGCTTAGATGGAGCAGCCCCAGACTTTATGGCATCCCCCGTGAGCTTCCGAGACTTTTGAGGTGGTCACCTACCTCTTCCTCCTCCTCATCTTCATCTGACTCTCCCATCATGGATGATCTGCCAATGACTCTGGCCATAGTCTTCTTGACTCTCTCCTTCCTTTTCTTTCCTCCAGCGCCTCTTCCTCTCTTGGTTCAAGAGTGAACTCCATGGTTTCTAGAGTGGAGGCTCTGGCTTTAGACATGGGCTTCCTCTTGGCAGGAGCCTTCTTATGCATACCAGGCTTGATGGCAGCAGCAGCTTGCTCTTTCTTGAGCACCTTCTTCTTTGAGGTCACTTCCTCATCAACAACCAAATCCTCATCTTCAAATTCTAAGGTTCTCTTCTTCCTTTGCCTAGTAGCAGCCTTAGGTAAATTGCTGGGTGTACTTCTGCTACCTTCATCATAGCTGCTGTTGGAGGGACTAGTGCCCTCACTAAGATTCACCAGCTCCTCTGACCTGTTCTAACTGTCACTGCCTTCTGACATCTCTGAACTGACCCTGTGAATAGATAGGTATAGGTAGAGTGGATGAGCATCACAAAGCACTGCTATTTTGCAAAAACATTGAGACAAAAACTTAAATTTAGTTTTCTACAGAAAGCATTTCGGAGCTACCGATATGACAAACTCGGTGACACCGGAGCACAATCAGAGTCTAAACATACAGTTTCGGTCAGACCGAAATGTAGTTAGGTGACTCCAAGATGCTGGGGTTTCACAGAGAAAGTGAACTCGGTCACACCGATTAGTACACTTCGGTCAGACTGAGTAGTACATGTGCAATGGCCTGAGCCAAATCGGTGAGACCGAAATCTTCAGATTGGTCGGTCCGAGATGAGTTTGGCGGAAACCTAACCCTAAGTTTTTGCATCAAGTCTATTCTAAAGGAACTTTTGGGTGGATAGATTTCTCTCACACTATTGGAATCAGGATCTTTGCCGTCAGCCAGGTCTTTGCCGTCTGCTAGCTGACGGCAAAGACCTTCTTTGCCGTCAGCTCAATAGAAGTTGACGGCAAAGATTTGGCTGACGGCAAAGACCATATTTGCCGTCAGCCAAGTCTTTGCCGTCCGCCAGCAGACGGCATATAGTCCTTGCCGTCCGCTAGCGGACGACAAAGAATGAGGGTGGCCCACTACCGAGAACCACCTAACGGACACTGTCTTTCCCGTCCGCTAGCAGACGGCAAAGAAACTGGCCAAGCTAACGCCCATTAGCTAGGATCTTTGCCGTCTGCTGGTAGACGGCAAAGAACCATGCCCTAACTAAAATCCATATCGACGCCCGCCCGCGCCCCACATCTGTCCCCTCTCTCTCTCCGCCTGCGCCCGAGCCGCCGCCACCCCGCACCATTCCGCCCCCGTGCCGCCGCCGCCCCGCGCCACCCCCGTCGCCGCGCCGCCCCAGCAGCCCCGGTGACCCCCTTCCCCGCCCGCACCATCCCCGTCGTCGCGCCGCACCGCTCCGTGCCCGAGCCGCCGCCGCCCCACGCCACCCACGTCGCCGCGGCACCCCCTCCTCCACCCCCGGCGGCCCCGCACCCCTCTGCCCCACCACCGCGGCCTCCCCGCCGCTCCGTCCTCCACCTGGCAACCCCGGCGCCCCTCTGCTCCACCACCGCGGCCTCCCCGCTGCTCTGGCGCCCCCTCCTCCACCCGACCGCCCCGGCGCCTCTCTCCTCCACTACCGCGGCGGCCCCACCCCTCCGGCGCCCCCTCCTCCACCCGGTGAGACCTCTTGTATTTTTTTCTGTTTTTGTTTCTGTATTTTAAGTTTAGTTTAGGTTTGGTTTAGTTTAGGTTTACTTTAGTTTAGGTTTAGAGCACAGATAGCATCTTCTCTACTATAATTGTGTATAATCTCAATTCTCACTAGTAGTCTTATTAGTTAGATCATCTTCTATACTATTATTGATCCACAGTGTTTAGTTATGCATGATCAATTTTTTGTACATTATGCTTCTTATGTGTCATTTAAATAATGTAGTGCCCGATTTCTCAACTCATTGGCATATAATGAATTATTATTGTTATATTAATAGATGATGGAACAAAAACTATTTCCCTTCAAAGTGAAAAATCTTTCAGTGAAGTAAATATTAGTGCACGAGTTCTTTTGTATACAAGAAAAAAATTGGCATGTCTTGGTAGGTACGTGGCAACCGTATCATCAGAGTTAAACTTTAGAATTAGTATTTGTGATAAATGAATTCAAATGCATTTCCAATAGAAAATGTAATACACATATCTAGTGAACTGTAAACGAAAGTTATCCACAGACTCCTTGAAGGGGTTGTATAAAAGATTATGAAACTAATAGTGAGAAGAGCAAAAGCTTTCATCAAATTCCTTTCCATATATTCAAATTCATCAATCAGCAACACTCGAATTAGTTTAATTTGAGAAAACAACAAGGCATGCATATTGCTTATGGAATCTGTCATAAGAGGCAAACTATACCCGTCTTTTCCTTTTCTTTTTTGCGGAAAGGCAAACTATACATTCTGATTTGCATACAAAGTAAATTGATTTTACGACACTATACCCTAGAGCCACCTAAAATATGGTGCAACTATGATTTGTTGCCACAAGTATTCCAATGTGATCACACCAGAAGGAACTTTAGGTTTTGTTTTAGTTAAGAAGAAAGAAGAAAGATGAAAAAAAAGAAGAAGATTAAGAGGAGAAATAAGAAGTGTATTTCCCCCTATTTTTAGATTACTATGCTCTTTTTGTCAACATTTTTAGTTTTCTTTCACGTATAAAGAAATCCCTAGTTTTGAAGGGTGCCAATTGCCATTGGCAACTAACCTACCAAATTAACTAAGTGTTGTTGATGTTGTTGAGCACAAGTGCATTGCTTTTTTTTTCTCAGTTTTCATTCATGTCTAGAAACTTGGCTCTATGTTTATAGATATGCTTCTAGCTAGATACTAAATGGTCTCTTCTACTGCTTATTAGAGGGGGGGGGGAGGCCGTCACCGCAGGCTCCGCTCTGCCACACCGGAGTACGAGTTGGATGCTTTCGAGTTCTTCAGTATCATACTTGGGACTTCCTCCAAGAGGCAGGTATATAAAAGGAGAGATCTCCCCTTCACCCATCTCATTATGATAACTCTGCTGTTTGCTACATCACTCCTTGTCCCAAACTGCAGAGGCTGCCTGACACTTTTATGAACATGCTTGGTGAAGATCCGCCAAATAATGTGAAGCTGCGACAGGCCGACAACGGGTTTCACAGGCTGTGGGACGTGGAGTTGGTGATCAAGGAGGGCCACATGTACCTGTGTCGTGGCTGGTCGAAGTTCTACCGTGACTACGACCTGCAGCTGGGGTACTTCCTTCTCTTCAGGTACAACGACAATGCCACCATGCTCATCGTGAAGGTGTTCAACGTGACTATGTGTCGCATGTGCTACGCTGACGACGATGATGCCAGTACGTTCTGCCTCTTCTTATTCCTCTACATTTGGCTTTGCCTCGCATTGGTTGTTAACGGACATTAATTGTTGCATTTGGACAGGCAATGGGAGCAGCAGCAGCGACACTGGCTACAGCCAAAGCAGCATCGATTCTGGCTGTAGCAAAAGCAACATCAATTCTGGCTGTAGCAAAAGCAGAAGCGATTCGGACTGCAGCAAAGACAGCAAGGAGGATGATCTGGACTGGAGTGGGGAAGAAGAGGAGCAGAATGGGCATCAGGCTGAGGATGACCTAGCGATGGTGGTGGATGACCAAGGGTAAGACATGGTGGTGGCGCACCATGGGCAAGAGATGGTGGTGGCTAAGGATGACCTAGCGATGGTCGTGCCTGTCCTGCCTGAAGATGTCCTCGCGATGGTGGTGGTGCCTGACAATGACCTCGTGCCGGTGGTGGCGCCGGCGATCCCACAGCTGGGTGACATGACCACGCCAATTGTGGTAGAAGACTACATCCCACTGCCTCCACTGCCTCGCCGCTCTTGGCGCATCAGGCTGAGGAAGGAGAAGGAGAAGAACAATGAGAACTGAACTATGTCAGGTATGTCAGATCTCCAAAATGATCTATATATAGTTAGCTCTAGTATGCTTAGTTACCTATGTTAGCTCTAATATGCTTAGTTACATATGTTAGCTCTAATATGCTAAGTTATCTCTACTATGCTTAGTTTCCTATAGGTTAGCTCCAAAATTACTTATGTTAGCACAAAATGACCAAGTTTACATAATAAGCTTATAGTCTTCTTCTTCTTCTTATTCTTCTCCAAAATGACATAAGTTAGCTATAAGTTAGCTCTAATATGCTTAGTTCACTCAAAGATGGCATAATTAGCTAGGTTGGCTCCATTTTACCTAAGTTGGCTCTAATATGCTAAGTTATCTCTAATATGCTTAGTTTCCTATAGGTTAACTCCAAAATTACTTATGTTAGCACAAAATGACCAAGTTTACATAATAAGCTTAATTATAGTCTTCTTCTTCTTATTCTTCTTGTCTTCTTCTAGTATTCTTCTAGTCTCCTTCTTCTTCTTCATTTTCTTCTAGGTTAGCTCCATTTTACTTAAGTATGCTTACTTCTTCATTTTCTTCTAGGTTAGCTCCATTCTACTTAAGACCTTAGCCTCTTTGCCGTCCGCTGGCTGACGGCAAAGGACGCCGTTAACCCCTAACGGCTCTCACCCCACCTTAGTGCCGTCCACGATCTTTGCCGTCTGCTGGCCACCAACGGCGGACGGCACAATCCTTTGCCGTCCGTTTCTAGGAAGCGGACGACAAAGAAGGCCTTTGCTGGCACGTGTTCGGACGGACAGTTTGCCGTCTGCTGGCGGACGGCAAAGAACTTTGCCGTCCATGATCCATGCCTTTGCCGTCCGCCATGGCGGGCGGCAAAGAAGCTGATTCCAGTAGTGTCAATCGTGGCAAGAAACTAGGCATTGATCTTTGTGTAAGAATTGGAGTTAAGGAAAGCACAAAGAGGAAAAGTCTGTGTTGGGATCTACCGTAGGGTGAGTCGACTACAAATTAAAATTTTCCTACGCGTAGAACAACCAAGAACATGCTACGGGAGATGGATCACAGTTCGTTTCCACTAGACGCGCAGTGTCGTGCAGCGGAAGAAGAGTTGGGGCAGCGCGTCCGCGTGGATCATCTCCTCCTCGTGCAATATCCCTCGAACAGCCGGTCGTCCGATCCCACGTACAAGTTCGCCGGAGCGGCGCAGGTGCACCGCCTCTAACGATATCCGTGCGTGCAGGAGGAACACCGTGCAGCGGACTGCTAGGTCCATTCACACAGTCGGCGGCGAGTGGAGATGTCTATTCGCAACACATGCAAACCCTAGTGACAACGTCGAAGCGATCAGCTAAATGAGTGTGCCGCACCTCCACCATATACAGGCGTCCGTCGCGGGCTCAACACTTGGGGCCTCGCACGGACCCTAAAGCCCATAAGTCTACTCGGCCACAATCCAAATACAGCTCGGATCACATCCGACCAGTGTCCTCGGATCCGACCTCGTAGGTTCCTTCCCATAAGCGTGCGACCCCTTAGGTTCAAGTCGGCTTGGTCGCAGTTCGGATCACCTCCGAACTACACGGTTGGTAGCGGCCTCTAGCAAGGCATGCCGAACACCAAGCAGACTATGAAGCTCGTTAGCAAACCCGTACATCACACTTCCATTCCTTTTGCCACACGATATATGTTGTCGAGCTCAAGGCGAGTCTGTCATCCTTGTGCTAGCCCGACCTCTTTCTCGTTCCAGTGATGTTGACCACTATCCGGATTATCTCATAATCCTTGTCGCATGGCCATGCTTATCCTGGTCGGATCACACAAGGGGCCCAGAGTATATCTCTCCTGGTCGGAGGGGCAAATCCCATCTTGCTCGACCATGTCTCGCAGCATGGGTCTAGACAAGCCTGAAACCTACCTTTGTAACTACCCAGTCACGGAGTAGCATTTGGTCGGCCCAAAGCAAGTCTGTCACCATCCCGAGTACATGTGCCAGCTCAGGTCTTAGGACATAGAACGTATGTTGTACTAGAGACTCACAGAAGACATATCGCTGCGTCTCATAGATGGGTCTGTCCGACTCGGACCTTATCTCGACTCGGATCCGACTATGTCGAATCCGACCAGACCTTTCCAAGTCCATATTATCCGGTTAGCATCCAATGCTCCATGGCTAGTGAGACCAAGCCATCAACCGTGTCATATGCTAGTCTAGTTGGCTGCGCGTCCATACAACCCTTTCGACTAGGGACCTTTTAGGACAGTTATCATACAATGCATAGTCCCACAAACAAGTCACGTACTTGCTGATACACATCATTGATAATATCCAAGGACTATCTTTATTCATAAACACATAGGAAATATCATCATACATGATTGCCTCTAGGGCATATCTCCAACAGTCTCCCACTTGCACTAGAGTCAATCAAATAGACATCAAATGCCCATAGCTCTAACGTGCCCCTCATACTTGGGTTGTGGAAGCGGCTTAGTCAACGGATCTGCAACATTTGCATCTGTGTGAATCTTGCATAACTCTACATCACCAGTCTTCGATCTTTCGTATCAGGTGATATTTCCGATCTATGTGTCTGACCTTGTGGTGATTCCTCGGCTCCTTGGCTTGTGCGATGGCACTAGAATTATCACAATAAAGGTCCAACGGTTTTACCGAGGCTGGGAAAATACCAAGATCATCCAGAAAGTTCCGGATCCAAACACCTTCCTTCGCAGCTTCACAAGCCGCAATGTATTCGGCTTTTGTGGTAGAATCGGCCAGCTATCTTGCTTGGAACTCATCCAGCTCACTGCCCTCCATTCATGATGTACACGAATCCGGACTGTGATTGACAATCATCTCTGTCGGTTTGGAAACTAGCTTCGGCGTAACCCCTTACGACGAGCTCTTCCTCACCTCCATAAACTAGGAACATCTCTTTAGTCCTTTTCAGGTACTTCAAAATAGTCTTTACCGCTGCCTAGTGACTCTCACCTGGGTTGGCCTGGTATCTGCTTGTTAGGCTTATCGCAAAAGCAACATCTGGCCTTGTACATATCATGGCATACATGATGGATCCGATTGCCGAGGCATACGGAATCCTACTCATCCTGCTTCGCTCATCAGATGTCGAAGGACTCTGAGTCTCGCTTAGCCTTATACCATGTGAGAGTGGCAAGAACCCTTTCTTCGCCTCACTCATGTTGAACCGCTTCAACACTTTATCTATGTACGTGCTCTGGCTTAAGCCGAGCAGCCTCCTCGATCTATCTCTATAGATCTTAATGCCTAAAATGTACATTGCCTCACCAAGGTCCTTCATCGAAAACTTGCCATTCAATGACTCCTTGACCGAGTTCAGCATCGAAACATCATTTCCGATCAGTAGTATGTCATCCACATACAAGATCAAAAACACTATCGAGCTCCCACTTAACTTCTTGTATAAACAAGAGTCCTCTTCGCTTTTGATGAAACCGAAACCAGTGACGACCTCATCAAAACGAATGTTCCAGCTCCGAGATGCTTGCCTCAACCCATAAATGGATCTCTTGAGCTTGCATACCTTACTAGTGCTAGTCGGATCGACAAAACCCTCGGGCTGTATCATATACACGTCCTCGGTTAAATTTCCGTGAAGGAAAGCCGTCTTGACATCCATCTGCCATATCTCGTAATCGAAATATGCAGCTATAGCTAGTACGATCCTCACCGACTTCAGCATCGCTACCGGCGAGTAAGTCTCGTCGTAGTCAATTCCTTGAACTTGTCCATAACCCTTAGCGACAAGCCGAGCTTTGTGGATCTGAACATTTCCATCCACATCGGTTTTCTTCTTAAAGACCCATTTGCAACCAATGGCCGTTACGCCAGGCGGCGGATCAACCAAGTCCCAGACTTGATTCTCATCCATGGACTTTAACTCGGATCTCATGGCCTCCAGCCATGCCTCGGAATCTGGGCTCACCATCGCTTCCGCATACGTGGCCGGCTCGTCGCTTTCTAGCAACAATACATCGCGCACTCTGCGCAATCTTTCCGACCTCCGTGGTTCCGGTGCCGCTTCCACTACGGGTTCCCTGACTGACTCCTGGTATGATCTCATCACCAGCCGAGCCGTCCCCGAGTGGTCCTCGAATTTCTTCGAGTCGGACCGTCCTCCCACTGGCCTCCCGACTGAGAAACTCTTTCTCAAGGAAAACCCCGTTCCGAGCAACAAACACTTTGTTCTCTTCCCGGTTGTAGAAGCTATATCCCAAGGTTTCCCTCGGATATCCCACGAATATGCATTTATCCGACTTGGGTGTAAGCTTGTCTGACATAAGTCGCTTGACAAATGCTTCACAACCCCAAATCTTTAGAAAAGACAAACTGGGAGTCTTCCCGGTCCACATCTCATGTGGTGTCTTGTCTACGGATTTTGATGGTACCCTGTTAAGTGTGAAAGCTGCAGTTTCTAGAGCGTATCCCCAGAATGACAAGGGTAAATCCGATTTGCTCATCATAGACCGACCATGTCCAACAAGGTACTGATTCCTCCGTTCCGACACGCCGTTTCTCTGTGGCGTACCCGGAGGTGTGAGCTGAGGTACTATACCTCGGCTTTTCAGATGATCATCAAACTCCTGGCTCATGTACTCACCTCCACGATCAGATCGTAGAAGCTTTATAGTCTTGCCGAGCTGATTCTCAACCTCGTTCTGAAACTCTTTGAACTTTTCAAAAGTTTCCGACTTGTGCCTCATCAAATAGATATATCCATATCTACTCAAGTCGTCGGTGAAAGTCACGAAGTACTGATAGCCACCTCTGGCAGTTGTGCTCATTGGACCACACACATCACTATGTATAAGTTCCAATAGCTCGGACGCCCTCTCGCAACACTTTGCGAAAGGAGACTTAGTCATCTTGCCGAGCAAGCATGATTCACATGTCTCGAACGACCCGAAGTCGGACGAAGTTAGGAGCCCATCATCATGGAGCTTCTTCATGCGTTTCAGACTAATGTGTCCAAGCCGGCAATGCCAGAAGTATGTCGGATTTATCTCATTAGGCTTATGCCTCTTGACATTCACGTTATAGACCGGTTCCTGTTCCAGATTCAATATAAATAGCCCATCAACAATGGGTGCATAGCCGTGGAACATACCATTCAAATAAAACGAACAACCATTGTCCTTTAAATTGAATTCATAACCCTGACTCATCAAACATGAGGCAGAAATAATGTTCCGACTAAGTGCAGGAATGTAATAACAATTATTCAATTCCAAAATAAATCCAGAAGGAAGCTGGAGCTGCATCGTGCCGACCTCCAACGCAGCAACTCTTGCTTTGTTGCCGACCCTGATGTCAATCTCCCCTTGTGCCACACGCCTAGTTCTTACCAGCCCCTGCATCGAGTTGCAAATATGAACAACCGATCCGGTATCAAATACCCAAGAGCTACTAGGTATGTCAGCAAGGTAAATGTCTATAACATATGCAACAAGTGTACCTTTGCCTGAAGCAGCATTCCCGGCCTTCTTGCCATGCTCTGCAAGCCACTTGCTACAGTTCCTCTTCCAGTGACCAGTTTCCTTGCAATGATAGCAAATGGTCTTTGAGTCCGGTCCAGACTTCGGCGCAGCGGCGGAGGTTACCATCTCCGTGCCCTTTGCCTTAGCCTTCTTCTTAGACCAACTCTTCTTGAACTTAGCCGATTTCTGCACCATCAACACTTGATGCGTGCCTTTCTTAATATCCTGCTCTGCCACTTTGAGCATCCCATGCAATTCAGTGAGCTTCTTATCCATGCCATGCATATGATAGTTCGAGATGAACGTCCCATAGCTGGGCGGAAGAGAACCCAGAACTGCATCAGTAGCCAGCTCATCCAAGAGCGGGAAGCCCAACCTATCCAAAGCTTGCACATATCCGATCATCTTGATCACATGTGGGCTCAGTGGATCACCTTCCTTCAGCTTGCAATCCATCAAGGATCGCCAGACGTTGAACCTTTCGGTCCTAGCCTGTGTCTGAAACATGCTCTTGAGACTCTCGATCATATCGTAAGCCTCAACATTTTCGAAATGCTGTTGCAAATCGGGCTCCATACAAGCCAGCATCAGACAGCTGATCTCCGTTGATTCATCAACGAGTTTTTGGTAGGCATTCTTAGCTGTGGCACTAGCATTATCGGCAGGTTCCTCTGGAAGTGGATCCTCTAGAACATGTTCCTTTTTATCATGCTTGAGAACAATTCTCAGATTTCTATACCAGGTGGTAAAGTTTGTTCCATTCAGTTTATTCATTTCCAGAATTGATTTCAATGCAAAGTTGGGTTGAGCAGGTGGTGCCATTGATCTACAACAGAAAAATATGCAATCACTAAGCATTGTGTTTATGTAGAGTAATTCTAGCCTTAAACGAAAATACTCCCACTAAAGTTGGCATCCCTCCGCAAACTTTCAGTGATTCAGGATCTGACTAGCACATGCGACTAGTGAGCTTTAGCATCACTGCTAGACAACATGCCTATCCGGTAAGCAACTCCTTGCTAATCGTATCTCTATACGACTCCTGTCGGTCGGGAAGGTATCTCATACCCCGGCCCCCAACCTTCTTTGTCACAAGGCCCAAAACCGTTTTGATAGCCTTGTCAAGTTAACCGGATCCAGTGCACGTCCGTATCCGACACGAACCCTTCAGTTCAAGGACACCCAGCAGCACCTCAATTTTATGAGCCCACTACTAGACGTACTTGACGTGCGAAGGTGCAACATCGGGGATGGCAATTCGCTTGATATTCATGAGGGATCTTTCTACCATTCTAACATGCATAGAAAACAAGAAGCATAACAATCACAAATAAATTCTCTCAAAAAAAAAACAATCACAAATAAACATATATTGTGAAATAGTATGGCTCCTTCATGGACGTTCCTCCAGGTCGGCTCTGACTCCGATGACCATCTAGGAACTCCATCTTGTTTGTCACGCAGGGACACCAAGCCACCAACCTGATCTCTATTATCCAACTACTACAACTAGTAATGAATTTTACATAGAGTCACAAGTCGACACGCAGGTCGTTATACAATATAATGACAGCACTCTGGCTCCTACCGGCTGACAAACATGACACGCAGGCCATGTATAATTTACACACATGCATCACATACACATGAGCCATACTATTCACATAAAACCTTCAAAACAAAGTTATGCATAGAATCACATTCTACCGGTTTGTGTGATCGTGTACGAAATACAAGGCGCTACGCACACGGCAGCGCCCGACATTTTTGGAAATCACAGATCACATCTGAACTTCGATCACGCCGAATTCTCTGATCTGACCGATCTCATCGATCATCGTGAATCTGATTCGGATTTACGTTTCACTGTTAACCCCGATGGCGGATAACCGACCGGTAGGGGTAGATCGTGTCACGACCTCATCGATCCCGATTGACAGAAAACATAGCCTCATCGATCCCCATGTGCAGTTGATCTCATCAACCGTGCACATAGCCAATCTCATAAACGACGACAGATCTCATCTGCCGCCTCCACATATCTAATATGCATACGATCTAAATCCAAATCCTATAGCAGAGGCTCTGATACCACTGTTGGGATCTACCGTAGGGTGCGTCGACTACAAATTAAAATTTTCCTACGCGCAGAACAACCAAGAACATGCTACGGGAGATGGATCATAGTTCATTACCACTAGACGCGCAGTGCCGTGCAACAGAAGAAGAGTTGGGGTAGCACGTCCGCGTGGATCGTCTCCTCCTCGTGCGATCTCCCTCGAACAGCCGGTCGTCCGATCCCACGTACAAGTTCGCCGGAGCGGTGCAGGTGCACCGCCTCTAACGGTATCCGTGCGTGCAGGAGGAACACCATGCGGCGGACTTCTAGGTCCGTTCACACAGTCGGCGGCGAGTGGAGATGTCTATTCGCAACACATGCAAACCCTAGTGACAACGCCGAAGCAATCAGCTAAATGAGTGTGCCGCACCTCCACCATATATAGGCGTCCATCACGGGCTCAACACTTGGGCCTCGCACGGACCCTAAAGCCCATAAGTCAGCTCGGCCACAATCCGAATACAGCTCGGACCACATCCGACCAGTGTCCTCGGATCCGACCTCGTAGGTTCCTTCCCTTAAGCGCGCGACCCCTTAGGTTCAAGTCGGCTTGGTCGCAGTTCGGATCACCTCCGAACTGCACGGTTGGTAGCGGCCTCTAGCAAGGCATGCCGAACGCCAAGCAGACTATGAAGCTGGTTAGCGAACCCGTACATCACACTTCCATTCCTTTTGCCACACGATATATGTTGTCGAGCTCAAGGCGAGTCTGTCATCGTTGTGCTAGCCCGACCTCTTTCTCGTTCCAGTGATGCCGACCACTATCCGGATTATCTCATTATCCTTGTCGCATGGCCATGCTTATCCTGGTCGGATCACACGAGGGGCCCAGAGTATATCTCTCCTGGTCGGAGGGGCAAATCCCATCTTGCTCGACCATGTCTCGCAGCATGGGTCTGGACAAGTCTGAAACCTACCTTTGTAACTACCCAGTCACGGAGTAGCGTTTGGTCGGCCCAAAGCAAGTCTGTCACCATCCCGAGTACATGTGCCAGCTCAGGTCTTAGGACATAGAACGTATGTTGTACTAGAGACTCACAGATGACATATCGCTGCGTCTCATAGTTGGGTCTGTCCGACTCGGACCTTATCTCGACTCGGATCCGACTATGTCGAATCCGACCAGACCTTCCAAGTCCATATTATCCGGTTAGCATCCAATGCTCCATGGCTAGTGAGACCAAGCCATCGACCGTGTCATATGCTAGTCTAGTTGGCTGCGCGTCCATACAACCCTTTCGACTAGGGACCTTTTAGGACAGTTATCATACAATGCATAGTCCCACAAACAAGTCACGTACTTGCTGATACACATCATCGATAATGTCCAAGGACTATCTTTATTCATAAACGCATAGGAAATATCATCATACATGATTGCCTCTAGGGCATATCTCCAACAGTCCGTACTCTAACTTGGCGACAAACTCGCTACGGCGACAACAACGGTGAGATTTCCGTTGACGGCAACAAAGACCAACGGCAAGAGGACGCTAGAGACGACGGAGATGATCTGGAGACCAGGAGGGCGTCAGAGCTGGGTAGGCGCGGTTGGGTGTTTGAAGGATTTTCCAAAATTTCAGCCCGCGGCAAAATTTCAACCCAGTCACTATCGATTGACTGAGTGGAACGACTCGGTGGCACCGAGATGCAGAATCGCAAGCGGTTACTAGAACTCGGTGAGACCGAACAGTTCTAATCGGTTGCACCAAGGTGAAAACCTAGATCAACTCAATGATTTCGGTGGGACCAAAAGAAATGAATCGGTCGGACCAAAAGTCATTAAGAGGTTTTGGAAGTTTAAGCCCTTGACAGATCGGTGGCTCCGAGTGCTCCTCACCCGGAGGGTCCGAATTCGACTTGTTCAAACTTTGTGATGTAGCATGAATAGAGTTTGAGACGAGAAAAGCATGGATAGCTAGAGGGAGTTCTTAGGCATTCTTGTCCATCCATTTGGCAAAAATAAAGACCAAACAATCAAAGCATAAAATGGATGTCCTCGAATGGAGAAAATTGTGCAACCAACATGCTCACTCAATAAGATAGTAAATGAAATATGTGGCAAAGCATGCATAAACACTCTAGCATCTATCAAGCAATTGGCAATTACTAGGTCATCTATATATGAGTATATTGACTGAGGAGTCAAATGAGAACATTTGATCGTAGGTCATACTCATCGTTTAAGCACAAGTGGGGTTACCACTTTTACATAAAGCATTGTTGTGTTCACACCATTTGAGTTGCTTTAGCTCAATTTTAGAGAAAAGCCCCCCTAGATTTGATATCCCCCCTAAGAGGGATGAACTAACCTTGGGTTTTGTCGATGATGACTTCATGTAGGTGTTGAAGATGTAGATGCTCAATGTTGATGTAGATCGTTTGGAGCAATCCATTTGAGTGAGTTGCACTTTCAATACCTACATGGGTTAGTCCCACAAGGAACATACAAGGATATCCATAGACATAGAGTGAAATACACATATGATGATGTCCATGAAAGCATTAGGTTACCTTGTCCATTGTCTTACCAAGAAGAGGGTTTGTGACTCCTTGAACTAGTGCAAGATATGAAAGTTGATTGCACTAGTCCTTGCCAAAGTGAATATGAGTGAGGTATGTTGGCGGAGTCACCCTCAAGAATTCTCTAGTTCTTCTTCTTTGGGACCCACATCAACTTGATGGGGATCCTTGGAGTTGTAGTCATACTTGATGAAGTAGAACTTGATGTAGTCTTGGGAACCCACTTAACCAAGGCCTTTGGAGCTTCTTCAAATGAATCAATCTCTTCCTGAAGCTTGTCCTTGCCTTTTAGTTTGTGGTCATGTGGTGGAAGATCATCTTGAGCTTGTGTTCCCTTGAAAGAAGTGGGATCATACTTCTCTTGTTGAGGAACAAACTTCGTCTTGGGTTATTGATCTTCTTTCCACTCAAAGCCATTGGCATTTAACTTGCGTTCTAAACCAACACCTTGATTCTTTCGGTGCCTTCCTTGCTTGCGTACAATTTCCTCAAATTTCTTACTTCCGGCAAAGCTCTTCTAAACACCTTTCTCTATAATTCCCTTCAATAAGCTATTTTCTTGCTCAAGTGTAACTTGGCTAAGAGAATCATTAGTGGAATCAAGAGAACTACTAGAAGCAACAATATTGGATTTAACATGATTATTGTTACTACTGGAAGAAGAATCTTTCTTGCTCTTGTTGCTAGATTCTACTTGTGGCACGTAAGTAGGCAAGAGTAAACGCTTGGCAATGTAAGAAGAACTTTTCTTACGAAGATCATCATTGATTGCTTTTAGGAACCCATTCTCTTGCTCTTAATTGAGCTTTTCAAAGAGTAGCTTCTCATGAGTCTTTAAAAGCTCTCGATGATCCTCTAGGTACTTTCATGAGCTAACTTAAGAGTGTTTAGTTCTTTGGTTAGACACTCAATCTCCTTCTTATCATTGTCAATCGCTTCATCTTGATTAGCATGATTAGTAGCAATTTCATCATAGTTTTCATCACTAGTGTTGTCAACAAGTAAACCATCATCACCTAGCAAATCATCTTTATCACTATTGAAATCAACATACTCGGGGTGTGATATACCTTGGGGCCTTTAGCCATGAAGCATCTTCCAATCCCTTCATTTGGTGAGTCGAATATGTCGTAGGAGTTCGATGACACAAGTGCAAGACCGGCAACACCTTCATCTTGAGTATATTCGGAGTCAGAGTGATAACTTCTCTCGGAGTAGTTGTCGGAGTCAGAACCGGATACCCATTCACCAACATGAGCTTGATGTCTTCGTATTGTGTAGCTCTTTGATGACTTGTCCTTCCTTTCCGAATCCTTGCTTCTACGAGAGGATCTTCGTTCATAATGATCACTCTACTCCTTCTTTCTCTTGGTGGTGATTACTCTCTTTTACTTCTCCTTTTAGGTGAGTCTTCTCTTCTTTTCTAGGGAGCCGTACACTCATTGGATTAGTGTCCGGGTCTTCCACAATTGTAGCAATTGCGATCACGACTAGAAGATCTTTTGTCATTGTAGGACCTTGACTTGGAACCCTCTTGTAGAACTTGTTGAAGTTCTTCACCATTAAGGTCAATTCTTCATTGAAGACTTGTTTCTCACTAGATGTTGTAGGAGCATCACATGAAGCTTTGTAAGCACCACTAGACTTGTTTTGAAGCTCTTCCTTATTGTTAAGTGACATCTCATGAGCAACAATTCTACCAATGACTTCCGTTGGCTTGAGATCTTTGTAATTGGGCATCACTTGGATCAAGGTGCAGACGGTGTCATATTTTCCATCCAAGGATCTTAGGATCTTCTTGATGATGAATCTGTCAGTCATCTCTTCACTCCCTAAGCCGGCAATCACATTTGTGATGAGAGCAAGCCTAGAGTACATTTCAGCGACTCCTTCACCATCCTTCATTTTGAACTTGTCAAGTTGACTTTGAAGCACATCCAATTTGGATTCCTTGACGGACTCGGTACCTTTGTGCATATCAACCAAACTATCCTAAATTTCCTTTGCATTCTCAAGGTGGCTGATTTTGTTTCTTCGGGGCACAATCCATTAAACAGGATATCGCAAGCTTGAGCATTGTATTGCAACATCTTCATTTCTTCCGCGGATGCTTCACGATCCGGTTTTCTTCCATATTTGAAGTGTTCACCTTGCAAACCAATATGCATAATAGCCCAAACGACGGGGTTATGACCAAGAATATGCATTTTCATCTTATGCTTCCAACTAGAAAAAATTGTACCATCAAAGTAAGGACCTCTACGGTGATAATTTCTCTCGCTAGACGCCATACTCTCCCAGGTTGTGAAACCAAGGCTATGATCACCAAAACTATAGAAATCAAGGCAAATGGAGACCAAAGCTTTGATACCACTTCACTACTGGAATCAGGATCTTTGCAGTCAGCCTGTTCTTTGCCGTCTGCTAGCTGACGGCAAAGAAGGTCTTTGCCATATGCATACAGAAGGCTGACGGCAAAGAACAAGCGGACGACAAAGAGCTTGTTTGCCGTCAGCGAGCTCTTTGCCGTCTGCTAGCAGACGGCATAGAATCTTTGCCATCCGCCAGCGGACGGCAAAGAGGGTGGGTGGCCCACTAGCTGTCAACCCCTAACGGGGCCCCTCTTTGCCGTCCGCAAAGTTTTTTATGCCGTCCGCTAGCTGACGGCAAAGAGCTTGCGGACGGCAAATCTTGAAAATTGACTTAACGGTCGTGCCCTGCCGTGGTCCTCTCTCTGTTTCTGTCCTCTTTCTCCCGCCCCCGTGCCACCCCACGCCATCGCCGCCGCACCCTTCCCACGTAGTCGCCACCGCACCCTCCCCGCACCGTCGCCGCTGCACCCTCCCCGCGCCGTCGCCGCCCTCTCCCCGCCCCGTGTCCGCCCCCTCCCTGCCTCCCCACACCCCTCCCGAGCCTCCCTGCGGCCGCCTCCCCGCCGCAACCGCGGGTCGACCCCCCCCCCGAGGAGCGCCGCCCGTCGCCGCCCCCTCCCTGCCCCGTCGCCACCCCGCCTCGCCGCCGCCCCGTTGCCGCCCCCTCCACGACCCGTTGCCGCCCCCACGGTAAGCCCCTGCCCTATTTTATTTTCTATTTTTCTTTTCTTTTTAGTTTAGGTTATATAGTTTAAGTTTAGTTAGTTTAGGTTTAATTAGTTTAAGTTATTTAGTTTAATTAGTTTAGGTTATTTAGTTTAAATAGTTTAGGTTTAGGTTTTTTAGTTTAGGTTTAGGTTCAATTAGTTTAGGTTTAATTATATTACATTAGTGTTAGGTTTGAATTAAATAGTCATAATTAAAGGAAGTGAAAAAAGAAGAAGAAAAGTAGAATAAGTAGAAAGGGGGAAGAAGAAGAAGAAAAAGAGGAAGAAGAAGAAGAAGAAGAAGAGGAGGAGGAAGACGAGGAGGAGGAGGAGGAGGAGGAGAAAAAGAGGAGAAGATGAGAATAAAAGAGGAAAAAGTAAAAGAGGGAATAAGAAAAATAAGAAGAAGAAGAAGAAGAGGAGGAGGAGTTCTGTTTTTTCTTTTCTGTTTTAGATAATAGATATATTTGATATATAGTTAGCTAGATTAAATTATATTATATTACATTAGTGTTAGGTTTTAGTTAAATAGTCATAATTAAAGGAAGTGAAAAAAGATGAAAAAAGAAGAAGAAAAGTAGAATAAGTAGAAAGGGGGAAGAAGAAGAAGAAAAAGAGGAAGAAGAAGAAGAAGAAGAGGAGGAGGAGGAGGAGGAGGACGAGGAGAAGAAGAAGAAAAAGAGGAGAAGATGACTAGGTTAGTTTGGTTAGTTTGATTTTCTAAGTTATTAGTTAGATTTGCTAGGTTAGTTAGGTTAGTTAGGTTAATTAGTGTGATGGGTTTCGGTGATGTCATCTTGTTCTCCAAGACATGATACTTGACAAGATAACCAAATATGGCATACTTGTAAATATTCCAAAAGCCTGAAATATCATAAAAGGGTTTTTGATGGATTTGACCAATATTTTGAACATGACCGTGTGTTGAAACTCTTATATATGGAAAATATGTGTAAAATGAGCTTACCTAAATTTTCTCAAATATGTTTGAAACACTAAAATAATTTTAACCTATTAAAGACCATTTTTGGCCTTAAGAAAAAGCCTTTAATTAGTTAGTTATTTACTTTTTAGGTTAATTACTTAGTTAGTTATTTTTCCTCAAACCTTGCAAGTCTTAATAGTGCTACTTTGATTCTCATTAGAAAAAGGCCAGATGCACAAGAAGCAAGAGACTATAGACCAATCCGTTTATTTTCGTTCTTTGCTAAGCTCATAATGAAAATTTTAGCAAGAAGACTGCAACCTTGGCTCAAAAAGCTTGTCCTACCATCCCAGAGTGTATTCATAAAAGGAAGAGCCATCCATGATAACTTCCTGTTTGTTAAAGGAATGGTCAGATCCCTTTATTTGAAGAAGATTCCCTCAATCATGCTCAAGCTCCACATAGAAAAGGCATTTGATAGCGTCTCTTGGGAGTTCTTGATGGACGTTCTCGCGGCAAAGGGATTCAACCTCAAGTGGAGAAATTGGATTTCTTCCATGCTTGCTTCGGCCTCAACCAGAGTCCTTGTTAATGGGGAATTGACTGACTACATCGTGCACCATAAGGGCCTGAGGCAGGGAGACCCTCTATCGCCTCTATTGTTTGTGCTCGTGATGGACGTCCTTGATGCTATGATTCGTGCAGCAGTTGATGCCCAGGTGCTCCCACCCCTCGGGCGAAGCCTTCCTTTAGTCAGAGCCTCATTTATGCATATGATGTGATGATCTTTGTCAGACCAAACTATCAAGAAGTCGATGCTGTAAAGAAGATCCTCGACATTTTTGGGGATGCTTCTGGCTTAAGGGCTAACTACACCAAAAGTAGCTTTTGCCGCATCAGATGCGAGGATGTTGACTCTCTTGAGCTGGCTGCACTGCTTCAATGCCCCATCAAAGATTTCCCAGTCATCTACCTTGCCATGCCCCTCAGTTACACGAGATTGCAGAAAGTACATTATCAGCCTATTTTTTACAAGCTCCAATGCAACACCTCCGGATGGAACAAGCTTATGCTTCCCACTGCCGGACGGCTTGCTCTAATCACCTCTGTCTTATATGCTTTGCCAGTCTTCCAGATTTTTGCCATTGAACCTCCTCGTTGGGTTGTCAAAAAGTTTGACAAAAGATGCAGAGGTTTCCTTTGGGCAAATAAAGATGAGGCAACTGGGGGTAAATGTCTGGTTAATTGGAAGCAAGTATGCTTACCTAAAAAGTTTGGCGGCCTTGGGATTCCCTGTCTGCTCCAAAAAAGCGAGGCAATGAGATGCAAGTGGCTGTAGCTTTCCTGGATGGACACTACGTGACCCTGGCATGGTTTACCTCTGCCTATCACCATCTCGGTCAGGGCTCTCTTTGAGGCTTCAGTCCAATTCAACATTGGGGATGGCCCAATCACGCAGTTTTGGACAGACCCTTCGCACAACAGAGAAAGTTTCAGCTCAAGGTTTCCTGACTTATTCAAGCATTGCACTATCAAATCGATCTCCATCCTTCATGCTTTGACTGACAGAAAATGGATGCGACACTTCAAGAGCAACCTTTCCCAAGATGCTATTACCCAGTTTACGTCCATGTGGAATGACCTGCAGCCGGTGCAGCTATCCGAAAATCAGGAAGACACCTTAACTTGGCGTTGGACTGCAAACGGCCAATTTTCCTCCTGCTCAGCATACACAGCTACTCTCACTGTCAACATCAAACCGCTGTTTGCTAAGTTGGCCTGGAGCTCCGATGCACCCCCTAAGTGCCAGTTTTTCGTTTGGTTGGCTGCTCAAGAGCGATGCCTGACGGCAGACAACCTAGCAAAAAGGGGATGTCCTCACAACCGCCTATGCTCTCTATGCCTTCATGAACCAGAATCTGCTACGCACTTGCTTGCTACATGCTCATTTGCTAAGGAAATCTGGCACTTGACCTTTAGCATGCTTGATATGCACCACAGTTTGATGGCCAACGATGGGGAGTCCCTCACTCGCTGGTGGCAACGCTCCAGTTCGGCGATGACCAGGGACAAGGCAAAGACTTGGCGGTCCATTATTGCTCTTGTGTGGTGGAACATCTGGAAAGAAACAAATGCGAGGGTATTCACTAATTCATCCTGCAGTGCAAGACCCCTGTTCCAGAAGATTCAAGTTGAAGCCAAGGATTGGATTGATGCTGGCCATAGGAGAGTTCTACACCTTGTCGAGCGACCCTTAGAACCTGATTGATGTAACTTCTCGAGCTAAATCCCTCCCTATTCTTCTCTTGTAATTTGTAACCATTATTCCTTCTAAGCGCAATGAAAAGCAGTGATCCCGCCTTTTCGTCAAAAAAATTAGTTAGTTATTTTTTTAGGTGTTGTTTTCACCCACCAAATTTTTTATTATGTTTATGTTGTAATAATTCCGTTTACTCTTTGTCATTGTTCTGAGCCTCCTTCTTCCTCGGCGCGTGCTGGGAGGGGTGGCTATATTCCACCCCAGCAGCTTCGCAGAGCGCTCGTAGACAGCATGGGGACACCGGCGGGCACTTCTTCTTCGGCCGGGAGAGGTGGGGGGAAGACGAAGAGGGGATCTAGAGGTGGACGTGGCGGCGGGAGAGGTAGGAAGGCTGTTGTGCCTTCCTCACCGCCACCCGAAGCTGATTCTCCTGACCACCGGAGTGCTCCGTCCCAGGTGGAGCCGTCAGACTTGGACCCGTCTTGGACTCTGGTCCACGAGCCTTGTGCTAACGAGCCTCGTGCCGCCGAGCCTTCATCCCAGGAGACTCGGGCACCAGAGTCTTCTTCCCACGAGACTCCGGTCCCAGAGTCTTCGTCCCAGGTGACTCCGGAGACTAGTGGCCATGCTGATGGCGAGGAGACCTGGTCTGACGATAGTTTTAGCGATGGCGAGCTGGTTGAGCAGGCAAGAAGGTGTACCATCGTGGTGGTACAAAGCTCCCGGCCGTGCCGGCGACTCACGATCAGAGGTGGTTGATTAAGCCTAATGGGGAGAAGTAAGTGCATTTACTCTGTTTTAACCTTTGTCCTTCATGTTTCTTCAAAGTAATATCTAATTTGTTGGCCTTGTCATACTGCAGGGGTTGGATACACCCCGATGGTGTCCGCAAGCCAAACTAGGTCCTTGGTACTCTAGCCCGGCACCAGTTCCCGAGGTGGGTCACGTTGCCCAGTGCGGGTCAGGCTACACAGCTAGCAATGATCTAGGAGCTGTACGTGGCTGCCCCAGCCCCGCCAGAGGAGAGGGTCGACGGTGTCGTGTGCGAGACGGTGGTCGACATTGTGAGGCGGCGGTTTTGGGTAATTTCTACTTACAGAATTAAAAATCAACATTACCTAGTGATTGTACTAATCAGTGTTGTCTTGTTCGATTGTAGACCTTCTACAGGGTCTTAGAGGAACACGAGACCAAGGCGGCTAGGGTTCTCGAAGCCGAGTGCAAGCGCCTACTTCAGAACTTACAACACGAGGCTAGGATGCAGGCTGCTCGAGACTACTACGCCTCGAATAACATTAGGAGGGCCAAGAAGAAGTGCCGCGGCAAGTATCTGAGTAAGGAGAAGTACATGAAGGTAATTACCTATTCTTAAGGCCTTGTACTTAGTTTCCTTGATCTCATTCGTAGGCATAGCGTTGAAATTTCTCTTTGCCAAACTTAGGTGCCCCCGAGATGGTGTGCGGATATGACGGACTGTTGGGAGGCGTTGGTGGATGAGTGGTGCTCTCCCCAATGGCTAGCCCAACACAACAAGGCCAGGGATAAGCGTTCCCAAATGCGAGGTGTGCCACACCATCAAGGGAGCTCCAACCTATTTGAGTACGGGAATCACTGGGTATGTGGTTTCAGCCCTTAACGATTCATGCAATTTCATTCTTCATGCTAGCTTCAGCCCTTAACTAATATGTTGTTCCTCTCTTTTAGGCGAAACACAACAAGAAGGAACTGCCACCGCTGTACCACCTCTATGCCATGGCCCATATGGCCCTGTTCAAGAAGGCCAAGGCATTCTCTGCGGATGACCTCGATCATCCAGAGAGCTTCACCAACATCTCCTCCCATAACAAGCTGGTGAGGTACAGAGACCGGGGGAAGGCGACGAAAGGGGATGACTTCAACCCGAGCCAGAGTCCTTTCGATACAGAGCTCGTGATGCTATCTAGTGATGGGAGGAAACATGGCTCGTCAGCCATTGGGGATGGACTGATACGTTGTCCTTGCAGTCTCATGGAGATCAAGAAGCGCCACGCGAAGTCTCTTCCTGACATACCGCCTCGACCATGGCCAGTGGACCTCGCCATCGAGGCTAGGGCGCAGGAGCTTCTGGCGGAGGAAAACAGGCAGGCCAAGGAGAGGGAGACCAAGCTAGAGCAGAGGACGGCTAGGATGCTGGAGGAGGAGAGGAACCGGAACGACGCGTCTCACCGAGCCCTATACGAGCTCCTCGTGGTAAGTTTCTCCTGCTTATTAGCCAAATCATGCATGTAATGTTTTCATTACTAACTAATATGACTGACTCGTGAAATCAAAATGTGCAGTCCGTGTGCGAGCAAAACGGTCAGACCCCTCCGACGATGCCTCAGACTGGTATAGCGGACACGGTGAGTTTCATTTGAATGGTCATTAGTTACTAGTATTCACATTTCAGTTGCATCATGCTAACGAGACATTGCAAATGATCTTTGGTGCAGCATGCCTCCCGACAAGCATCGACCGATCCTTCTCCGTCTCGCACTGGCGCAACCCCAACCCCGAACAGTCCTTCTCTGTCTGACACTGGCATAAACCCGACCGGCCCTTCACCTCCATGATGACAGTAACATTTCTCTAGTGTTTTGCCTACCAAATGCATAAAGACCTAGACTTAGCTTTATTTCCTCCAAAATCGTTACCATAATGACCTAGACTTAGCCAATCTTCCTACAAAATGACATAATTAGCTTACTTAGCTCCAAAATTATCTATACTTAACTAAATTAGCTCTAATATGCTTAGTTACCTAGGTTAGCTAAATAAAGACCTATACTTAGCTTACTTATGTCAAAAATGTCATAATATGCTTAGTTAACTCAAAAATGGTATAATTAGTTAAGTTAGCTCCAAAATGACCCATTTTACCTAGGTTTGCTCCAATATGATCCATTTTACCTAGGTTAGCTCCAAAATGAGCAAGTTTATCTAGGTTAGCTCCAATATGATCCATTTTACCTACATTAGCTCCAATATGATCCATTTTAGGTAGGTTAGCTCCAAAATGATCCATTCTACCTATGTTACCTAAAAAATGGCATAATTACTTATGTTAGCACAAAAATGACCTATACTTACCTTAATTTCCTCCAAATTGACATAATAAGCTTAGTTAGCTAAAAATGGCATAATTACCTATGTAAGCTCTAAAATGACACAAATAAGGAATGAGAAGAATAAACACAAGGAAGAGAAGAAAAAGAAAGAATAGAAGAAGAAAACAAGAAAAAGAAAGAATAAAAGAAGAAGAATGAGAAGGAAAAGTGTAAAAACCTTCTTCTTCTTCTTCTTCTTCTTCTAATCTTCTTCTCCTTCTAGTCTTCTTCTTTTCTTCTA
Source organism: Triticum aestivum (assembly GCF_018294505.1). Taxonomy (NCBI): domain Eukaryota; kingdom Viridiplantae; phylum Streptophyta; class Magnoliopsida; order Poales; family Poaceae; genus Triticum; species Triticum aestivum. The sequence goes on from NC_057814.1 coordinate 336,259,450, forward strand.
ACTTGCTTACTCCCATTTTTGTAGATTTGATTCACTTCATGGAAGCTGGACTAATGGACTGCTAGTTTTAGTTTGTGTTTAGATTTTGTGTTGATAAACAATGTATGTTGATGAACTCCGTGAAACTATGTATGTATTTGACATTTAAGTGTTGGAAATATGCCCTGGAGGCAATAATAAAATGGTTATTATTGTATTTCCTTGTTCATGATAATTGTCTATTGTTCATGCTATAATTGTATTAACTGGAAACCGTAATACATGTGTGAATACATAGACCACAACATGTCCCTAGTAAGCCTCTAGTTGACTAGCTCGTTGATCAATAGATGGTTATGGTTTCCTGACCATGGACATTGGATGTCATTGATAACGGGATCACATCATTAGGAGAATGATGTGATGGACAAGACCCAATCCTAAGCATAGCACAAGATCGTGTAGTTCGTTTGCTAAAAGCTTTTCTAATGTCAAGTATCGTTTCCTTAGACCATGAGATTGTGCAACTCCCGGATATCGTAGGAATGCTTTGGGTGTACCAAACGTCACAACGTAACTGGGTGGCTATAAAGGTGCATTACAGGTATCTCCGAAAGTGTCTGTTGGGTTGGCACGAATCGAGACTGGGATTTGTCACTCCGTATGACGGAGAGGTATCTCTGGGCCCACTCGGTAATGCATCATCATAATGAGCTCAATGTGACTAATGAGTTAGCCACGGGATCATGCGTTACGGAACGAGTAAAGTGACTTGCCGGTAACGAGATTGAACGAGGTATTAGGATACCGACGATCGAATCTCGGGCAAGTAACATACCGATTGCCAAAGGGAATTGTATACGGGATTGATTGAATCCCCGACATCATGGTTCACCCGATGAGATCATCGTGGAACATGTGGGAGCCAATATGGGTATCCAGATCCCACTATTGGTTATTGGCCGGAGAGATGTCTCGGTCATGTCTGCATGGTTCCCAAACCCGTAGGGTCTACACACTTAAGGTTCGGTGACGCTAGAGTTGGTATGGGAAATAGTATGTGGTTACCGAAGGTTGTTCGGAGTCCCGGATAGGATCCCGGACGTCACGAGGAGTTCCGGAATGGTCCGGAGGTAAAGATTTATATATGGGAAGTCATCATATGGTCACCGAAAGTATTCGGGGGTATGCCGGTATTGTACCGGGGCCACCGAAGGTGTTCCGGGGGTCCACCGGGAGGGTCCACCTGCCCCGGAGGGCCTTATGGGCTGTAGGTGGAAGGGAACCAGCCCCTAAGTGGGCTGGGCACCAACCTCCCCCTTGGGCTCATGCGCCTAGGGTTGGGCGAAACCCTGGAGGGGGCGCCCCCCTTGACTTGGGGGGCAAGCCACCCTCCCTGGCCGCCGCCCCTCCCACCAGATGGGATCTAAGGGGCCGGCCCCCCTCTCCCTTGCCCCTATATATAGTAGAGGGGTGGGAGGGCAGCTGCACCCCTGGCCTGGTGCAGCCCTCTCCTCCTCCAACTCCTCCTCCTCCTCCGTAGTGCTTAGCGAAGCTCTGCCGGAGAACCACGAGCTCCATTGCCACCATGTCGTCGTGCTGCTGGAGTTCTCCCTCAACTTCTCCTCTCCCCTTGCTGGATCAAGATGGAGGAGACGTCTCCGGGCTGTACGTGTGTTGAATGCGGAGGCGCCGTCCGTTCGGCGCTAGATCGGATCTTCTGCGATTTGAATCGCCGCGAGTACGACTCCATCAACCGCGTTCTTGTAACGCTTCCGCTTAGCGATCTTCGAGGGTATGAAGATGCACTCCCTCTCTCTCGTTGCTAGCATCTCCTAGATTGATCTTGGTGACACGTAGGAAAATTTTGAATTATTGCTACGTTCCCCAACAGTGGCATCATGAGCTAGGTCTATGCGTAGATTCTATGCACGAGTAGAACACAAAGTAGTCATGGGCGATGATTTGTTCAATTTGCTTGCCGTTACTAGTCTTATCTTGATTCGGCGGCATTGTGGGATGAAGCGGCCCGGACCGACCTTACACGTACTCTTACGTGAGATAGGTTCCACCGATTGACATGCACTTGATGCATAAGGTGGCTAGCGGGTGTCTGTCTCTCCCACTTTAGTCGGATCGGATTCGATGAAGAGGGTCCTTATGAAGGGTAAATAGCAATTGGCATATCACCGTTGTGGCTTTTGCATAGGTAAGAAACGTTCTTGCTAGAAACCCATAGCAGCCACGTAAAACATGCAACAACAATTAGAGGACGTCTAACTTGTTTTTGCAGGGTATGCTATGTGATGTGATATGGCCAAAAGGATGTGATGAATTATATATGTGATGTATGAGATTGATCATGTTCTTGTAATAAGAATCACGACTTGCATGTCGATGAGTATGACAACCGGCAGGAGCCATAGGAGTTGTCTTAATTTATTGTATGACCTGCGTGTCAACGAAAACGCCATGTAATTACTTTACTTTATTGCTAACCGTTAGCCATAGTAGTAGAAGTAATAGTTGGCGAGACAACTTCATGAAGACACGATGATGGAGATCATGGTGTCATGCCGGTGACGAAGGTGATCATGCCGCGCCTCGTAGATGGAGATCAAAGGCGCAAGATGATATTGGCCATATCATGTCACTTTATGATTTGCATGTGATGTTTGTCATGTTTACATCTTATTTGCTTAGAACGACGGTAGCATAAATAAGATGATCCCTCACTAAAATTTCAAGAGACGTGTTCCCCCTAACTGTGCACCGTTGCGAAGGTTCATTGTTTCGAAGCACCACGTGATGATCGGGTGTGATAGATTCTAACGTTCGCATACAACGGGTGTAAGCCAGATTTACACATGCAAAACACTTAGGTTGACTTGACGAGCCTAGCATGTACAGACATGGCCTCGGAAAACAAGAGACCGAAAGGTCGAACATGAGTCGTATAGCAGATACGATCAACATGAAGATGTTCACAGATGATGACTAGTCCATCTCACGTGATGATCGGACACGGCCTAGTTGACTCGGATCATGTATCACTTAGATGACTAGAGGGATGTTTATCTGAGTGGGAGTTCATTAAATAATTAGATGAACTTAATTATCATGAACATAGTCAAAAGGTCTTTGCAAATTATGTCGTAGCTTACGCTTTAGTTCTACAGTTTAAGATATGTTCCTAGAGAAAATTTAGTTGAAAGTTGATAGTAGCAATTATGCGGACTGGGTCCGTAAACTGAGGATTGTCCTCATTGCTGCACAGAAGGCTAATGTCCTTAATGCACCACTCGGTGTGCTGAACCTCGAGCATCGTTTGTGGATGTTGCGAACATCTGACGTACACGTTTAGAATTGAGGCACCGAAGACTTTTTGAAACGTCGCGGAACATATGAGATGTTCCAAGAGCTGAAATTGGGATTTTAGGCTCGTGCCCACGTCAAGAGGTGTGAGACCTCTGACAAGTTTCTTAATCCTGCAAACTAAGGGAGAAAAGCTCAACCGTTGAACATGTGCTCAGATTGTCTGAGTACTACAATCGCTTGAATCGAGTGGGACTTAATCTTCAAGATGAGATAGTGGTGGTTCTCCAAAGTCACTGCCACCAAGCTACTAGAGCTTCGTGATGAACTATAACATATCAGGGATAGACATGATGATCCTTGAGCAACTCGCGATGTTTGACACCGCGAAAGTAGAAATCAAGTAGGAGCATCAATTGTTGATGGTTAGTAAAACCAGTAGTTTCAAGAAGGGCAAGGCAAGAAGGGATACTTCATGAAACAGCAAATCAGTTGCTGCTCTCGTGAAGAAACCCAAGGTGGAACCCAAACCCGAGACTAAGTGCTTCTATAATGAGGGGAACGGTCACTGAAGCAGAACTACCCTAGATACTTGGTAGATGAGAAGGCTGGTAAGGTCGACAGAAGTATATTGGATATACATTATATTAATGTGTACTTTACTAGTACTCCTAGTAGCACCAGGGTATTAGATACCGGTTCGGTTGCTAAGTGTTGGTAACTCGAAATAAGAAAAGCTACGGAATAAAGGAGACTAACTAAAGGTGAGATGACGATATGTGTTGGAAGTGTTTCCAAGGTTGATGTGATCAAGCATCGCATGCTCCCTCTACCATCGAGATTGGTGTTAAACCTAAATAATTGTTACTTGGTGTTTACGTTGAGCATAGACATGATTGGATTATGATGTTCATTTAAGAAGAATAATGGTTATTCTTTTTATTTGAATAATACCTTCAATGATCTTGCACCTAAAATAAATGGTTTATTGAATCTCGATCCTAGTGATACACATGTTCATGCCAAAAGATATAAGATAGTAATGATAGTACCACATACTTGTGGCACTGCTATTTGAGTCATATTGGGATAAAACGCATGACGAAGCTCCATGTTGATGGATCTTTGGACTCACTCGTTTTTGAAAAGATTGAGACATGCGAACCATGTCTATTGGTATATATGCATGAAGAAACTCCATACAGATGGATCATTTGGACTCACTTGATTTTGAATCACTTGAGACATGCAAATCATACCACATGGGCAAGATGACTGAAAGGCCTCGTTTTCAGCGAGATGGAACAAGAGAGAAACTTGTTGGAAGTAATACATTTGATGTGTGCAGTCCAATGAGTGTTGAGGCACGCAGTGAATATCATTATGCTCTTACTTCACAGATGATTTGAGTAGATGCTAAGTATGTTTACTTGATGAAACACAAGTCTGAATTATTGAAAGGTTCAAGTAATTTCAGAGTGAAGATGAAGATCGTCGTGACAAGAGGATAAAATGTCTGTGATATGATCATAGAGATGAATATCTGAGTTACGAGTTTGGCACACGATTAAGACATTGTGGAAATTGTTTCACAACTAATACCGCCTGGAACACCATAGTGTGATGGTGTGTCCGAACATCATAACTGCACCCTATTGGATATGGTGCATACCATGATGTCTCTTATCGAATTACCACTATCGTTTATGGGCTAGGCGTTAGAGACAACCGCATTCACTTTAAATAGGGCACCACGCAATTCCGTTGAGACGACACCGTATGAACTATGGTTTAGAGAAACCTAAGCTGTCGTTTCTTAAAAGTTAGGGGCCGCGACGCCTATGTGAAAAAGTTTCAGGCTGATAAGCTCGAACCCAAAGCGGATAAATGCATCTTCATAGAATACCCAAAACAGTTGGGTATACCTCCTATTTCAGATCTGGAAGCAAAAGTGATTGTTTCTAGTAACGGGTCCTTTCTCGAGGAAAAGTTTCTCTCGAAAGAATTGAGTGGGAGGATGGTGGAGACTTAATGAGGTTATTGAACCATCACTTCAACTAGTGTGTAGCAAGGCACAGGAAGTTGTTCCTGTGGCACCTACACCAACTGAAGTGGAAGCTTGTGATAGTGATCATGAAACTTCGGATCAAGTCACTACCAAACCTCGTAGGACGACAAGGATGCATGCTACTTCAGAGTGGTACGTAATCCTGTCTTGGAAGTCATGTTGCTAGACAACAATGAACCTACGAGCTATGGAGAAGCGATCGTGGGCCCGGATTCTGACGAATGGCTCGAGGCCATAAAATCCGAGAGAGGATCCATGTATAAAAACAAAGTGTATACTTTGGAAGAACTACTTGATGGTCGTAAGGCTGTTGGGTGCAGATGGATTCTAAAAGGAAGACAGACAATGATGGTAAGTGTCACCATTAAGAAAGCTCGACTTGTCGTTAAGATGTTTTCCGACAAGTTCAAGGAGTTGACTACGATGAGATTTCTCACTCGTAGCGATGCTAAGAGTCTGTTGGAATTATATTAGCAGTTACTGCATTATTTATGAAATCTTGCAGATAGGATGTCAAAAACATTGTTTCCTCGACGATTTTCTTGAGGAAAGGTTGTATGTGATACAACCAGAAGGTTTTGTCAATCCTGAAAGATGCTAACAAGTATGCAAAGCTCCAGCAATCCTTCTAAGGACTGGAGTAAGCATCTCGGAGTTGGAATGTACGCTTTGATGAGATGATCAAAGATTTTGGGTTTTTACAAAGTTTATGAGAAACTTGTATTTCCAAAGAAGTGAGTGGGAGCACTATAGAATTTTTGATGAGTATATGTTGTTAACATATTGTTGATCAGAAATGATGTAGAATTTCTGGAAAGCATACAGGGTTATTTGAAAAGTGTTTTTCAATGGAAAACCTGGATTAAGCTACTTGAACATTGAGCATCAAGATCTATAAGGATAGATCAAAAACACTTAATAGTACTTTCAAATTAGTACATACCGTGACAAGATTTTGAAGGAGTTCAAAATAGATCAGCAAAGAAGGAGTTCTTGGCTGTGTTACAGGGTGTGAGTATTGAGTAAGACTCAAGACCTGACCACGACAGAAGAGAGAGAAAGGACGAAGTCGTCCCCTATGCTTTAGATGTAGGCTCTACAGTATGCTATGTTGGGTACCGCACCTGAAGTGTGCCTTGCCATGAGTTAGTCAAGGGGTACAATAGTGATCCAGGAATGGATCACATGACAGCGGTCGAACTTATCCTTAGTATCTAGTGGACTAAGGAATTTTCTCGATTATGGAGGTGGTGAAAGAGTTCGTCGTAAAGGGTTGCGTCGATGCAAACTTTGACACTATCCGGATGACTCTGAGTAGTAAACCGGATTCGTATAGTAGAGCAGTTATTTGGAATAGCTCCAAGTAGCGCGTGGTAGCTGCATATACAAGATGACATAGAGATTTGTAAAGCACACACAGATCTGAAAGGTTCAAACCCGTTGACAAATAACCTCTCTCATAAGCGAGATATGAACAAACCCCATGGGTGTTGGATTCATTACAATCACATAGTGATGTGAACTAGATTATTGACTCTAGTGCAAGTGGGAGACTGTTGGAAATATGCCCTAGAGGCAATAATAAAATGGTTATTATTGTATTTCCTTGTTCATGATAATTGTCTATTGTTCATGCTATAATTGTATTAACTGGAAACCGTAATACATGTGTGAATACATAGACCACAACATGTCCCTAGTAAGCCTCTAGTTGACTAGCTCGTTGATCAATAGATGGTTATGGTTTCCTGACCATGGACATTGGATGTCATTGATAACGGGATCACATCATTAGGAGAATGATGTGATGGACAAGACCCAATCCTAAGCATAGCACAAGATCGTGTAGTTCGTTTGCTAAAAGCTTTTCTAATGTCAAGTATCGTTTCCTTAGACCATGAGATTGTGCAACTCCCGGATATCGTAGGAATGCTTTGGGTGTACCAAACGTCACAACGTAACTGGGTGGCTATAAAGGTGCATTACAGGTATCTCCGAAAGTGTCTGTTGGGTTGGCACGAATCGAGACTGGGATTTGTCACTCCGTATGACGGAGAGGTATCTCTGGGCCCACTCGGTAATGCATCATCATAATGAGCTCAATGTGACTAATGAGTTAGCCACGGGATCATGCGTTACGGAACGAGTAAAGTGACTTGCCGGTAACGAGATTGAACGAGGTATTAGGATACCGACGATCGAATCTCGGGCAAGTAACATACCGATTGACAAAGGGAATTGTATACGGGATTGATTGAATCCCCGACATCGTGGTTCATCCGATGAGATCATCGTGGAACATGTGGGAGCCAATATGGGTATCCAGATCCCGCTATTGGTTATTGGCCGGAGAGATGTCTCGGTCATGTCTGCATGGTTCCCGAACCCGTAGGGTCTACACACTTAAGGTTCGGTGACGCTAGAGTTGTTATGGGAAATAGTATGTGGTTACCGAAGGTTGTTCGGAGTCCCGGATAGGATCCCGGACGTCACGAGGAGTTCCGGAGGTAAAGATTTATATATGGGAAGTCATCATACGGTCACCGGAAGTATTCGGGGGTATGCCGGTATTGTACCGGGGCCACCGAAGGGGTTCCGGGGGTCCACCGGGAGGGTCCACCTGCCCCGGAGGGCCTTATGGGCTGTAGGTGGAAGGGAACCAGCCCCTAAGTGGGCTGGGCACCAACCTCCCCCTAGGGCCCATGCGCCTAGGGTTGGGGGAAACCCTGGAGGGGGCGCCCCCTTGACTTGGGGGGCAAGCCACCCTCCCTGGCCGCCGCCCCTCCCACCAGATGGGATCTAAGGGGCCGGCCCCCTCTCCCTTGCCCCTATATATAGTGGAGGGGTGGGAGGGCGGCCGCACCCCTGGCCTGGCGCAGCCCTCTCCTCCTCCAACTCCTCCTCCTCCTCCGTAGTGCTTAGCGAAGCTCTGCCGGAGAACCACGAGCTCCATTGCCACCATGCCGTCGTGCTGCTGGAGTTCTCCCTCAACTTCTCCTCTCCCCTTGCTGGATCAAGAAGGAGGAGACGTCCCCGGGCTGTACGTGTGTTGAACGCGGAGGCGCCGTCCGTTCGGTGCTAGATCGGATCTTCTGCGATTTGAATCGCCGCGAGTACGACTTCATCAACCGCGTTCTTGTAATGCTTCCGCTTAGCGATCTTCAAGGGTATGAAGATGCACTCCCTCTCTCTCGTTGCTAGCATCTCCTAGATTGATCTTGCTGACACGTAGGAAAATTTTGAATTATTGCTACGTTCCCCAACATTAATACCCTATGTGTTCTGTTGCGTTGATGGACTGCTAGATGATGGATACATGGGCTATGTTTGAGGTTGAAACTATATATATAATTTATGTCTTTTGAAAATGCAAGGATATAACAAAAAAACAGAAAAAACAGGGGCAATACAGGTTCTTTTCCGTCTGCTGGCGGACGGCAAAGAGCTTTGCCATCAGCCAGCAGACGGAAAAGCTACCACGTGGCAGCTACCTCTACAACCTGGGGCACTAGCTGGCCTAGGTTATTTTACCGTCCGCTGGCAGACGGCAAAGAGTGTTGTATATTTGCCATCTGCCAGCGGACGACATCGCTTGACACATGGCAGCACGTGGGGGCTGGCCTATTCCGCTACTTTGTCGTCCGCTGACAGACGGCAAAGATGCAATTGCCTTTGTCGTCTGCCAGCGGACGGAAAAGCACGCTGTTAACCCCTTAACGGACCTAACCAGGCACTTGTGCCGTCCGGGCCCTTTGTCGTCTGCTGGCGAACGACAAAGAGCATTTCATCTTTGCCGTCCGTAGCTGACGGCAAAGAGCCCTTTGCCGTAGCCTATTCAGCTGGACCTATTGCCGCCTGCTGGCTGGCGGCAAAGGCCTTTGCCGTCAGCCAGGCATGCCTTTGCCGTCAGCCATGGCGGACGGCAAAGTGTCTGATTCTTGTAGTGCTTGTAGGATCGAACGTAGGTCTAGAGGGGGTGATTCGACTACTTGACCAAATAAAAATCTAGCCTTTTCCCAATTTTAAGTCTTGGCAGATTTTAGCAACTTAGCACAAGTCAAGCAATCAACATACACATGCAATTCTAAGATTGTAGCAGCGGAAAGTAAAACATTGCATATGAAGGTAAAGGGAAGGGTTTGGAGAAGGCAAACGCAATGTAGACAAGGAGATTTATGGCATGGTTCCGACAGGTGGTGCTATCGTACGTCCATGTTGATGGAGACTTCAACCCACGAAGGGTAACGGTTGCGTGAGTCCACAGAGGGCTCCACCCATGAAGGGTCCACGAAGAAGCGACCTTGTCCATCCCACCATGGCCATCGCCCATGAATGACTTGCCTCAATTAGGTAGATCTTCATGAAGTAGGAGATCTCCTTGCCCTTACAAACTCCTTAGTTCAACTCCACAATCTTGTCGGAGTCTCCCAAGTGACACCTAACCAATCTAGGAGACTCCACTCTCCAAAAGGTAATAGATTGTGTGTTGATGATGAACTCCTTGCTCTTGTGCTTCAAATGATAGTCTCCCCAACACTCAACTCTCTCTCACAGATTTGGCTATCGTGGAAAGATGAATTGAGTGGAAAGCAACTTGGGGAAGGCTAGAGAACAAGATTCTTGTGGTTGGATCGGAATGTCTTGGTCTCAACACATGATTAGGTGGTTCTCTCTCAGAAAATGAGTAGTGGAAGTGTAGGCACGTTCTGATGGCTCTCTCTTGAATAGAGAAGGGGTGGAGGGGTATAATTAGCCTCCACACAAAATCCAACTGTTACACACAATTGACCCAACTCGGTTAGACCAAATAGGAGAACTCGGTGACACCGATTCAGTTCAAAATGTGAACATTGGGAATCTTGGTGGGACCGACATGATCAACTCGGTGGGACCGATGTGCTAGGGCTAGGGCAAAACCTCATCTCAGTGTGACCGATTGCATGAACTCGGTGAGACCGATTTCAGCAATGAGTAAATAGAGAGTTGGTCAGGCAAACTCGGTGGAACCGATCACTTATTTCCGTAAGACCGAAACGTTACGAAGGGAAACAGAGAATTTGCATTGCGAACTCGGTGGGACTGATCGCTCATTTCGGTAAGATCAAAATGTTATGAAGGGAAACAGAGAGTTTGCATTGCCATCTCGGTGAGACCGAGATCCGTATTGGTGAGATCGAATTGTCTAGGGTTTCTGGCAGTGGCTATGTCAAAAGAACTTGGTGGCGCCGGATAGATCAAGTCGGTGGGGCCGAGTTTGACTTTAGGTTTTGGACATATTTGGAAATGAGAAAGTGGCTGAGGGTTATGGAGTAGTATGATTGAGTACTTTGAGCAAGTAGACCATTAAGCAACACCTCATCCCCTTTTGATAGTGTTGGCTTTCCTATGGACTCAATGTGATCTTGGATCACTAAAATGAAAATGAAGAGTCCTGAGCTTTTGCCAATCTTTGTCCTTAGCATTTTGAGGGGTCCACATCTCTAGTACTTTCCATGCCAATCATTGCACTTTCTGAAACATATAACTTGAATGGATATTAGTTCAATGAGCTATATGTTGTTATGAATTACCAAGACCACCCGAGGATTAGTTGCACTTTCAGCCTCGTCGACCCCTTGGTACAGCGACGCCACAATGCGCTGAAGCTCTCCATCAAGTTCTGCGCCCGTCATCACTGACGAGCCAGGGGCTCCGAGCCTAGCCTGCGCCAGCACCAGCGCCAACTGGCTTGAAGATGACGGCGAGGCCCCCACCGTGGTTCCAAACGAGGGGAGGGGGTCCATGGTTTGGAGGGCGATTTTCTCCTCGACCGTCGCCCTGCCCCTGGCACGCTGTCGGGGATCTGCCCCGTCTCCATCGGGGGCTCGTGGACACTCTCGGCAGCATGTCCCTGCCCCTTCGCGGTAGCGATCTCAGCGGCTCCATCCGTGGCATCTCTCCCTATGCTGGCCGCTTCTTCCAGCAGTTCAGGCCCTTCGGCCTGAGGGATTGCAAGCGAAGACAATGAGAAATAATAAAGAAGAGGAAGTATTAGATAGCTAGAAGCATGGGGCGAGATAATAAAAGAAAGAAGCAAGGAAAAGGAGCAAATGAGTTACCCGGAGAGGTCTGCCGTGCGGAAGCTTCAGTCTCCCCAGCAACATCAGCCGCTGGGCCATGATCTCCGTCCCCCTCCGCGGCAACCACAACATCGTCCTGGACGGACCCTTACGTGGTAATCCTTGCCGGGGAACCTTCAACTTGGACGACGGGTAGGCACTACAAAAAAATACACTTCCGTGATGATACGTGTTTGTCACAGTAGGTCACGGTTTCTGTCATGTATGTACATCCATGATGATTTTATGACAGAATCAAGATAGTCATACATGTGTTGTCGTAGAAGTGTTCCATGACAATACCAAAATTATCATCACGGAAGTGTTCACTTCCATGACGATAAATGACGCGTCATGGAAGTGCTTTCGTCAAGGGTAACCGACACGTGGCATCCACCATAACGGGTCGCCGTTAAGCTATCGGGTCCGGTTTTTGATCCGATAACCCATTAACAGCCCGGACCAATGGGGATTTTCCACGTGTAAAATTCTCATTGGCCGAAGGAAACACGTGCCGGCTCGTCATTGGGTCAGATAGGCGCCTATGATAAGTCGACACGTGCGGCGGCCCAACACTGGCCCATTTAGCTTACAAAGGCCGGCCCATTTGACTTGGTCAAAAGTCAGCGGGCCGGCCCATGAAAAGCATGTTAACGGTCTGTTCGCATATAGCCCATTTTACAGCCCGGTAGCTCATTTGACCTGACTGTTACGTTTTCATGATGTACTGTCCGATGGAGCACCATAACCTTCGCCGTCATTTCTCCTAGGCTCCTGAACAACATAGCAAATGTCTGATAGTCTAGTTTCAAAACCATGCATATCTTGACGACATCGATCAATGGATGTTCTTGTTTCACAAAGGGTCTCTATTAGGGAATGGACTTGTGTCTGGAGCGCAGATATAACATTGTTTTGAGCTTGCATATCTTGATCATGAGGCAGTTTGGACGAGATTGCCTTAACAACCAACCCAGTATTATGCAGGATCGTGCTTTTGGCACTGTTAGTGGACAGGTACTGACCCACTGCAGCAAGAGGTGACATTGCGGTTATAGTTGCCTCGTCACCTTCAGAAGGTGGCGGTTCCACCATTTTTTCCATAGCTTGCTAAAAAGTTGAGTTTTTACATTAGTAGTACCAGAACAGAAGATATTAAGGAGGCAACAAAACCAAACAAAATAGCATTGGTCTATATACAGAACTTATTCTGGTGAACCTAACATATTAGTTTTATTTTACTGCAAAGTACATAATAAAACCAGGTTCCAAACATATGACCATGTACCATGGCTAATGTATTGTCTATTTCTTCACATTGTATTGACAGCTAAGGATAAAGAGACAAAGTTTATAATACGGTAAGCATAGTATGACATCATTCATATCATAAAACAACTGCGAACAGACAAATAGGCAATTGTAACATTGCGTGGGCAAGTCCAGTACGGATCTAGATTACAGATCAAGATAAAAGGAACATCACTCCTCTCTTTTAAACCTTGTAAGGTGCAATGATACGCTAAGACAATTGTGTATAAAATTGAAAAGAGCAATAGACATTGGCTGCAAATCGTGCAGTTCAATGCACAAGTCAGAGTAAGTAGTAGTTAAAAGGCATGAGGATTATGGACTTACAACAACGGCTTTGAATGGTGTAGTCATGCCCTTCGTCTTGCTGGTGTGACAGTCCTTGAAGATTTCCACAACATTTAGTTCAGGTACTTTTTGGTCCTTGCGGGCTTTCCTCTGCATTTGGAAGAAGTCAATATAGATCTGATAATACGGCACAGAGAAAAGAGTGAAACAACAGCTAATTACAAGAGCCTCGCAGCGTGCAATATAGCTACGAGATCCTGTCGTCTGTTGGAATTTCACTTTCGTACGGTTGGCCTTGTTCTTTGAGCAGTTCACCTACAAGAAGATAGATTTGTGAGGCACATGCGTAAATAGGAGTTCAACATGTGATTTGATCACATATATATATAACGTACTTGATACTTTGGATCAAACCAGTGTTTAACGAGGCCTCTCCAGTCTTCATCCGATATATTTTCAACTGGAGATGTTTGGGCAGGTTCACTGTTAGCCTTGCCTTCAAAGTGAGATTTCCTCAAGCTATACCAATACTGTCGCAAAGCTGACTTGAAAACATGGGTGCAAGCTTATCTGGTTGCATCATCTTGGCTATCCAACTTGAACCTCATCTATTGAAAATTATGGGAGTCTCATTATCAGCAACCTAGAAAGTATGGGACAGAGCAAGACGATATTACTAGTTTCCATACATAACCATACTTACAGATAAATGGTCGAGGAAGGTGTTGAACTGGGTTTCGTCTTTGTCATTCCTGTACTGAATCCATGTTGGGAGGATACATGCATGACACCAAATGGCAACCGCTGCCTCTGATACTAACTTGGCTGACTCTGTAGCATCACGTGGCCTTTTTCAACCTGCCTCAAAACAGCTCTCCATTCTTCCTCCTCTAGATTTAGTTAAACTATCGAGCATTATCCCTGATGTTTGTTTCCTCTTGCGCCTAGGTGCCAGTCTAACAACGAACATAGGAAGTGTTACTGTACATCAAACTATGAGACTACATATAAAGAAGCATGCAACTGTAACTTGATTCCACCAACTACCTTCTTGCTGTTGAAGCTCACATGGTTCATCTGATCCTGCCAACTCGTCTTGAGTCAAGAGTGCTTTGGAAGTACTGTCAGGTGGCAAGGGAGCTTGGGAACGTGCTACTAGCTAAGTCGACAAACAAGTAACTCGTGCAGTTGGTGGTACTGTGGAAGGTGTTGCAACAACTAGGGCTGTCGCTGCTTGTTTGGTGGTAGCTATTAGTTTCTGTTTGGCTTGTTTTGAAGCTCATGTAGCACGGGAGACCGCATTTGTACAATTTTCCGCTGGACTTTGACCTTCTATTGCACCATCAGTACTAGTAGAATCTGCATAATTCTTCCGGTCCTGTTTCCATGTGTCCTTAGTACTAACACCATCCCCTGTTATTTTGTGTTCCTTCCTCTTTCTCTGTGCCACGTTAAGTCAAGCCGACAAGAAAAAGGAACAAAAACTTTAGTTCTTCAGAACAAATTGATGTGTGATACAGACGAACTGAATTTTGATGTTAGACAACCACATGATAGGAGGATGTATTATGTACGAAAAACATGATGACATGGGATAATCAGAACTATGATGTGTAAACTAAGCAAAAGACAATTCAATAAATTAGAAGCAATGCAATGGAAGGTAGACACCATATGAAAGATGCTACAAATATGGCTCTGCCAAGTTAACAGTCTCTCGTCATAACTGGCGTTTAAACAAATGTGAAGCAGTACAATAAATAAATCATATGCAAGATGCAAACAACATCACACTACCAAGTTAATGGTCTCTCGTCATTAGTGCCATTGCATATTCACAGCTTATGATGTGTAAACTAAGCAGAAGGCATTTCAACAAATTAGAAGCAATGAAAGCTAGACACCATATGTAAGATGCAACGAATATCACTCTACCAAGTTAAAATTGTCTCGTCATTAGTGCCATTTCAACAAATTAGTAGTACAAGATAGAAAATAATGCGAGATGTAAACTATATCAGACTCCCAAGTTAAATGTGTCTTGTGAAAAGTGATGGTTGCAGGTTACACAACAGTAGTACTTTGATGTAAGAACATGGTGTGATAGACATATATTGTACGTTCTAGAAACAGGAACGCGTGTCTTATTCACAAGTATAATGTGTAAAGTAAGCATATGGAATTCAACAAAATTAGAAGCAATACAAGCTAGACATCATACATAACATGCAACCACATATAACAGTGCCATGTTAGAGGGAGCACCTATGATGGTGGAGAAGGGGGGCGTGCTCATCATCAACATAGCTACTTTGAGTGTCTAGGCATGTGTTGTCTTCCAAATTTTGTTGGGGGGTGGCCGAGTAGAATGTGTAGAGGCCCTCCATTTGGAAGAAGCACCTTTATCCACTTCCTTGCTAATTTCCTTCTGCTTTATTGATTTTGCATTGTCAAGTAAAACTGACAAGAAAAAGCAATAAAATTCACTCTTCAGAACTCATTCATGCATCATATTGACAATCACTACCTTGATGTAAGGCAAACACATGATACGAGGATGGAATATGTACGAAAAACAGGACAACATGTCATATTCACAACTATTTGTGTAAACTAAGCAGAAGTAATTTAATCAAATTACAAGCAATACAAGTGAGATACCGTATGCAACATGCATGACAATATCACACTGCCAAGCTAGAGAATGCACCTGGGATGCCGGTTTCGCCGGAAGACCGCCATCAGTCCCTGCCTTATTTTTTCCTTCCTATTTCTTAATTGCATTGCCTTGTCAAGTCTAACCCATAAGAAAAATGAATAAAAATTCAGTTTTCAGAACTCATTGACGTAGGATGCTGACGAGCACTACATTAATGTAAGGCGACCGCATGATAGGATGATTGAATGTGTAAGAAAAAAGGAAAGCATTGCATATTTGCAGCTATGATGTGTAAACTAAGCAGAAGGCATTTCAACAAATTAGAAGCAATGAAAGCTAGACCCATATGAAATATGCAACGAATATCACTCTACCAAGTTAAAACTATCTCGTCATAAGTGCCATTTCAACAAATTAGAAGTAGTACAAGCTAGAAAAGAATGCGAGATGTAACCTATATCACACTCCCAAGTCAAACGTGTCTTATGATAAGTGATTGTTGCAGGTTACGCAACAGTAGTACTTTGATGTAAGAACATGGTGTGATAGAGAGATATTGTATGTTCTAGAAACAGGAACATGTGTCTTATTCACAGGTATAATGTGTAAAGTAAGCAGATGGAATTCAACAAAATTAGAAGCACTACAAGCTAGAAATCATACATAACATGCAATCACATATAACAGTGCCAAGTTAGAGGGAGCACATGTGATGGTGCACTAGGGGAGACGTGCTCATCATCAACACAGCTACGTTGAGTGTCTATGCATGTGTTGTCTTGCAAATCTTCTTGGGGTGGCGGAGTAGAATCTGTAGAGGCCCTCCGTTTGGGAGGAGCACCTTTATCCACTGCCTTGCTAATTTCCTTCCGCTTTATTGATTTTGAATTGTCAAGTAAAACTGACAAGCAAAAGCAATAAAATTCACTCTTCAAAACTCATTTGTGCATGATACTGACAATCACTACTTTGATGTAAGGAAAACACATGATACCAGGATGGAATATGTACAAAAACACGATGGCATGGCATATTCACAACTATTTGTGTAAACTAAGCAGAAGCCATTTCAACAAATTAGAAGCAATGCAAGCTAGATACCACATGAAAGATGCAACCAATATGACTCTACCAAGTTAAAAGCATCCCATCATAAATGGAATTTCACCAAATTAGAAGCAACACATGCTATAAATCATATGAAAGATGCAACCAATATCACACTGCATATACTAAAAGTGTCTCGTCATATTGATTTATGCGGGATACAAAAAAATAATAGTTTTACGTAAGGACATGCTTAATAGACAGATGTACTATGTACTAAAAACAGGAAGGCATGTCACATTAATAGGTATAATGTATAAACTAAGCAGAATAGCACATGCAACTTAACCATATTGGAAGAATTACAATCTAGACACCATATGCAACATGCAACCACATATCACGCTGCCAAGTTAGACCAAGCACCTGCGATGCTGGTGTAGGGGAAATGCGATCATCAACTATAGAGCTACGTTCACTATCTTCATCTAGCCTTGTTGTTTCTTGAGAATCATGTGGGGAGCCTGACACTGCATTATTTAAAAGAGCATATTTTCTCACAGTAACCCACTGGCATGACTGTCTCATCATAAGTGATTGATGACGGATACACAAGAACATTAGTTTTATGTAAGAACATGGTTAATGGACAGATGTACTAGTATGTACCAAAAACAGGAAGGCATGTCATATTCAAAGGTATAATGTGTAAGCTAAGCAGATGCAATTTAACCAAATTGGAAGCAATACAAGCTAGACATCCGGTTGGAGTGGTGAGCATGATCATCGAGGAACTGAGAGCCTGGTGGGAGGCGGGCTACTTCGCCACAATCATGGCTTTTTAGTTGGCTTCTAGGTAATGCCTGTCTCTGCTGGGCTTGTCACTGGCTCGGCTAGTGCCCTGACTAGCTATTGGTCTTCTGGTGCTCCCGGGATGGTCGTTCATGTAAAAAATATCTTTCCTTATCTTAATAAAGACCGACTTCGGCCTTTCGAATACAAGCTAGACACCATATGCAACATGCAACCACATATGACACCGCGAAGTTGAAGCAAGCACCTGGGCTGGTGGTTCATGGTGCGCAAGATCATCAACTCCAGAGCTACGTTTACCGTCTCCATCTACTGAAACTTCACCCTTTATAGGGCTAAAATGTGTCTTGCCTATGCCTGAAGAAAGCTGGAGCTACTTCAGTCTTTTATTTCGTGCTTCTATCAACCGGTTGGCAGTGGCTGAAATACCCACGCATAAAAAAAATAGTGAGAGTATGGGTGAAGTGTGTGCAGAACTAGTGGACTATAAAAGTAGCAGATAGCAGGTGGCTGAAAAATAAATGACAGGAGACATATGATAGCTCTAAAACATTGCATGGCAAACAAAATTAGATTCTACTCTGTGGCGCCCCGGCTCAGATGGACCGGTTTTCCTTGCATTGCCAGCCCAGAGATCAAGTCTTCTGGCAACACACAACAGATTGGTACAGAAATACAACCGCTTTATTTATACTAGCGGAACATAGGGTTTAACATTACATCACAAGGCCAAGCGGCACACTTAGGGCTGCTGAACGTATGTACATTATTTAGTAAACATGGGCAGGGGCCTCGACATCACGATACTATTACGTGGCAGCGGGACGACGACGTAGAAGGAATCCATCTCACAGGGACACTAATGTGGAAAGTTCTAGACTGCGATGCGATATGAACCTCCAACTCCAGTATGATTTCTCCTGAAACTGGCATGACACGCCAGGTCAGTACATTGAATGTACTTGAAAGCTCACACAAGCAAAGCAACAATGGCAAATAACAACAATGATATTTAATCAGGTTTAATGCAAGAATTAACATACTACTCATGAAGCGATCGTGCTCATAACAGGGCCTTTCAGACCCGCTTACCATCTCGGTTAGCTCGTAACCACGAACCTCATCACATCAAGGTGATCACTCCCGAATCACAAACGAAACCATGACGATGGTCTCAACAACTTCACCAACATAAACAGTACGACAAGTATTCACTTAGTGTGCAAGATTAATATTTTTGTTGATCCACGGTGTGACCTACTACGAACTTGTGTCCATGACTGAAGACACGACTATCAATAGATTATACACACTCTGCAGAGGTTAGCACACTGTCCCCACACACGGAACCCATGACCTCGGACTCCCATTCGGGTGGACCAACGGTGTGAAAGAACCAGTCTATTGCCATGACACTCTCCCGGCCACTCTGACCAACTCCCCTTTGGGCTAAGTCATGGGTGGCCCCGATGCCACTCTGGAAATCCAACGGCCATCGTCGTGGCAAAACAATCGTCCCAAACTGGGACATGGTACCAAAACAACTACAGGCACACAAGGTTATACCTGCCTACCGGTCCAGGGTAGCGCCAGCGCATAACCTTCCCTAGTCGGAGGCACCGGCGAGAGGCATAACAACAGATCGAGAAAGGGCCCCCCTCATAAAGGCAAATGTGGTTGCACTTTGGGAAGCTCAATTCGGTGGCACCATGACTCGATCAACAACATGTTCAAGTTGGTTTATTATCAGGTTTCAACTTATAAATAATTTTATCGAGTCATAGTATGCCATGAAAATGCAATACTATTTATGCATTACTTTCAACATAATCTCGATATTAACTAAATCAAGCATAATGTCATATTACTCTACTACATAAACTTAACCATCCAATAAAAATGCTATTAATAACAGAATAATCACAGCAAGAACATGCAACTAGCATCAAATAATTTATATGAATTTTTTAGATGCATTTAAAATGATCATATTCAAGTGAAAACCATAGTTATTGAAATGACATTGTTGCAAATATTTGTGGTGGCTTGCCTTAGTGTAGAGGAGGGTCACACTCCCTCTGGTGATCTCCAAGGCAAGTTCCTTCCTCTGAAAATAATTAAAATAACAAAAAAATGTCACATAACACTGTTTAATTCAGCAGAAAATAATCACAACAAGCAAAAATCTCATCTTTTGCATGCTGATAGATAATTTCAACACAAAACCAATGCAAAAAGAATCATGTCATTTGGACTTATAAAATAGAAGTTATAACTGGTCAAAGTTTGGTCAAATTTCTGAATTAAATTTGATTTTTCAGAAAATTAGTGAGGGGTGACGTCGAAGGCGTATTTCTAGCGAATACGCCTCCAGTCATACCGCTTCGGGCGCAAGTGGTGAGGCTGACAGTGGGCCCCACCCGTCAGGTTTTGAGGGAGAGGGAGAGAAACAAAGGACGGTGGCTCGTCGCCAGGGCTCTCTCCGGCGAGGAGGGCACGACGGCCGTCGTGGAAGGGAGGGATCGAGAGAGGAGGTCCTGGCGCACCTGCTCGTACCCGAAATGCGGAGAGAGGTGGTCGTCTCCAGAGGCTGCAGCAGGCGGAGCTCGTTGGAGAGGAAGACGTCGGCGTCGTGAGGTCGTTCCAGTAGCTCCGGAGGCACCAGGTAGGACTAGTGGACCACCAGGTACACGCCTGAGCAGTCGGTGGAGCTCGAGAGGCAGTGGCGTGGGAGGGGCGGAGGAAGGGATCACCGGCGAACTCGGGAGGGGAACAGCGGCCAGAGGCCTGCCCTGCCGGGCCGTAGCTATCTAGGAGGGGTTGTGGATAGAGAGGAGTGCAGTGGTGAGGAGAAACGAGCTCGGGATGGTCCTATTTATAGGTGTGGCCGAGGAGGGGAACGAGAGCTCGCCGGAGGCTCTGGAAGGGGGCACGGTGACGAGAGGCGCCCGTGAGAGAGGGAAAAGTGGCTAGGGATCACGCGGCCACTGTGGGAGCTCGCAGCCGAGCACATGGCGCAAGAGGAGACAACAGTAGTGAGCACGGGCTCACTGTGTGCTCGGGCATGACGTGCTCATGATCTCTGCGGCGAGCTCCGGCATCGGCGAGCGGCAGGGAGAGGTCAAGGGCGATGAGTCAAGGCAGCAGGCGCTTGGTGGCGAGCTGGTTTGGCCTCGGGCGCGCGCACGAGCGAAACAGAGGCGTTGGCGGCACCCAGAGCGCGTCGAGCAGCTGCCTGGCACTGTATCCACACGCGATGACCATGTGAACTTTTGCTACACGGCGCTCCGAGCACTAAATTCATGTCTGGGGTGTTGTCTTTGCAAGGCTAGGTCGATCCAAGCATCTATGTTAAGCATAGGTCGACTGGGTGAGACTGTATCCTCTTCGCAAGTTTCTGGACAGAAACTTTGGAGCTTAATAGAGAAGAATCCAGAGAGCTCTAAGACCTGAGTTTTGGTGGTTAAGGGTTACTTAGGAGGGTAATGAAGCCCTAAAATTTTTAGCTCCATTGGATCAAGGAAAAATGCACTTCCTGCCCAACATGCATTTTTTGGCCAGAACAGAAAAGATTTTCTATAGCAAAAATATTCCAAATAACCATGAAATATTTTTGCACAGGGAGGTGTGCCAAGGTCTAAAGAATATTCAAGAATTTTCTCAGATTTTTGTGGGCAAGAAAAAGGAGGGTTGCTTTCGAGCATAAGTGACTGAAGTTGTGTTTCAGAGAGAAAATGAATATTTTTCGTTTAAGAAAATATTCCGATGGCCATATTTTGATATATCAGAGAGAAATAGATGAGTTTGAGAGTGAGATGAGTCACTTGGGTGAAAGTCAAAGAAATGCCCAAGTGATTAAGTCCAAATGAGTTGATAGAAAACTCAAATTCAAATAAAAAATGCATAAAATCCAGAAAAAGAAAGAGGGCAAAAACCAGGGTGTCACAAACCTCCCCCCCTTAGGATGAATCTTGTCCTCAAGATTCGGTTGCTCAGGAAACAATTCAGGATATGTTGTCCTCAAAAAGTCTTCTCTTTCCCACGTAGCTTCTCCTTCAGTATGGTGTTCCCACTACACCTTGTAAAACTTAACCGACTTTCTACGGGTGACTCTTTCCATCTCATCCAATATTTGGAAAGGTTTCTCTTCATATTCTTTCCATCTCATCCAATATTTGGAAAGGTTTCTCTTCATATGTTAGATCCTTAGCAAGCTCTATTTCCGCAATATCAGTCCGTTTCTCAGGTGGTGAGATACACCTTCACAAGTGTGATACGTGGAAGACATTATGTATCTCTGACAGTTCCGGGGGAAGTTCCAATTGATATGGCACTGTGCCAACCTTGGACATAACTAGAAATGGGCCAATATACCTTGGTGCAAGCTTTCCCCGAGTCTGAAATCTCTTGACTCCTTTCATATGTGTGACTCAGAGGTAGACATATTCACCAGGTTCAAAACTGATCTGTCGGTGCTTATCATCATAGTAGCTCTTATGTCGAGACTTGGCTAGTTGTAATCTGTCTCGGATTTCCCTGACTTGCTTCTCGGCTTCCATCATCAGGTCAGTCCCAAAAATATGACTGTCGCCAGTCTGGGACCAGTTTAAGGGGGTACGGCACTTACGTCCATACCAGGCTTCATATGGTGACATCTTGAGGCTGGCTTGATAGTTGTTGTTGTAGGAAAACTCAACATAGGGTAAGTTGTCTTCCCACTTGGGTCCTTGAGGGAGAGCACATGCCAGAAGCATGTCCTCGAGTATTTGATTTACTCGCTCCGTATGGCTATCTGTCCGAGGGTGATAAGCTGTGCTATATTTCAATGATGTCCCCAAGGCTTGGTGAAGACGTGACCAGAATTGCGAGGTAAAAAGGGATCCCTAATTTGAGGTGATAGTTCTAGGTACGCCATGCAAACTGACGATTCGGGACACATAGAGTTGAGCCAGTTGATTTGCATGGTATGTGGTCCGGATAGGAATGAAATGGGCCACCTTGGTTAACATGTCCACCACGACCCATATAGAGTTGTTTCCACGTGGGGTGGGTGGAAGATTGGTGATATAGTCCATGCAGACATCGTCCGATTTCCATTGTGGAACGTGCAAAGGTTGAAGTAGCCCGACGGGTTTTTGATGTTCCGCCTTAACCCTATTGCATATATCATAGCAGGCGACGAAATATGCAATATCCTTCTTCATTCCATCCCACCAAAACGTTTGCCTAAGGTCCTCCTACATTTTGGTACGTCCGGGATGGATCGAGTATGAGGATTCGTGTGCTTCCTTTCATATCTTCTCCCTCAACTCTTCTTCTTTGGGTACACATATTCGACCTCGAAATCGCAGGGTACCCTGCTCATCCATCAGGAAATCTTGAGTCTTGCTGTCTTTTACCCGGGTGACTTGGTGTTGCAAGAATGTATCTCCCGATTGAGCTTTTCGAATTTCTTATTCTAGAGTGGGAGTGCCTACCATCATATTGGTGCAATCAGCCCCTACAATGATCAAACTTAGTTGGGCCATTTCTTCTTGTAGCTCGGGAGGCAAAGATGTCATTAATACATTGACTGTGGCTCGCTTGCGGCTAAGAGCATCTGCGACCACGTTAGCATTACCCTGGTGATAGTTTATCTCGAGGTCATAAGCCTTGACGAACTCAACCATCTTCTTTGTCGGAGATTTAAATCAGGTTGCGTAAATATGTACTTGAGACTTTTGTGGTCGGTGAATATTTGACACCGCTTGCCAATAAGATAATGCCTCCAAATTTTTAAGGCATGCACAACGGCTGCTAGCTCCAAGTCATGAGTAGGGTAATTTCCTTCGTGTGGTCGTAGCTGTCTGGGATGCATCACAGTACACATCAAAGCTTCGATAGATGTCTGGGAGTGTCAACCCAGGTGCTGAGGTCAAACAAGTCTTTAATTAGTTGAAGCTCTTCTCACAATCCTCTGACCATATGAACTTTTGGTCTTTCTTCAGCAGTTCTGTCATGGGCTTAGCAATCTTGGAGAAGCCTTCAATGAATCGACGGTAATAACCAGCAAGCCCTAGAAAACTCCTGATTTCAGCCACTGACGTGGGTGCTGGCCATTTTAGCACATACTTAATCTTGCTTGGATCCACAGCTATTCCTTCAGCTGAGAGTATGTGCCCCCAAAATCCAACTTGCTTAAGCCAGAATTCACACATACTGAATTTTGCATATAACTGGTGGTCACGAAGCCTTTGCAATACTGCTCGGAGATGTTGTTTATTCTCTTCTTCTCCCTTTGAGTATATGAGAATATTGCGGATAAAGACCACCACAAATTTGTCCAAGAATTCCATGAACACTTTGTTCATCATATGCATGAAGAAGGCAGGAGCATTAGTCAGCCCGAATGACATAACTGTGTATTCATATAGACCGTAACGAGTGGTGAATGTGGTCTTAGGAATATCTTCTTTCCTGATCTTGAGTTGATGATACCCGGTCCTTAAATCAATCTTGGAAAAGATTTGAGCTCCGTGCAGTTGATCGAACAAATCATCAATCCTGGGGAGCGGGTATTTATTCATGAGAATGACATCGTTGAGCTCACGATAGTCTATGCACATCCGAAGACTACCATCCTTTTTGTTCAGGAATATGGCAGGTGACCCCCAGGGTGAAGAACTGGGGCAGATGTATCCTTTCTTGAGCATCTCATCGAGTTGTTTCTTTAGCTCAACCAGTTCGGATGAAGGCTATCAGCGTTCTGGGAACGGGGGTCCCTAGACTTGCCTGCCTGCGACCCATGGCGTGGCTCCACCAGCGGCCCCGTACGGCCCATCTTCACCAGCAAACACTCAAGACCCTCGCGAGGGGCCAAGCCTCGCGAGGCGGACGACGCAAGACCTCCTCGGGGGCGGCCTCACCAGGCTGGCTCGCGAGGAGCGGAGAGATCAAGGCAAGGGGCACCCCGTGAGGTTCCCGTGACGCAAGCCATGACGACCATGATCAGGCGGGCGCCAGGCGGGCGCCAACGCGCGCAGTGTCCTTGTTTCCTCTTTGGTGCTAAAGAGGCAAGCGCAGGCGAGGAGTCCCGAGGCATTAGGCAAAGGTTTCCATATCGGTGCAACAAGACCAAGACCCGCAGGACGGCAAGACGGAAGTCACCATGGAGCCCAAGACGGCATTACCACCAGAGCCTTTGGCAGGCGAAGACTACTTTTGTCAGGATAACTTGTACTAGCTGTCCCCCTTCAAACTTGGCCGTTGTGGCATCCCTTCCCGCGCAATATTTGGGAAGAGGACCAAGGCCTCTATAAATAGGACTAGCCACCACCGTAGCAAACAACTCATCTTGGATCAGGGTCAATCCATCCAAAGCCTCCACACCAGCTTACCAAGCACAAGAACACCTCTCCTCAGGAGGCTGTTTTTCCCTTGTAACTGTTCATCCTCATCCCAAGAGGCAATCCGCCACACCACACTGGAGTAGGGTATTACACCGCAATGATGGCCCGAACCAGTATAAACCTTGGGTCCCTTTGTTGTTTGGGTTCGTCGAGCTAGTCTTTGAGATTGCGGTGAGGGCGTGAGCTAGGGGGAGGAGAGATCTTCGTGCGCACCCCAGTGTTCGAACCTCAAGGGTTTAGTCGAAACCTGAAATCCGACATTTGGCGCGCCAGGTAGGGGTGCGCTGAGCTTTCCTCTCGTCGATCCGCGCATGGCCACTCCACCAAGTTCATGGTCGACGCTCGCCGGGCCCGCGCTGAGCACCGGGCCGCTCTCGCCACCCGTGTCGCTCAGACAGCCCCAGTCGGCGGGCCTCCCCGTCGTTCTCCGTCACCCGCCGCCAACGCCGCCACCAGTCCGGCGGGAAACGAGCAGCAAGCGTCCTCGCTGCACCCCTCTGTGTGGCGGGATGGCCGCACCGCCACTCCGTCGCTGACCCCAGCTGGCTCATCGTCTCACACTCGTCGCGCTCCCGCGGATGCGCAGGCCGCTCTGCTCATGGCACGTGAGCTCCTGCGCTACCGCCCGGTCGACGACCTCTACGAGGACTGGTTGGACCACATCGCCGAGCTCGTCAACGCTGCAGGGGGCTCTTCTGCACCGTCCCTCTCGCTGCCTTGCCCTCCGCCAGCTGCGGGCGACGTAGCTCACGGAGCACCTCCGCCACCTACGCACCAAGACACCGCTCTAGCGGCAAGGCGTGCGGCCCCCCGGCGTGACCCACCGCGTCGGGCACCCGCGCGAGAAGAAGGAAGCTGCCAAGAAGTTCCCCGACCGCAAGAAAACGCTCCACCGCTCCCAGCACCGCCACGTCAGGATCGCTTGCCGCGGCAGGGCCATGCGCCACTTGCCGTGGCGGCACGGCGACACCAAGATCAAGCTCCTCTCCCACGATGAGCCCTGGTGCCACGGCAGGCTGCCGCGCCTTCACTCCTGAGCTGCGCAGCATCGTCTGGCCGGGCAAGTTCAAGCTAGATCTACCCCCTCGCTACGATGGCACCCCCGACCCTGCGGAGTTCTTGCAGCTCTATGAGCTGAGCATCGAGGCGGCCAACGGCGACGAGAAAGTCATGGTGAACTGGTTCCCCATGGCTCTCAAGGATGCTGCTCGCTCCTGGCTCCTGAACCTGCCCCCGGGCTCGATCTCTTCCTGGGATGAGATGCGCGACCGCTTCGTCGCCAACTTCCAGGGTACTCGCGACCGCCCTCCGGCCGCGGGTGACCTGCGCCGCATCAAGCAACAGCCAGGAGAGACCCTGCAGAAGTACATCCAGCGCTTCAACAGCGTTCATCTCAAGATCCCCAAGGTGATGGACGAGGCCATCATTTCGGTGTTTTCTGATGGCGTCCGCGACGTCAAGATGAAGGAGGAGCTCGCCATCCATGAGGAGCTATGCACAGCTCTCGAGCTATTCAACCTGGCGACCAAGTGCGCAAGAGCTGAGGAAGGGCGCCTTTACCTCCTCGAGCTCCCTCCTACCAACCCAAAGGAGAAGAAAGCCAAGGCCAAAGACGTGAAGCGCAAAGGGGTGGATGTGCTCGCGGCGGAGCCTGACACGAAGCATGGTCGGGACCATCCCGAGTCGTCCAAGAGCAGTCGCCCGTTCTGCGCCTTCCACAACATACACAGCCACAACACCAACGACTGTCAGGAGCTCAGAGACATTTGAGATGGACGCTTCAGTCGACGCCCCGAGCGCAACGACCGGGGCTACGACCGAGGAGGAGGATGCGGCGGAGGACGCTGGGACGATCGCAGCCCCTGCCAGGAGTGGCGCGACCGGCCTCGCGAGGACCACTGGCAGGATAGGCCTCGTGAGCGTGCCTGGAGGGATTAGCCTCACGAGGACCGCCCTTAGGGCAACGCTGGCCTTCCTCCAGTGCCGCCACCACCAAGAAGGAACGACGACCACCATCAAGACGAGGGGGTTGGGGGCTTCCAGGAACCGCGTGCTATCGCCTACATCTTGGGCGGAGCTCAAGCCCCAGTGTCTCAGAGTATCTTCAAGCAGTTTGCTCGCGAGGTGAACGCGGCCCTTCCCAAGTTCGAGGGCACGTGCCCGCTCAGGTGGTCCAAGTACACCATCACTTTCAGCTCAGCGGACCAGCTCAAGTGCGCCGCGACCGCCGGTGCTCTCCCAATGATCTGCTCGCCTGTCATCAGGAACGTCCAAGTCACCAAGACCCTCATCGATGGCGGTGCGGGGCTTAACGTCCTGTCCGTCGATACGTTCGATCGCCTTCAAGTATCCTATGACCAGCTACAACCGACCAAGCCCTTCTCAGGAGTGACCGATGGTTCCACCACCCTGATCGGGCAGGTCCGCCTCCCTGTCACCTTCGGTGGGCGCGACAACTACCACACCGAGCTCATCGACTTCGACGTCGCCCACATTCGTATGCCATACAACGCCATCCTCGGGTACCCAGCATTGGCCAAGTTCATGGCAGTGACCCACCACGGCTACAACATCCTCAAGATGCCAAGAACCGGAGGTATCATCGCAGTCGCATGTGAGGAGAAGGATGCGGTGTGCTCCCTCGAGCGTGCCTTCCAGGCCGCAGCAATCGAAGACCCCGACAACGAAGGAATCCTGTACCCTCCTGAGGCCATCCCCAAGAAGAAGAAGCTGCTGCTCTGTACAGGGCCTCAGGAGAGCGGCGTCACCAGCAACACCACCTCAAGACATGTGCCCTCAGATGGGGCGCCTCCCTTCCCCGCATAGGAAGGCGCGCCCGGCGCCCTCCTCGGGCGAGGCTCGGGGGCTATCTTCTGGATGGCCTCAGACCTTGCCAACATCACGAGGGAGGTGCTCGGGCACCACATGGAGGCGTTCTTTGTGGCACGTTTCCCTCAGGAGGACACTGGGCGAGGAGCGCCTGGTGCTCAAGAGTTCATCACCAAGACTACCCAAGAGCTTCAAGAAGCAAGAGCCATGCACGGCGACCACCGCCCGCCTAGCACAGCTCCTCATCTGGGCGAGGATGGCGGGCTGCGCGTCTGCATCGACATCCCATGGCTCAACAGGGCCGCATCTCAGGAGCTCTTCTGGCCTTCGCGCGTGGGACGTTGTGAGGGCCCACCGCATAGCTATGTTCGCATGCCATTCGGCCTGCCAAGCATGGCGGCCGCCTACCAGCATAGCCCGCGGAGCATCCTGGTGCCTCAGGAGGCCATGCATCACGCAGTACTGGCGGAGATGGAGAGGGTCCTCGAGGAACCACCTGGACCCCCAGAGCCTCCCGAGGCTCAGGGCCCCGATGGCTCGCGAGGAGCAACCCCTTCGCCATGCATCTTCAGCTACCCCAACAGCTCCTCGACAACGGAACCATGTGACATTTTCCAAGTTTATTTAGCTGGGATCACCCCTCGGGTTGCATTATTCCCAGGCCGCGTGGGCCTGTCCCTGCGGCGCGTATCCTTTTGCATCTTTAGCCTACTCTGCTAGGGGCGCCCCTCGGGCTGCATCATCCCCAGGCAGCTCGGGTCCATCCCAGTGGCATGTATCGTTCCTGCATTTACCTAAGCTAGTTCGCTTTCCATGCATAATCTATCTATGGTTATCACCTGCTTGATTATCACCCACCATGGGGGCTGCGCGCCGATCGCCTTTCTTCAGGATCCTTCGCATAAGGAGGCTAGGCACGGCGTCTATGCTCAGGTCCGTCCCTGCAGCGTCGATAAATCCAATGGCTGAGCTGTGTCTGGCGGGCAGGCCCCGTTCACGTCACCTCCTGGGGTCGTTGTTGCTTGGCCTTCTCATGCGATAGCCTCAGGAAATTCGTTCGGTGCAAGTTACCTAACCGTCTCGTAGGAACACCACAGCCATCAAGAACCAAGACCAGGCGCAACTCGCCTTGAGGTAGGGCCCCGTGAGTCCCACGCTGGCTCACGGGTGCCCAGACATGCCTCGTCTAGCCCTGCCGTGCAAGCCACGTGTCAGGGCGGGGTTGTACACGCCCCGGGGGCTCTCCGCAGTAGGGAGTCCCCTCCCACATGCCAGTGGAAGCACCATGCTCCGCGCTGGCAGTCGACACTGCCGGGGAGCGGCTATGCCCGTGCAAGTGTGGAAGCGCTATGCTCCACGCTGGTGATAAACAACTGAGGGCGGCCCCATGGCCGTATCAACCTCAGGGAGCCCTTGAGCTCAGTGTTTGGCCTCATCACAACACCTCCCCTCGGGAGAGTCGCACGAGGGGGCTGGGCACGGGGGCTACGCTCGGGTCACGCCCAAGCGTACACCGCCCTACCAGGTCTCTCGGACCTGGTCGTCGCGCGCCCTCCCAAGCGGAGCCAAGGTATGAAGGTCATTTGGACGTCAAGGGGGACTCCTGAGAATCGCGAGTCAGGAGCCTAACTGGCCATGTAGCCCCTCACTCCTTGGTCCCGTCCTGGCGATCCGGACGGCCCAATGGCGGCTGAAGTATGCGCGGGGTCGGGCCCTGCCGACATAGAATACTAAGGCCTATTCCTGCATCTCCTTTCTGTAAGCTGTTTGCACGTCAAGGGGGACTCCTGAGCATCGCGACTCAGGAGCCTAACTGGCCATGTAGCCCCTCACTCCTTGGTCTCGTCCTAGTGATCCGGACGACCCAACGACGGCTGAGGTATGCATGGGGTCGGGCCCTCCCGACCTAGAACATAAAGCAAATGGAAAGGAAATCGCAAAATCTCAAACAAATAATACAAGACATATTGTTCTCCCAGTACCAAACGCAAGTTTAAACGCCTCCACGAGGCATGGTGCATATTGCAGAAGCTAAACAGGAAAGGATCCACCGGCATGTCATCTCGTCACTCCCAGACGCCGCCGACGCCCGCAAGGGATGCTTCTTCCACAGCAGCGTCGCCCTCACCTTCACCACCCGCTGGAGTTGCAGGATCAGCAGCACCGCGGGTCGAAGGCACGGGATCGAAGGCGCGGAACTTCTTCAGCAGGGCCTCCACTTGGCCCTTCACGGCTTTGGCAGCAGTTGCGCAGCGCTCGTCATCCACAGGCTCCAGCAGCTCGTCGAGGTTGGCGGCAGGATCACGAAGATGGAGATGGCTAAAGACGTGCGTCAACGTGGCTGAGGAAAGAATGCGGGCTTCTTCCTCTGCCATGGGGCCGATGCCGCTCACGACTTCCTCAAGCGCCTCGACCAGATAGGGAAGCAGCTGGGTGGGGCCCTCGTCATTGGCGGCCAGCGGCTCCTCCAAGCCCTTCTCGTAGAGTGACCGCAGCGCCGTGCGAGACCTCTCCTCGAGGAGCTTGAAGGCCACGCGGTCCTCAGCCAGGACCTTCGCCTTGGCTTCAAGCTCGGCCTTTTCCGCCTTCAGCTTCTGCTCTAGCTCCTCCAGTCGGCTGCGCTCTGTGGCCTGCGCCTACGCCAACTGCTCTAGCTCGGCGTCGCGATCCCTGACGGCATCCTCTCGGGCCTTCATCTTCTCCTCCTCCGCCTTGCGGCCTCGGGCTTCTTTCGCACGCTCCCTCCACAGGTCTCCAGCTCGGCCTCCAGCGACCGGCAGCGGTCCTGGGCGGCTCCGGCATCACCCCGACGTATGCCTCATAGTAGAAGGCGAAGATTGACAGGAGAAGGACGGAGTTGGGATGGAGATGAAGGGCCTGCAGCCTGTAATGGCTGAGGACGGCGTAGAAGAAGTCGGAGAAAGGGGGAACCAGCCCCGCAATGACGCTGCTCATGAGGAAGGGGTAGAAGGTGCTTCCCAAAGCCTCCGGCTCGGCGGGGCCAGCCCGGAGCTCGGTCTTCCCCCTCTCCTTGTTCTCCCCCGCGGTCAGCAGACGCGTGGCTGTGAGGTTCTTCTCTTAGATATTGGGCGCGTCCCGAGCCGGCTCGTACCAGGCGGGCGGCGAAGCGGCTTTGACCTTTCGGGGCGCCATTGGTCGCCGGTTCGGAAGGGGATTGAAGCAGATCTGGAGATTTTGGAAGCAAGGAGCGAGAAAGGGGATCTGGAGCAAGACGAAGGAAAGCAATGAAGGCAAGCGTTGCCCGCGCCCATCTTTTGTCAGACGGGTAGTTGTCGAGGCAGTGTGGGTTAGCGGAGACACCCACGTCCAATCAATCGCCACGCGTCAAGCGGGGCCGCAGGCTGTTGGGGCCCGCGGCGCTCCGCACTTGCCCTTTGGCTGCACCTCAAAGCCAAGTCCGAGCGCGCCTTGGGCCCGGGGCTACTATCGGCGGTCTGGGAACGGGGTTCCCCAGACTTGCTTGCCTGCGGCCCACGGCGTGGCTCCACCAGCGGCCCCGTACGGCCCATCTTCACCAGCAAACACTCAAGAGCCTCGCGAGGCGGATGACGCAAGACCTCCTCGGGGGCGGCCTCACCAGGCTGGCTCGCGAGGAGCGGAGAGATCAAGGCAAGGGGCACCTCGCGAGGTTCCCATGACGCAAGCCATGACGACCATGATCAGGCGGGCCCCAGCGCGCAGTGCCCTCATTTCCTCTTTGGTGCTAAAGAGAACAAGGCCAGGCGAGGAGTCCCGAGGCATCAGGCAAAGGTTTCCATTTCGGTGCAACAAGACCAAGACCAGCAGGACGGCAAGACGGAGGTCACCGTGGAGCCCAAGACGGCGTCACCACCAGAGCCTTTGGCAGGCGAAGACTACTTTTGTTAGATAACTTGTACTAGCTGTCCCCCTTCAAACTTGGCCATTGTGGCATCCCTTCCCGCTCAATATTTGGGAAGAGGACCAAGGCCTCTATAAATAGGACTAGCCACCACCGTAGCAAACAACTCATCTTGGATCAGGGCCAATCCATCCAAAGCCTCCACACCAGCTTACCAAGCACAAGAACACCTCTCCTCAGGAGGCTGTTCTTCCCTTGTAATTGTTCATCCTCAGCCCAAGAGGCAATCCACCACACCACACTGGAGTAGGGTATTACACCGCAACGGTGGCCCGAACCAGTATAAATCTTGTGTCCCTTTGTTCTTTGGGTTCGTCGAGCTAGTCTTTGAGATCGCGGTGAGGGCGTGAGCTAGGGCGAGGAGAGATCTTCGTGCGCACCCCAGTTTTCGAACCTCAATGGTTTTGCCGGAACCCGAAATCTGACAAAGGCATCTGTTAATATTTCTTGTATATGGGTGTCCTTCCTGGCACGAGATGAATGGAAAACTCGAGTTCCCGGTCTGGTGGCATTCCTAGTAATTCTTCAGGGAATACATCTGGAAACTCACTGACCACTGGTACTAATTCCACATCTGAGGATATTGCTGCAAAAACCAATTCCTTCTTAGGCATGGTTCTACAAGCCACAAACCTCGCTATCTGTCCTGCCGGATTTGTTAATGTAATTTCCCTTGTTGCACAATTTATGCAGACCTGATGCTTTGTCAACCAATCCATTCCCAAAATTACATCCAACTTTTTGGATTTAGTGACTACCAGTGTGGCAGGGAACATGACTCCAAGAATCCGTATTTCCAAGTCACGGCATACCAAATTTGTTTTGAGCATGGATCCCAGGGATTGCACCATCATTGTTTTCTCAAGAATAGAGCAAGAAAACTTGTTTTGGGCAACAAAACTCCACGAAATAAAGGAATGGGAAGCCCCTGAGTTGAATAAAATTATTGCGGGTATGTTATTAACACGAAACATACCGATGACCACTTCGGGGTTTTCTTGGGCTTCTTCGGCGGAGAGATGATGCACCTGGCCTTGGATGAACTCCTCCTCGGTGTAGGATTCCACGTGGTTGACTTGAGACTTGAGGGGTGCATTCGGCTTGTTGTTTTTTGGACACTGTTTTGCATAGTGTCGTTGCTGCACTGATAGTCTTTCCGGACAGGATTGGTCACGATGTTCTTGACTTGATTGTTGGTCTTGTTGGTATTCTGCTGCCAGGTTGGTTTAAACTCAAACTGAGGCTGCTGCCAGGTACGAGCCTTCTGAATTGGCTGTCCATCCTTCTTGGGCTCAAACTTGTGTTTATGATCATTATACACTGGCTTACTATTGTGAACCAACTTGTGTTCCCTTTCTGCTATAAGGGTCTTGAACCAAAGTTTGAAAGTAGGGAAGTCGAACATGCTGAGTGTGCATCGGAGGTGCTGATTGAGTCCTCCAAGGAATCGATCAATCTTCCTTTCTTCAGTGGCCACATCATAGAGGGAATAACGGGCCAAGTGATTAAATTTATGCATATACTCACTTACTGACATGTTTCCTTGAGTGAGAGCGAGGAACTCATCCTGCTTGACTTTCATGATACCGGCGGAAATGTGGTACTTGCGGAAATTGTCCTTGAATTTATCCCAAGTGATCTCATCGTCCGCAGTCCACATAGCTTTAGCATTATCCCACCATATAGCGGCAACTCCTTCAAGATATGTGTAGCAAATAGAACCTTGTCGGCTTCTTTGGTGCGAGCAATTTCAAGCTTCTTCTCAATAGTCCGCAACCAATCATCGGCATCCAAAGGATCGACAACTTGACTGAACCTGGGAGGCTTAGTCCTCTAAATGTCTGATAGTTTGGAGTGATTGCCATACTGATTTCCATTCTGCCCAACCATAGCCTGCACACTTCTCAGTAATCCAATTAAATCTTGGTTTCTTCTTTCTTCGAACATTATCATAATCTGTTCTGTGGTAGGTGGTTGCAGTGGAGGAGGTGATGGTGGCTGATATGGTTCAGGGGAATGCCCTGCTTGTCGGGCGGAGCGACGAACAATAGTATCGTCACCTGCCTGACTGCTTCTACCTCCTCTTGTCATCCTATTTTTGTTTCCCAATACAAGGCATCGAGATGAGCAACATCCATAAATGGGGAAGAAAAGCAAGCGACAAAGCCCGTAAAGAAAGCAACAAGAAACCAAGGCGAATAATCATGGAGAAATGTTCCAACATAATTATACATAGACTCATACATGAAAGGAAACATCATGACAGGTACGACTACATCCATACATCCAAGCATCATGACAACCTCGGATACTCTGGCGATCTAGTGCTCTGCTGGTCCTACTGGGTCCTCTCCTGACCCGGACTCGGATCCTGAACTGATGACGTAATAGAAACCTTCGGGATAAAGGTAACACGATGATACTGCCTCGAGGGTTGTCCCTCAGGGGTGGGTGCTGGATGAGTCTGGAGCATAGGGGCCGCGGGAGTAGCGAGAAGTGAAGCCCACTCGGCAGGGGCACTGTGGGGAGTCACGGTTGAGGTGCCCGAGCTACTCGAAGGAGTAACCGCGGTAGCTGGCGAGCTAGAAGCTGGGGGAATAACGGGGGTAAACCCTATGGAAGGTGGAACGAAACTGGACCTAGCGGCAACCAAAGCAGTACGAGCATGAGTTAGATCTCGGGCTAGCTCGTGAATCAGAAGATAGTTAGCAGTGATATAGCGGGAAAGGTGGCCAGAAGGGCTATCGGCCACTGGATCAATAATAGGAAAATGGACACGCCCATCATCGTGCAGGGATGAGTAGTAGTAGAAGCCTGGGTGAGTCTGCATTTGGATCTCGTTATAGCGTAACTGAACGAGAATATCAAACGCAGCAAACTGAACAACCTGAGTGGGTGTAGAAGCGAAACCACTCCTAGAAGAACGGGTGTAAGTGCCAGATGTCAAACTGCAACGCATGGTAACCACCACATGATACTCGAATACTGAGGCTGCCAGGCGCTCCTGGTAGACCCGATACACTGGGTCGTCACTGTGAGGGTAGAGTCGATGCCATACGCTTCGAAGAAGGTGCGACGAAGTGTACGGTGCCAGCTCCAACTGACACGCATATGGCACGGGAGCCATCTACACTCACAACCATTAGTCGGTTAGTAATAAAATAAACTATATGCATGCAATGCATCAACCAAAAGCACACAAGCACTACCGGCACTCAGAGTTACTATCTACCGTTGAACTAACGCGTTAGCTGTCTAGCGTGTCCTACAGTCAGCGCGGCTCTGATGCCAACCGTTGTGGCACCCCGGCTCAGAATGACCGGTTTGCCTTGCATTGCCAGCCCAGAGATCAAGTCTTCTGGCAACACACAACAGATTGTGATGTAGGTTGAACCCTAGACGCCCGATCTTTCATGAAAGGAGCGGATCCCGTGATGAACACCAAGAACACGAGGGGAAAACATGAGAGAATCACTCAAACCTACAAGATTCGGGCACACATATGCTAGATCCTCGAAACACAAAAGAGATACAAGATCCACGATCAACAAGGGACGATACAAGTAGTAAGTT
Source organism: Triticum aestivum (assembly GCF_018294505.1). NCBI lineage: Eukaryota > Viridiplantae > Streptophyta > Magnoliopsida > Poales > Poaceae > Triticum > Triticum aestivum. The sequence continues at coordinate 336,294,719 of NC_057814.1, forward strand.
CTTCTCCGTGAGGAGGTCTTGAAGGTCTTGCCGTTGAGGGTCTTGAATCGACTTGGGGTATCATCTCCGTAGAGGCTGTGAAGTCCTAAGGAGAAGGGGATCAAGTGGAGAGCAAAGCTTCTCAATGAGCTACTACTTTGCTAACCCTAGAAAGAGGGAGGAGGAGGAGTATATATAGTCTAGGTGGGCGAAGGGGTACATGGGCCTCGGCCTTTTACTGTGCGCAGACAGGTGGGGCCGGATAACCAGGCATCGGGCCGGATGTCCGGGCTTTCCCGAGGGGCGGGATGTCCGGGCTGGGGGGCGGATGTCCGGGCTGGCGAGGTCGGCCTTGGTGCTCTCTAGATAGGGGGCGCCGGATTTCCGGGCTTCCGGCCGGATTTCCGGGCTGAGCCGGATGTTCGGGGCCTGTAGGTGCTTGGCGGCTGATGTGGGGGATGCTCTAGGGGCCGGATGTTCGGGGTCATGGCCGGATGTCCGAGTCCTGGGAGCTTTTCTTGACTCCTTCCGTTGATTCTCTTCATCCGTGAACTTGGGGACTTGTCCGTCTTCATGTGCATCTTCGGGAGGGTCCTCTTGGTACCTAATCATGCACAACATTCCGGACTTAGGTAGTTGCCATGTCTCAAGTGGATCATATGTGATATCACTAAGGAAAGAAGTCATCTCGGTCTCGAGAGCTCTAGCTCGTGCTCGTGTCATAGGTCCTCTTGGCACTTGGTGAGACGGTGATAGGTCCATGGGGATGACCATAGGATGCTCCGCATCATCTCCCCTCCCTTGGGAAAGATCCGACCTCGGATCGAACTCTTCATCACCATGGTAGGGAGAGAGATCTTGGACGTGGAAGATGTCGCTCACGGAGTACTTGTCGCGTGGGATGTCGAGCTTGTAGGCCTTGTTGTTGTAGCGTTCAAGCACCTTGAAGGGTCCATCGGCTCGTGGTAGAAGTTTGGACTTGCGTTACTTGGGGAAGCGTTCCTTGTGAAGGTGTAGCCACACAAGATCTCCAATGTTGAATATCTTGGGTTGCTTGTTGATGTTGAGCTTGGTCACGAGTCATTGTACTTGGCGCTCGATGGTGTGCCTTGTAGCTTCATGCATCTTCTTGAGGTAGTTTACTCGGGCACTCGCGTACATGTTGGTGCGCTCTTGTAGTGGTAGAGGAAGAATGTCCAATGGGGACAACGGGTTGAAACCGTAGACGACCTCGAAGGGGGACTTCCCGGTAGTTCAACGTCTTGCGCGGTTGTAGACGTACTCGGCAATTGGTAGGCACTCGTCCTGCTCCTTGATGTTCTTCTTGATCAACACGCGTAGGAGAGTGGAGAGCGTACGGTTGGTCACCTCCGTTTGGCCGTCGCGGTCCGAGAGAACAATAGCTTGATTCCGAGCTTGGCGCATAAAGTCTTCCAAAAGTAACTCAAGAACTTGACGTCGCGGTCCGAGACAATCGTCTTTGGCACTCCATGTAGGTGCAAGATTTCCCTACAAAAAAGATTTGCAACATGTGAAGCATTGTCTATCTTGTTGCATGGTATGAAATGTGCCATTTTAGAGAATCGGTCCACAACAACAAACACATTATCCTTTCCATTTCTAGTTCTAGGCCACCCAAGGACAAAATCCATGCTAATATCTTCCCATGGGTGATATGGAATTGGAAGGGGCATATAAAGACCATGGGATTGAGCTTTAGACTTAGCTTTGCAACATGTAGAGCATCGTTTGGTAAAGCGTGAGACGTCGTGGAACATCTTGGGCCAAAAGTAGTTCTTGGAGAGTGTAGCGAATGTCTTGTCGCGTCCAATGTGTCCCATTACTCCTCCTCCATGAGATTCTTGCAAAAGTAACAAACGAAGAGAAGACTCGGGAATGCATAGTTTGTTAGCTCTCATAAGATAATCATCTTTGATGTAAATAGCATTCCCAAGATGTATGCGTCAAACATTTGGCATATGGAATAGCAAAAGTAGGATCATGCGCATACAAGTCTTTTATGTGCTCAAAGCCAACGACATTCAATTCAAGTTTGGTAACAAGCATGCATATGCGGGAAAGAGCATCTGCCACAACATTTTACTTAGCTTTGATATATTTGATGACATAAGGAAATGACTCAATGAATTCACTCCACTTAGCATGACGCTTGTTCAACTTAGTTTGACCCTTAAGGTAATTAAGTGTTTCATGGTCGGTATGGATGACAAATTCATGAGGGCGAAGATAATGTTCCCATTCATGGCAAACTCGCACTAAAGCATATAGCTCTTTGTCATAGATGGGGTAATTGAGTTGCGCTCCGGAAAGTTTTTCGCTAAAGTAAGCAATTGGGCAGTTCTCTTGCGTTAACACACCTCCTATGCCATTACCACTAGCATCGCAATGAATTTCAAAGGGTTTGTCGAAGTTGGGTAATGCAAACATGGGAGCATGAGTAAGAAAATTCTTAAGTTCATTAAAAGCCCTATCTTGACATGGTCCCCAAACAAAGGGTGCATTTTGCTTACTCAAAGCATGTAAAGGAGATGCAATGGTGCTAAAATCCTTAACAAATCTATGGTAGAAACCGGCTAAACCAAGCAAGCTACGCACTTGTTGCATGTTGGTTGGTTGGGGCCAAGTTTTAATAGCATTGATCTTAGATTCATCAACATGAACACCCTTAAAAGAGACAACAAAACCCAAGAAAACAAGCTTATCAACACCGAAAAGGCATTTATCCAATTAGCATAAAGGCGCTCTTTCCTAAGGGTTTGTAACACAGTTCTAAGATGGATGACATGATCTTTGAGGGATTTGCTAAAGACAAGAATATCGTCAAAGTAGACCACAACAAATACACCGATGAAGGCCTAAGAACAAAATGCATCACTCGCATAAAGGTTCCGGGTGCTTCGGATAAGCCCATAGGCATTACCAACCATTCATGCAAGCCAAACTTGGTTTTGAAAGCGGTTTTCCATTCGCCACCCTCTTGGATGCGAATTTGGTAATAGCCACTCTTAAGATCAATCTTAGAGAAAATGGTGGCTCCGCTAAGCTCATCTAGCATATCATCTAGGCGTGGAATGGGGTAACGATAACGCACGGTAATAGAATTGATAGGACGACAATCGGAACACATGCGATATGTACCATCTTTCTTGGGAACAAGCATTACCGGTATGGCACAAGGGCTTAAACTTTCTCGTCCATGGCCGTTGTCGATGAGTTGTTGTACTTGCCTTTGGATCTCCTTTGTTTCCTCAGGGTCGCGGTAGGGAGCCTTGTTAGGAACGGGTGCTCCGGGGATGAGGTCGATTCGGTGCTCGATGCCTCATAGTGGAGGTAGACCCGAAGGTAGCTCATCGGGGAATACATCTTGGAATTCCTGCAATAGAGAAGATAACACTAAAGGTAGATCGTGAGAGTTGTTAGTTTTCGGTGCCTTGTCCTTGCACAAAAGGACATAGTGCATGACACTTGATGGGTTCTCACACACTTCTCTCATCTCACTTTTGGTGGCAAATAGGACTAAGTTCTTCTCTTGTCGCTCATCGCGGAGGCACTCAATTTTGGCTTGTGGTGCTCACTCTCTTTTGGGTGGTTCGCTGTCTCACTATTCTCTCCATGATGGGTGGCTTGCTTGCCGGCAATCACTTGGCTAGGAGACATAGGTCATAGCACGTACTCTTTTCCCTTCATCTTGAAGCTATAATGATTCGTTCGCCCATTGTGGATGACACCTCGGTCAAATTTCCATGGCCGTCCAAGAAGGAGGTGGCGAATGGACATCGAAACGACATAACACTCCAAAGTGTCTTCGTATGCTCCGATCTTGAAGGAAACTTGTACCATATGCTCGACTTGGATAGTGCCGGAGTCGCTTAGCCATTGTACTTTGTGGGGATGCGGGTGCTTCATCTTGACCAATTGGAGCTTGGAGCATAGTTCTTCACTTGCCAAGTTATGACAACTCCCTCCGTCGATGATGACCTTCACGGACCTTCCATTGATGTGGGCTTTGGTGTGGAAGATATGGCATCTTTGGTCTTCGTCTTGTTGATGTTGAAGTGTTAAGATCTTGGAGACAACGAAAGCAGGGCTCGAATCCTCGTCACAAAAGACTTGATCATCTTCATATTCGTTCACGCACTGGTGCATGGCCACTTTCTCAAGGGCTTCCATCTCGTCTTCACTCATGGAGTCATAGGTTCCGTCGTCGTTGAGGATCATGGTGCGCTTGTTGGTACACTCAAAGGACTTGTGGCCTCGGTCGCCGCATGTGAAGCACTTGATTGTACTTTTCTTGACGGTCTCATTAGTTGGGGTAGATGTTGATGAAGCTCTCGGCTTGAAGTTGCTTGTAGTAGTAGGACGACATGAGGTTGTCGAAGTTTTCTTGAAACTTGATTTGTCACCGTTGCTTCGAGAAAGCTTGGTTGAGGTAGAAGGTGTTGGAGTCGTTGAAGCTTGGGTGTTGGAGAAGCCGTAGCTCATGGAAGAGTACTTGGCGTACTTAAAGTCATCTTGCACTTACCATTCCACCTTGGTAGCTTGATGCACTAGCTCTATGAGGTTGGAGTAAGGTTGGAAGTCGGCGATCTTCTTGATAGGATGATTGAGTCCATTCAAGAAATGTGCCTTAGTTTGCTCATCGTCTTCCGTGACATTAGCTCTTATCATGGCAATATCCATTTCCTTGTAGTACTCTTCAACGCTCTTAGTTCCTTGCTTGAGCAGTTGAAGTTTCTTGAAGAGGTCGCGGTTGTAGTAGGTTGGCACGAAACGTGCTCTCACCACATCCTTCAGTTGTGCCCAAGTTGTGATGGGTGGTTCACGTCTTGCCTCTCGGCGCTCAATGACTTGTTCCTACCAAATGAGGACGTAATCTTGGAAATCAAGGGATGCCATAGAGATCTTCTCTTCCTCATAGTTGTGCAAGTGGAAGATTTTGTCAACCTTCAATGCCCATGAAAGGTATTCTTCGGGATCATTGCTTCCGGAAAACTTGGGCATGGTGAACTCTAGCTTGCCGTAGCATTGCTCTTCATTGTGTTGGGCTCGAGGGTGATGACGTCCTTGACGAGGAGGATTGTCTCCCTCAACTTGCTCTTGTCGTGGAGGATTTCCATTGTCTTCTTGCTCTTGGTGAACTTGAGGTTCTTGTCGAGCTTGTGGAGGAGCTTGTTGATCTTGTGGAGGAGCTTGAGGAACTTGATGATGCACTCGTGATTGATAAATCCTCTCTTGAACTTCATCGCGAAGTGCTTCTTCTTGTTCGCGCCTATGGCGGTTGCGTGCGGCAACGGCGCGACTTGTGTCGTGGAGTGCATGTTGCGCCTCAAGTGCTTCAGCTTCTCACTGTTGTTGTTCTTGACGTTGTGCTCGGGATCTTGTTCGTCTTGGTGTAGACGTGCTCGCTCTTCTTCTTGTTGGCGTAGACATTGACGTTCTTGTGCTTGCACGAATGTAGCTTGGTTTTGACGATGTCGTTGCTCTTGATGATCGGTGTCGTGTAGGGGATTGCGATTAGCTTGACGATCATGACACGCGGTTCGTCGAAGAGTGTTCAATGTCGGAGTACTTGAGCCGGAGATGGTGTCGTCGGAGTGTCGACTCGAGCGGCTCCATCTTGAGTAGGACGAAGAGGTAGAAGAGCGGTTGACCAACAAGGCACGAATCTTGTCCATTCTTGCATTGTTCTCTTGCTTTTGTTCGTCGAGCTTGTTGTCGAAGTAGTCTCTTGTACGTTGCTCGGAGAGTCGCAAGTCGGTGGCGAGGTTGTCGATGCGGTCGCTCATTGCTTGTTGTTCTTGATGCAAAGCTCGTTGTGTGCCAAATAGGTGGATCTTGGTGACGTGGTTGTTCGGGTCGTCGTCTTGCTCTAGGAAGAGTGGGTTGGTAGAAGAACTTGGCCTATCCATCATTCCAAGCAAATATGTGAGTGGGAGAAAGAGAAGAACTTATACCAAATGTACCTTGACCGATGTTAAAGATGGATCAATGATCACTCAAATGTGTAACAAGGGAATAGCACAATTGGTACCAATTCTTGTCGGTTCTCACACCTACACAAATAAAAGCTTACGGTGGAGCTCGGTTAGGATGGTGGCACAAAATTTGATGCAATTGTTAGTGAGCTTCAATAATGTTGGAAAAGATTCACAAATTTGCAAATGCAACAAGTAGACCACTAGCAAGATATGGTACACGGAAACACACACACACGGATAGATAAAAAGGGGTCGTGCAACCAAGGAATGAGCCAAAATGTGGAATCCACAAAAATGCTCTTGTTGCACAACACTAGAGAGACGCTAGCAGATTGCAAAATAGGCGGATACGAAACTTGTGCACAACCTACTAAACAAAAATGCAACGACTTCTATCCCAAATATGCTATATGTATGGTTTTCCGATGATATGATCCAAGATGATCGAGTATGACAATCTTAATGTAGTGTGATGCTATGGTGCTTGCTTAAAAGCTATATGCTTATCTTTCCCTTTTGCTTAAAAGCTTGTTTGGCTGTTTCACTTTTGAGCTCTTTTCTCATGCAAAACTTCACGAACCAAGATAGCAATTGTGTACGGCGATGACAACTTTGTGACACAAAAGATGATACCAAGATATGTACCAAGATGATATGGTAAGTATGCAATGGGAAGTATGATCACTAATATGCACAAGTGACATTGCCGGCAATACTCAAAGGCTAGTCTCGATAGGCAAGATATGCAAAATTGGGCTATGGTGGCTATCAATGTAATGGCAAGGGGTAGACCAAGATGTCGTCGAGATTACCGTCCGTGGTATGTCGGGTGTAAGCAAGGACGGATGAAGATGTGGTTGTTGTCGATGACGAGTTTGTGGCAAAGATGAGAGGCGGTGATGTTGATGTCGAACCGTCCCTAAGTAGCCGAAACGCGTTAGGAAACGGAAGTCGCAACTCAAATTCTCAAAGCAAAATGTGTCAAAATTGTCAAAGTTGATAGCAGGTAGGCGATGGTGGTGTTTGCGAAAAGCGGTGGTGCTATGCGGAACTGATGGTGGTATGTGGAAGTGAACGTGGGAACCGCAGCAAAATTTGGCGAAAGTTAGGCGATAAACGGAGTGGTGGATGGAGATGATGCTGCGAGAGGCCGGATGTCCGGGCTTGAGGGCCGGATGTCCGGGGGTCGGGCTGGATGTCTGGGCTCTGGATCCGTGGACGAACTCGATGAACTTCACGGTGGAAAGTCAAATTCGGGGCAAAATTCGGGAGATTTTGTGGATGGAAATTGGGCAAAAGATGGTGGAAAGCTAGATCTACCTGCTACACACGAAATCCACGGATCAAATCCAACGAAACTTCATCACACCAACAAATTAGAAAAAAAAATGGGGTGCTATTTTGTGGGAAATTTTCGAATTTGGGACAAAGTCAACAAAACAAGGCTAGAAAACGAAGGGGGAGGCTCCGAAATCATGATCAACGTGGCTCATGATACCAAGATGATGTAGGGTGGAACCCTAGATGCCCGATCTTTCATGAAGGGAGCGGATCCTGTGATGAACACGAAGAACACGAGGGGAAAACATGAGGGGAAACACGAGAGAATCACTCAAACCAACAAGATTCGGTCACACATATGCTAGATCCTTGAAACACAAAAGAGATACAAGATCCACGATCAACAAGGGACGATACAAGTAGTATGTTCTTCTCCGTGAGGAGGTCTTGAAGGTCTTCCCATTAGGGGTCTTGAATCCACTTGCGGGATCTTCTCTGTAGAGGCCGTGAACTCCTAAGGAGAAGGGGATCAAGTGGAGAGCAAAGCTTCTCAATGAGCTACTACTTTGCTAACCCTAGAAAGAGGGAGGAGGAGGAGTATATATAGTCTAGGTGGGTGAAGGGGTACATGGGTCTCGGCCATTTACTGTGCGCAGACAGGTGGGGCCGGATGTCCGGGCCTTCCCAAGGGGATGGATGTCCGGGCTGGTGAGGTCGGCATAGGTCCTCTCTGGATAGGGGCGCCAGATTTCTAGGCTGGGCCGGATGTCCGGGGCCTATAGGTGCTTGGCGGCTGGGCGGCTGCTGTGGGGGATGATCCAGGGGCCGGATGTCCGGGGTCATGGCTGGATGTCCGGGTCCTGGGAGCTGTTCTTGACTCCTTCCATTGGTTCTCTTCGTCCGTGAACTTGGGGACTTGTCCGTCTTCACGTGCATCTTCGGGAGGGTCCTCTTGGTACCTAATCATGCACAACATTCCGGACTTAGGTAGTAGCCATGTCTCGAGTGGATCATATGTGATATCACGAAGGAAAGAAGTCACCTCGGTCTCGAGAGCTCTAGCTCGTGCTCGTGTCATAGGTCCTCTTGGCACTTGGTGAGATGGTGATAGGTCCATGGGGATGACCATAGGATGCTCCGCATCAGATTGGTACCGAAATACAACCGCTTTATTGATCCTAGCGGAACATAGGGTTTAACATTACATCGCGAGGCCAAGCGGCACACTCGGTGCTGCTGAACATATGTACATTATTTAGTAGACATGAGCAGGGGCCTCGACATCACGATACTATTACGTGGCAGCGGAACGACGACGTAGAAGGGATCCACCTCACAGGGACACAGATGTGGACAAGGTCTAGATTGCGATGCGATATGCAATTCCAACTCCGGTATGATTTCTCCTGAAACTGGCATGACACGCCAGGTCAGTACATTGAATGCACTTGGAAGCTCACACAAACAAAGCAACAATGATATTTAATCAGGTTTAATGCAAGAATTAGCATACTACTCATGAAGTGATCATGCTCATAAGAGGGCCTTTCAGACCCGCTTACCATCTCGGTTACCTCGTATGACAAACCTCATCATATCAAGGTGATCACTCCCGAATCGCAAACGAAACCATCTCGATGGTCTCAACAACTTCACCAACATAAACAGTGCCACAATTATTCACTTAGAGTGCAAGATTAATATTTTTGTTGATCCACGGTGTGACCTACTACGAACTTCTGTCCATGACCGAGGACGCTGCTATCGATAGATTATACACACTCTACAGGGGTTAGCCACTGTACCCACACCATGGAACCCATAGCCTCGGACTCCCATTCGGGTGGACCAATGGCGTTCCGATAGAACTAGTCTATTGCCATGACACTCTCCCGGCCACTCCGACCAACTCCCCTTTGGGCTAAGTCATGGGTGGCCCCGATGCCACTCCGGACATCCAACGACCATCGTTGTGGCAAAACAATCATCCCAAATGGGGACATGGTACCAAAACAACCACGGGCACACAAGGTTATACCTGCCTACCGGGCCGGGGTAGCGCCAGCGCATAACCTTCCCTAGTTGGAGGCACCAGCGAGAGGCATAACAACAGACCGAGAAAGGCCCCCCCTCATTAAGGGAAATGTGGTTGCACTTTGGGAAGCTCGATTCGGTGGCACCATGACTCGATCAACAACATGTTCAAGTTGGGTTATTATCAGGTTTCAACTTGCAACTAATTTTACCAAGTCATAGTATGCCATTAAAATGAAATAACAACTTATGCATTACTTTCAACATAATCTCGATATTGACTAAATCAAGCATAATGTCATATTACTCTACTCCATAAACTTAACCATCCAACTAAAATGCTACTGATAACAAAATAATCACAACAAGAACATGCAACTAGCATCAAATGAATATATATGAATTTTCTATATGCATTTAAAATGATCATATTGAAGTGAAAACCATAGTTATTGAAATGACATTCTTGCAAATATTTGTGATGGCTTGCCTTAGTGTAGAGGAGGGTCACACTCCCTCTTGTGATCTTCAAGGCAAGTTTCTTCCTCTGAAAATGATTGAAATAACAAAAAGAAAATGTCACGTAACACTGTTTAATTCACCAAAAATAATCACAACAAGCAAAGATCTCATCTTTTGCATGCTGATAGAAAATCTCAACACAAAACCAATGCAAAAAGAATCATGTCATATGAACTTATAGAATAGAAGTTATAGCTGGTCAAAGTTTGGTCAAATTTTTGAATTAAATTTCATTTTTCAGAAAATTAGAGAGGGGTGACGTCGAAGGCGTATTTCTAGCGAATACACGTCCACTCGTACCGCTTTGGGCGCGAGTGGTGAGGTTGACAGTGGGCACCGACCATCAGGTTTTGAGGGAGGGTGAGAGAAACAGAGGACGACGGCTTGTCGTCGGGGCTCTCTCCGGCGTGGAGGGCATGGTGGCCATCGTGGAAGGGAGGGATCGAGAGAGGAGGTCCTGGCGCACCTGCTCGTACCCGAAACATAGCGAGAGGTGGTCGGACGAGGTTGGTGTGGTCGTCTCTAGCGGCTCCAGCGGGCGGAGCTCGTCGGAGAGGAAGACGCCAGCGTCGTGAGGTCGTTCCAGTGGCTCAAGAAGCACCAGCTAGGACCAATGGACCACCAGGAACACGCCTGAGAAGTTGGTGGAGCTCGAGAGGCAGTGGAGTGGGAGGGGCAGAGGAAGGGGATCGCTAGTGAGCTCGGGAGGGGAACGGCGGTCAAAGGCCTGCCCTACCGGGCCGAGGCTATCTAGGAGGGGTTGTGGATGTAGAGCAGTGGAGTGGTGAGGAGAAACGAGCTCGGGAGGGTCCTATGTATAGGCGTGGCCAAAGAGGGGATCGAGAGCTCACCAGAGGCTCTAGAAGCAGCACATGGCGATGAGAGGCGCCAATGAGAGAGGGTGACAGAGGCAAAGGTGTCCTGTCTTTCGATGAGATGGTGGCTATCGTTTTGGAGGAAGTCGACTTTGACGATCCGACTACGAACGTGCGAGGACGTCGCGCCTTAGCAATCGCTAAACCAACTCCGAGAGGTTATTGACCACGTCGGTGCATGATCAACCTGACCACGAAGGTCTATTTCCTGCAGGAAAACGAAGAACAAGCAAGAAACTAAGATTGCAATCTGGATATTGCGAATATAAGAGGAAAGCTTTATTGATCAAGGTGGGGTTCTGTGACGCCTTTGTCTGGTCGTTGAACACAAACGAAGTACGCGAAGTTGCAGCTATGGCGAACTTTAATCTAAACAAAACCCAAAGTCTAAACGCCGCCCTAAGGGATGTATGTATGGAGGAAGAGGGGGGATTTTTGTGGCCCTTGAAGGAGGGGTCCGAAACCAACCCTAACTCTTGTTTCCCCACAAATACGGACTCTAAAACAGCCTATACTTAAGTATTTCAAAATTACATAGGCCTGGCCCAATAGTAAGGTGACGCAGCACCTAGAATAGCCTCTAGACGAAATTTATGAAGTGGCATCTTGTATATTTTGTCCAAGGCTTCATGCACTCCTTATGGTGGCTTCAAAGTCCTGAAATCATCACTTGTAACTCCGTTCTTGTTCCCCTTGCGCATGCCCTCATCTCCAGGCTTGGTCTTGCTCAAGTGTACATCCCTCTTATCCATGCCAGGCCCTTCATTTGTAAGCAAAACAAATGTATCCAATTTAGGCAGCATCATATTCTCATGAACATTAGAATCATTACCAAGAAACGAAAGTACCTGATAATTTAATTGGCGTGCGCGAGCTCTAGTAATTGGTCCAGTATATGTAGCAGTAGGGGTTGTGGGTGTAACAATGGTATTGATGTCCTCATCATCCTCCCCTTCTTGAAATGAAGTCGTCCTCGACGGAAGCTCATCTTCCTCACCCAAATAAGGCTTCATATCTACAATGTCAAAAGTGGGACTAACCCCAAAATCTGCACGTAGCTCAAGTTTATATGCATTGTCATTTATTTTGTCTAACTCCTTAAAAGGACCATCAGCACGTGGCATTAGCTTTGATTTGCACAAATCAGGAAATCTATCCTTACGCAAATGTAACCAAACAAGATCTCCGGGTGCGAACCCAGCATGTTTTCTACCCTTATCTCCAGCAAGTTTATATTTAGCATTCATACGCTCAATGTTTTCCTTAGTTAACTCATGCATTTTTAAAATCAATTCAACATGTTGTTTAGCATCAAAATTAACCTTCTCTGAAGATGGAAGAGGCAACAAATCAATTGGTGCACGAGGGACGAATCCATGCACAATTTCAAAAGGGCACATCTTAACAGTAGAATGCAATGAACGATTATAAGCAAATTCAATATGAGGCAAGCATTCTTCCCACATTTTCTTTTTATTCTTCAAAACAACCCTAAGCATAGTAGACAATGTTCTATTGACTACTTCAGTTTGTCCATCTGTTTGGGGATGACATGTAGTACTAAAAAGCAATTTAGTCCCCAACTTAGCCCATAAACATCTCCAAAAGTGGCTAGGAAATTTAGTATCACGATCTGAAACAATAGTACTTGTCACACCATGCAAGCGAATAATTTAACGAAAGAACAAATCAACAACATTAACAGTATAAAGTGTGCCATTTTTGAGAACCTATCCACGGCAACAAATATGCTATCCCTCCCCTTCTTTGTTCGAGGTAAACCTAAAACAAAGTCCATAGATATATCCTCCCAAGGAACACTAGGTACAGGCAAAGGCATATATAAACCATGAGGATTGAGTCGTGACTTAGCTTTTTGACATGTAGTGCAGCGAGCAACAAAACGCTCAACATCCTGTCTCATCTTTGGCCAAAAGAAATGTGTAGCAAGTACGTCCTCCGTCTTCTTCACGCCAAAGTGTCCCATTAATCCTCCTCCATGCGCCTCCTGCAACAACAAAAGACGAACAGAGCTAGCTGAAATGCATAGCTTGTTAGCACGGAACACAAAGCCATCATTAATAACGAACTTGTTCCATGTTCTTCCTTCTTTACAATTCTGCATTGCATTTTTAAAATCAGCATCATGCACATATTTATCTTTGATGGTCTCCAAACCAAATATTTTGAAGTCAACTTGTGAAAGCATAGTATAGCGATGAGACAATGCATCAGCAATAACATTTTCTTTACCCTTCTTGTGTTTAATGACATAAGGGAAAGTCTTAATGAATTCAACCCATTTAGCATGTCTACGATTCAGTTTAGCTTGACTTTTAATATGTTTCAAAGATTCATGATCAGAATGTATAACAAATTCTTTGGGCCATAAATAATGTTGCCATGTTTCTAAAGTCCGAACAAGAGCATATAATTCTTTATCATAAGTAGAATAATTCAGACTAGGCCCACTCAATTTTTTAGAAAAGTATGCAACAGGTTTGCCATCTTGTAATAACACACCTCCTAATCCAATTCCACTAGCATCACATTCAAGCTCAAAAGTCTTACTAAAATCAGGAAGTTGGAGTAAAGGAGCATGTGCCAACTTATCTTTCAATACCTGATAACCCACAAGGATGGGGGATCGCAACAGTTTTCGAGGGTAGAGTATTCAACCCAAATTTATTGATTTGACAAAAGGGGAGCCAAAGAATATTCTCAAGTATTAGCAGTTGAGTTGTCAATTCAAACACACCTGGATAACTTAATATCTGCAGCAAAGTATTTAGTAGAAAAGTAGTATGGAAGTAACGATAATGGTAGCAAAAGTAACATGATAGTTTTGTAGTGATTGTAACAGTAGCAACGGTAAAGTAAATAAGCGAAGAACAATATGTGAAAGGCTCGTAGGCATTGGATCAGTGATGGAGAATTGTCGATGATGACGACAGCGATGGATTCCCCTCTCCGGAGCCCCGAACGGACTCCAGGTCAGCCCTCCTGAGAGAGATCAGGGCTTGGCGGCGGCTCCATATCGTAAAACGCGATGAATCCTTCTCCCTGATTTTTTTCTCCCCGAACGTGAATATATAGAGTTGGAGTTGAGGTCGGTGGAGCTCCAGGGGGCCCACGAGGCAGGGGGCGCGCCCAGGGGGGCAGGCGCGCCTCCCACCCTCGTGGACAGGGTGTGGGCCCCTGGCATTGATTCTTTCGCCAGTATGTTTTATTATTTCCAAAAATAATCCCCGTGAAGTTTCAGGTCATTCCGAGAACTTTTGTTTCTGCACAAAGATAACACCATAGCAATTCTGCTAAAAACAGCGTCAGTTCGGGTTAGTTCCATTGAAATCATGCAAGTTGGAGTCCAAAACAAGGGCAAAAGTGTTTGGAAAAGTAGATACGTTGGAGACGTATCAACTCCCCCAAGCTTAAACCTTTGCTTGTCCTCAAGCAATTCAGTTGATAAACTGAAAGTGATAAAGAAAAACTTTTACAAACTCTGTTTGCTCTTGTTGTTGTAAACATGTAAAGCCAGCATTCAAGTTTTCAGCAAAGATTATGAACTAACCATATTCACAATAACATTTAGGTCTCATGTTTACTCATACCAATGGCGTAATCAACTAGCGAGCAATAATAATAAATCTCGAATAACAACACTTTCTCAAAACAATCATCATATGATATAACAAGATGGTATCTCGCTAGCCCTTTCTGAGACCGCAAAACATAAATGCAGAGCACCTCTGAAGATGAAGGACTGACTAGACATTGTAATTCATGGTAAAAGAGATCCAGTCATACCCAATATAAATTAATAGTGATGGATGCAAATGACAGCGGTGCTCTCCAGCTGGTGCTTTTTAACATGAGGGTGATGACTCAACATAAAAGTAAATAGATAGGCCCTTCGCAGAGGGAAGCAGGGATTTGTAGAGGTGCCAGAGCTCAATTTTGAAATAGAGATAAATAATATTTTGAGTGGTATACTTTCATTGTAAACATAACAACCGAGAGATGGCGATATATTCCATGCTACACACATTATAGGCGGTTCCCAAACAGAATGGTAAAGTTTATACTCCCCCTCCACCAACAAGCATCAATCCGTGGCTTGCTCGAGACAACGAGTGCCTCCAACTAGCAATAGCCCTGGGGGAGTTTTGTTTGTAGTTATTTTGATTTGATTTGCATAAAGCATGGGACTGGGCATCCCGGTGACCAGCCATTTTCTCGTGAGTGAGGAGCAGAGTCCACTCCTCTTGAGAATAACCCGCCTAGCATGGAAGATACAGACAGCCCTAGTTGATACATGAGCTATTCGAGCATATAAAACAGAATTTCATTTGAAGGTTTGGAGTTTGGCACATACAAATTTACTTGGAACAGCAGGTAGATACCGCATATATAGGAAGGTATGGTGGACTCATATGGAATAACTTTGGGGTTTAAGGGATTGGATGCACAAGCAGTATTCCCGCTTAGTACAAGTGAAGGCTGGAAAAAGACTGGGAAGCGACCGGCTAGAGAGCGACAACAGTCATGAACATGCATTAAAATTAATGAACATTGAGTGCAAGCATGAGTAGGATATAATCCACCATGGACATAAATATCGTGAAGGCTATGTTGATTTTGTTTCAACTACATGTGTGAACATGTGCCAAGTTCAGTGACTTGAATCATTCAAAGGAGGATACCACCCTATCATACCACATCACAACCATTTTAATAGCATGTTGGCACGCAAGATAAACCATTATAAACTCCTAGCTAATTAAGCATGGCATAAGCAACTATAATCTCTAATTGTCATTGCGAACAGGTTTATTCATAATAGGCTGAATCGGGAATGATAAACTAATCATATTTACAAAAACAAGAGAGATCGAGTTCATACCAGCTTCTCTCATCTCAATCAGTCCATCATAAATCGTCATAATTGCCTTTCACTTGCACGACCGAACGATGTGTATAATAATAGGGACAATTGCATTTTTACCCCTAGTTGGTTCCTACCCACGGGTTTTGCCCTTACTTTTTGAGCTTGCTCAGTTTTGCCCTTATTTTTTCCGTCGTGGTCCCTCGAATGCCCTTTGACCGTTTGACCAAAACTTTGAAAATTCATAACTAATTCATATGAACCCAGAAAAATGTAAATAAGATATCAAAATGTTCAGATAAACATTACCTTTATGTGCATATCATTTGCAATCAGGACAAAAGCACCCTTTAAACTACCTGAGGTAATTAATGTTATTAACATTATTAAAAATAAGAAGGTATAAACAATATTTTTTCATGAACAAAAATTACATGCAAATGTACGTGATGTTTTCTGAACATCCAGATATCTTATTTGCATTTTTCTGAGTTCATATCATCTTGTTAAGAATGTTCTAACGATTTTGACCATTATTTGGAAACTTCATAACAAGTTGATACGAACTGAGAAAAATGCAAATAAGATATCAGGATGTTCAGAAAACATCACCTACATTTGCATGTAATTTTTATTCATGAAAAAAATATTGTTTATACTTTTTATTTTTAATAATGTTAATAACATTAATTACCTTAGGTAGTTTAAAGGGTGATTTTGTCCTGAATGCAAATGATATGCACATAAAGGTAATGTTTATCTGAACATTTTGATATCTTATTTGCATTTTTCTGAGTTCATATGAATTAGTTATGAATTTTCAAAGTTTTGGTCAAACGGTCAAAGGGCATTCGAGGGACCTCGACGGAAAAATTAAGGGCAAAACTGAGCAAGCTCGAAAAGTAAGGGCAAAACCCGTGGGTAGGAACCAACTAGGGGTAAAAATGCAATTGTCCCATAATAATAATAGTGCACGTGCATTGGACTAAGCTGGAATCTGCAAGCATTCAATTCAAAGGAGAAGACAAGGTAATATGGGCTCTTGGTTAAATCAACAATAATGTATATAAGAGCCACTTCAACATTTTCATTATGGTCTTCTCCTATCGACCCCCAAAGGAAAGAAAAGAAATAAAACTATTTACACGGGAAAGCTCCCAACAAGCAAAAGAAGAACAGGAAATATTTTTGAGTTTTCTTTTAATTATTACTACTACAGCAAGAAAGTAAACTAGCTAAAAGCTACAACTAATTTTTTTTGGTTTTTCTTAAGGTTTTTCAAACACACAAGAAGAAAGCATAAAAAAGAAAAATAAATTAACATGGATAGTACAATGAAAGAGTATGAGCACCGACAACTAGAATGAGTGTGTGAACATAAATGTAATGTCGGTGAGAAATACGTACTCCCCCAAGCTTAGGCTTTTGGCCTAAGTTGGTCTACTGCCACGGCTGGCCTGGCGGATATCCAAAATTGTAGTTGGGGTCGTACTGAGATGCAGCGGCTATTGCATCGTGGGCTGCAGCTTGGAGGCCAGCTGCCCTCGTCCTCCTCTCGTACTCATTTGCCTCCTCCCTGGTTATGACATATCTCCCCTTTGCCTGAAAGTCAAAGAGAGTAGGAGCAGAGAGGACAATATTGACGGCGTGACGCCTGTCAAAGATTAGTCGGTACTGGAGAGGCGGTTCATTCCTCTCAACAAACTGATGGTGAACCATGGCATTAAAATCTAGATAAGAAGGAGGCAATTCCATATCATAATCACGAATAGGTATACCAAGAAAATTAGCTAGACGGGTTGCATAAATTCCGCCAAAGAAATCTCCATTAATCCTATTATTATGCAACCTATGTGCAACAATGGCTCCCAAATTATAATGTTTATCTCCTAACACATCACTCCTGAGAACACTGAAATGAGGGACACACATGTGACATGCTTCATCCTTACCATTTATGCACCTACCTATGAAGAGAGCAAAATAATGTATAGCAGGAAAATGAATGCTCCCTATGGTAGCTTGTGTTATATCTCCAAACTCCCCCACAGTTATACTAGCAAGAAAATCTCTAAACTCAGATTTGCGGGGCTCACTAGTGCTACCCCATTGTGGAAGTTTGCGAGTAGTATTAAAATCCTCTAAACCCATAGTATAAGAATTTTCATCAAGATCAAACAGGACAGTTTGAGAATTGCGTGAAGATGAAAATTCAAACCTTCTCACAAAGGAATCAGTGAGATAGTGGTACTGACGGCACTTATCTGCCTCGAAGCTCTCAAGATCAGCGTTACACACATATGCGTTAAATTCCTCCTTGATTCCTGCTCGATCCATAAAGACCTGTGAAGGCCATTCACAAGCCCGCACTTGAGCTTCCCTCGGCGGTTCATCGTCCGCATCGCGTATTGCAGGCCTGGGTCCTTGCTTCCTTGAAGGACCACCTTGGTACATTTTCCTAAACATATTTCTTCCTTTGAAAATTTTCTGAAAATTTTAGTAACTTCAAAATAAAAGTGAACCAAACTCAACAAATTTGATAGCAACTACTCCCACAAGTGCCTAGAGATTATATCATGCATTAGAACTACTTGGAACCATATAAATTTGACATGCAAGCTCAAGAACATAGTCACCTAGGCAGCAAATTTGCAATGAATAAAGCACTAGAACAAAAAATAATTGGACCATTGGAGGAGTCACATACCAAGGAACAATCCCCAAAGCAGTTTTGTGAGAGGTGCTTTGAGCAAGGAGATCGAAAATCGCAGCAAAATGAGCTAGAACTCGTGCTTGAGCTAGTTGGTGATTTTTTTGGTAGGAAGGAGTGTGTGGGTGCTGGAATAAGTGGAGGGGAGCCACCATGGGCCCACGAGGCAGGGGGCGCGCCCTGGACCCTCGTGGCCAGGTGCTTGCTCCCCTGCTGTGTTCTCAGTGCGAGATATTCTCAAATATTCTATAAAAAATCATATTTCATTTTCAGGGCATTTGGAGAACTTTTATTTTTGGGGTATTTTTTATTGCACGGACAATTTAGAAAACTGACAGAAAATACTAATTTTGCTTTATTTAATCTAAATAACAGAAAGTAAAAGGAGGGTACAGAAGGTTGTGCTTTCTAACTTCATCCATCTCATGCTCATCAAAAGGGATCTACTAATAAGGTTGATCAAGTCTTGTTAACAAACTCATTCTGAATCGCATGAAACCGGAGAAATTTCGAATAACACTATGTTACCTCAACGGGGATATGCACGTCCCCAATAATAAGAATATCATATCTCTTTCTGACAGTAGGAAGAGGAAATTCAAAACCTCCAATAGTAATCGATGGGATTTTTTCCAATAGAATTGATACTGTGAACTTGAGGTTGTTTCCTCGGAAAGTGTACCGTATGCTCATTACCATTAACATGAAAAGTGACATTGCCTTTGTTGCAATCAATAACAGCCACTGTAGTATTCAAAAAGGGTCTTCCAAGAATAATAGACATACTATCATCCTCGGGAATATCAAGAATAACAAAGTCCGTTAAAATAGTAACGTTTGCAACCACAACAGGCACATCCTCACAAATGCCGACAGGTATAGCAGTTGATTTATCGGCCATTTGCAAAGATATTTCAGTAGGTGTCAACTTATTCAAATCAAGTCTACGATATAAATAGAGAGGCATAACACTAACATCGGCTCCAAGATCACATAAAGCAGTTCTAACATAGTTTCTTTTAATGGAGCATGGTATAGTTGGTACCCCTGGATCTCCAAGTTTCTTTGGTATTCCACCCTTAAAAGTGTAATTAGCAAGCATGGTGGAAATTTCAGCTTCCGGTATCTTTCTTTTATTACTAAAAATATCTTTCATGTACTTGGCATAAGGATTCATTCCAATCATATCAGTAAAACGCATACGCAAAAAGATAGGTCTAATCATTTCAGCAAAGCGCTCAAAATCCTCATCATCCTTTTTCTTGGATGGTTTGGGAGGAAAAGGCATGGGTTTCTGAACCCATGGTTCCCTTTCTTTACCGTGCTTCCTAGCAACAAAGTCTCTCTTATCATAACGTTGATTCTTTGATTGTGGGTTATCAAGATCAACAGCAGGTTCAATTTCTACATCATTATTATTGCTAGGTTGAGCATCAACATGAACATCATCACTAGGTTCATGTTCATTACCAGATTGTGTTTCAGCATCAGAAATAGAAATATCATTGGGATTCTCAGGTGTGTCAACAACAGGTTCATTAGAAGCATGCAAAGTCCTATCATTTTTCTTTTTCTTCCTCTTAGAAGGACTAGGCGCATCAACATTATTTCTTTGAGAATCCTGCTCAATTCTCTTAGGGTGGCCCTCAGGATACAAAGGTTCCTGAGTCACTTTACACCCTCTAGTTGCAACTCTAACAGCAAAGTCATTATTCTTACTATTTAATTCATTGAGCAAATCATTCTGAGCCTTGAGTACTTGTTCTACTTGAGTGGTAACCATAGAAGCATGTTTACTAATGAGTTTAAGTTCACCTTTAACTCTAGACATATAATCTCTCAAGTGTTCAGTCATATAACTAGTGTGCATCAATTGTCTACCAACATAAGCATTGAAGTTTTCTTGTTTGACAATAAAATTATCAAACTCATCTAAGCATTGGCTAGCAGACTTATAACGAGGAATATCACCTTCATCAAATCTATAAAGAGAATTTACCTTTACTACCTGTGTCGGGTTATCAAGACCATGTGTTTCTTCAACAGGCGGTAAATTAAGACCATGTATTTCTTCAACAGGAGGTAAATTCTTAACATCTTCTGCTTTTATACCTTTTTCTTTCATAGATTTCTTCGCCTCTTGCATATCTTCAGGACTGAGAAATAGAACACCCCTTTTCTTCGGAGTTGGCTTAGGAGTTGGTTCAGGAAGTGTCCAATTGTTTTTATTTGCCAACATATTATTCAATAGAATTTCAGCTTGATCGACAGTTCTTTCCCTGAAAACACAACCAGCACAACTATCCAGGTGGTCTCTGGAAGCATCGGTTAGTCCATTATAAAAGATATCAAGTATTTCATTTTTCTTAAGAGGATGATCAGGCAAAGCATTAAGTAATTGGAGAAGCCTCCCCCAAGCTTGTGGGAGACTCTCTTCTTCAATTTGCACAAAATTATATATTTCCCTCAAAGCAGCTTGTTTCTTATGAGCAGGGAAATATTTAGCAGAGAAGTAATAAATCATATCCTGGGGACTACGCACACAACCAGGATCAAGAGAATTAAACCATATCTTAGCATCACCCTTTAATGAGAACGGAAATATTTTAAGGATATAATAGTAGCGAGTTTTCTCATCATTAGTGAACAGGGTGGCTATATCATTTAAGTAAGATGTGGCACAACAGTTTCAGATTCATAGCCATAAAAAGGATCAGATTCAACCAAAGTAATTATATCAGGGTCGACAGAGAAGTCATAATCCTTATCAGTAACAAAGATAGGTGAAGTAGGATAAGCAGGGTCATATTTCATTCTAGCATTCAGAGATTTTTGTTTCAGCTTAGCTAATAATTTCTTAAGATCACTTCTATCATTGCAAGCAAGAAAGTCTCTAGCAGTTTCTTCATCCATAACATAACCCTCAGGCACAACAGGCAATTCATATCTAGGGGGAGAATCTTCATCATCACTTTCATCAATATTATCAGTTTCAATAATTTCATTCTCTCTGGCCCTAGCAAGTTGTTCATCAAGAAATTCACCAAGTGGCATAGTAGTATCAAGCATAGAAGTAGTTTCATCATAAGTGTCATGCATAGCAGAAGTGGCATCATCAATAACATGCGACATATCAGAATTAATAGCAGAAGCAGGTTTAGGTGTCGCAAGCTTACTCAAAATAGAAGGTGAATCAAGTGCAGAGCTAGATGGCAGTTCCTTACCTCCCCTCGTAGTTGAGGGATAAATTTTAGTTTTCTCGTCTTTCAAGTTCCTCATAATGACCAGCAGATATAAATCCCAAGTGACTCAAAGAATAGAGCTATGCTTCCCGGCAACGGCGCCAGAAAATAGTCTTGATAACCCACAGTTTTCGAGGGTAGAGTATTCAACCCAAATTTATTGATTCGACACAAGGGGAGCCAAAGAATATTCTCAAGTATTAGCAGTTGATTTGTCAATTCAACCACACCTGGATAACTTAATATCTGCAGCAAAGTATTTAGTAGAAAAGTAGTATGGAAGTAACAATAACGGTAGCAAGAGTAACAGTGATAGTTTTGTAGTGATTGTAACAGTAGCAATGGTAAAGTAAATAAGCGAAGAACAATATGTGAAAATCTCGTAGGCATTGGATCGGTGATGGAGAATTGTTGATGATGACGACGGCGACGGATTCCCCTCTCCAGAGCCCCGAACGGACTCCAGATCAGCCCTCCCGAGAGAGAATAGGGCTTGGCGGCGGCTCCGTATCGTAAAACGCGATGAATCCTTCTCCCTAATTTTTTTCTCCCTGAATGTGAATATATAGAGTTGGAGTTGAGGTCGGTGGAGCTCCAGGGGGCCCATGAGGCAGGGGGCGCGCCCAGGGGGGCAAGCGCGCCTCCCACCCTCATGGACAGGGTGTGGGCCCCTGGCCTTGATTCTTCCGCCAGTATTTTTTATTATTTCCAAAAATAATCTCCGTGAAGTTTCAGGTCATTCCGAGAACTTTTGTTTCTGCACAAAGATAACGCCATAGCAATTCTGCTGAAAATAGCGTCAGTCCGGGTTAGTTCCATTCAAATCATGCAAGTTAGAGTCCAAAACAAGGGCAAAAGTGTTTGGAAAAGTAGATACGTTGGAGACGTATCAATACCGTGAAGGCTTCTTCCTGTGCGGTACCCCAAACAAAAGGCACAACCTTCTTTGTAAGCTCATTGAGAGGTGCAGCAATGGTGCTAAAATCTCTCACAAAACGCTTATAGAAACCAACGAGTCCAAGAAAACTCCTCACTTGTGTGACCGTTTTGGGCTGCGGCCAACTCTCAATAGCTTCAATCTTGGCTTTATCAACTTCAATTCCATGTGGAGTAACAACATAGCCAGGAAAAGATACTCGGTCGGTGCAAAAGGTGCACTTCCCAAGGTTACCAAACAAACGTGCATCACGTAGAGCAATAAAAATAGCACGTAAATGTTCCAAATGTTCTTCCAAAGATTTGCTATAAATCAGTATATCATCAAAATAGACTACCACAAATCGTCCAATGAAAGCACGTAAAACTTCGTTCATTAGTCTCATGAAAGTACTAGGTGCATTAGTTAACCCAAAAGGTGACTAATCACTCAGATAAACCAAACTTAGTTTTAAATGCTGTTTTCCATTCATCTCCCAATTTCATACGAATTTTATGATATTCACTATGCAAATCAACTTTGGAGAATATTGTAGAGCCACTCAATTCATCAAGCATATCAGCCCTACCATTGCGATTATTTGCATGTGGACGACCGGGTGCTGGTGGTTGCACGTAGTTCTGATTTTGATCAACTTCATCCTCGTAACCTCCCGCATAATTATCCTCCTCCTCATCAGTAGCAGGAGCCATAGAAGTATCAACAGCAGCACCAACAGTTTGGCCAGGCTCAAGAGGGACACAGCGGAGGGCTGTTTCACAACGTGGAGGTAGTCGTTGTTGTTGTTGTTGTTGTTGTTGTGGCATAGGTGCGGCAGGTGCGGCCGGTGATGGTTGTGGAAGACGCGCATGCACTTCATTAAATTTGTTATCGAGCTTTGTTTCGAACTTCTTCTCAAAGCCAGTTGTCTTATCCATGGACTCTTCAAAATTGTTCAGCACATCTTGCACCTGTTCAGTCATCATTTGCTGAAATTTATCATGCAACTCCTTATTCGTCATGTTCTCCCAGTCAGTCTCATCGACTTGTGATCCTGCCATGGTTAGCAGCAATAGAAACACACAAGAATATGATCCTACAGACTACTAGAAAATGGCGGTGGTGGGGCGTCACAAATCCGTCAAGCAAATCTCAAATTCTTACCAGTTCTTACCAAGCAGCAGGTGGTGATCGACAATCATTGTAGTCAAAACTCTCAAAGCTTGGATAGAGCGATTACTAGGGAGAGTCAAACGCACGACGTAGATGTATGTGGAGCTGGGAAGGCTTATAATATGGTAGCAAAAAGGGTCATCAATAATCAATTCAGAGATGCAAAGTTGAATAAACGCTCAACGACGGTACTGTGCTGGTCCTAGGCTAGACCGTACTAGAGACACGAGCCTAGAACATGAACAAAATCACGGCGCTGCACGTAAACAAGGGAAAAGCACAATCTGGAATATATTTTTGCTCTATTTTTTTTGCGAAAAATCACTATAATGGCGAGTGTCTCAAAATTCTTCCCAGATCAAAATGATAGGATGGGCACGAAAAAATATTTGACAATTGTTTTTTCGGAAATCAGGGCAGCGACGACGAAAAAGTGCGACAAAAAATCACTATGATGACGAGTGTCTCAAAACGCTCCGTGGGACCTAAAAATAGGATAGTGAAAATATATTTTTGGTCGCCAAAATTTTGGCCAAAAAACTGCCTGGGGGTCTCCAGACTTTTTTCCAAGACCTACTCAGGCAAGGAAACACGAAACGCAAAATAGATTGATTGCAAAAACAAACCAAATATGAAAATAACTCGGATTGGTGGTGGACATGCGGATGTATATGTGGACTCGGATTTGTGGTGGACAGGCAAATGTATAAGTGGACTCGGATTGGTGGTGGACAGGCGGATGTATAAGGCAGCGGTAAGGAATATGTTGGTGGTGGTGGCATATGGTAGGAACGATGACGATGGTGCGGCGGCGGTCTGACAACTTGTGAAAAGAACTCGAAACTCTAAGGGAAACTAGACGCTAAGACCAGCAACGTGACACGACGTTGCAACCGAAAATTCAACAAAGCGAAATACAAAAAAGACTATGCAAGGGCTCAGACTGGTTCGGATATGATGAACTAACCCTATTTTTTTGGCTTTTTCATGGACTGTAGGTATGAAGAACAGATTCGATCTAAACTACGAAAAACTATAAAATCTCACCGAGCAACCTAGAAATCTGAAACCACTTGATAGAGGCAAAAGTGTCCCGTCTTTCGATGAGATGGTGGCTATCATTTTGGAGGAAGTCGACTTTGACGATCTGACTACGAACGTGCGAGGATGTCGCGCCTTAGCAATCGCTAAACCAACTCCGAGAGGTTATTGACCACGCCAGAGCATGATCAACCTGACCACGAAGGTCTGTTTCCTGCAGGCAAATGAAGAACAAGCAAGAAACTAAGATTGCAATCTGGATATTGCGAATATAAGAGGAAAGCTTTATTGATCAAGGTGGGGTTCAGTGACGCCTTTGTCTGGTCATTGAACACAAACGAAGTACGCGAAGTTGCAGCTATGGCGAACTTTAATCTAAACAAAACCCAAAGTCTAAACGCCGCCCTAAGGGTTGTATATATGGATGAAGAGGAGGGAATTTCGTGGCTCTTGAGGGAGCAGTCCGAAACCAACGCTAACTCTTGTTTCCCCACACATATGGACTCTAAAAGCAGCCTATCTTAAGTATTTTGAAATTACATGGGCCTGGCCAAATAGTAAGGTGATGCGGCACCTAGAATAGCCTCTGGACAAAATTTATGAAGTGGCATCTTGTATATTCCGTCCAAGGCTTCATGCACTCCTTATGGTGGCTTCAAAGTCCTGAAATCATCACTTGTAACTCCATTCTTGTTCTCCTTGCGCATGCCATCATCTCCAGGCTTGGTCTTGCTCCAGTGTTCATCCCTCTTATCCATGCCAGGCCCTTCATTTGTAAGCAAAACAAATGTATCCAATTTAGGCAGCATCATATTCTCATGAACATTAGAATCATTACCAAGAAACGAAAGTATCTAATAATTTAATTGGCGTGCGCGAGCTCTAGTAATTAGTCCAGTATATGTAGCAGTAGGGGCCGTGGGTGTAACAATGGTATTGATGTCCTCATCAGAGGGGAAAGTGGCCAGGGATCACGCGGCCACTGTGGGATCTCGCAGCTGAGCACAGGGCGCAAGAGGAGACAACAACAGTGAGCTCGGGCTCACTGTGCGCTCGGGCATGACGTGCTTGTGATCGCTGCAGCGAGCTCCAGCGTATGCAAGCGGCAGGGAGAGGTCAAGGGCGATGAGTCGAGGCAGCACGCGCTTGGTGGCGAGCTGGTTTGGCCTCGGGCGCGTGCACGAGCGACACAAAGGCGTTGGCAGCACCCAGAGCGCGTCGAGCAGCTGCCTGGCACCGTGTCCACAGGAGGTCACCACGTGAACTTTGGCTACATGGCGCGTCGAGCATTAAATTCATGTCTGGAGTGTTGTCTTTGCAAGGCTAGGTCGATCCAAGCATCTAAGTTAAGCACAGGTCGACTGGGTGAGACTGTAGCTTCTTGGCAAGTTTATGGACAGAAACTTTGGAACTTAATAGAGAAGAATCTAGAGAGAGTTAAGAGCTGATTTTTGGTGGTTAAGGGTTACTTAGGAGGGTAATGAAGCCCTAAATTTTTTAGCTCCATTGGATCAAGGAAAGATGCACTTGCTTCACAACATGCATTTTCTGGCCAGAAAAAAAAGATTTTCTGTAGCAAAAATATTCCGAATAACCATGAAATAATTTTGCACAGGGAGGTGTGCCATGGTCCAAAGAATATTCAAGAATTTTCTCAGATTTTTGTGGGCAAGAAAAATGAGGGTTGCTTTGGACCAAAAGTGACTGAAGTGGTGTTTCAGAGAGAAAATGAATATTTTTCATTTAAGAAAAATATTCCCATGTGATAGAGGCAAAGGTGTCCCGTCTTTCGATGAGATGGTGGCTATCGTTTTGGAGGAAGTCGACTTTGACGATCCGACTACAAACGTCCGAGGACGTCGCGCCTTAGCAATCGCTAAACCAACTCCGAGAGGTTATTGACCATACCGGTGCATGATCAACCTGACCACGAAGGTCTGTTTCCTGCTGGCAAACGAAGAACAAGCAAGAAACTAAGATTGCAATCTTGATATTGCGAATATAAGAGGAAAGCTTTATTAATGAAGGTGGGGTTCTGTGACGGCTTTGTCTGGTCATTGAACACAAACGAAGTACGCGAAGTTGCAGCTATGGCGAACTTTTAATCTAAACAAAACCCAAAGTCTAAATGGTGCCCTAAGGGCTGTATATATGGAGGAAGAGGGGGGAACTTCGTGGCCCTTGGGGAAGGGGTCCGAAATCAACCCTATCTCTTGTTTCCCCACACATACGGACTCTAAAAACAGCATATACTTATGTATTTCGAAATTACATGGGCCTGGCCCAATAATAAGGCGACGCAACACCTAGAATAGCCTCTGGACGAAATTTATGAAGTGGCATCTTGTATATTTCGTCCAAGGCTTTATGCACTCCTTATGGTGGCTTCAAAGTCCTGAAATCATCACTTGTAACTCCGTTCTTGTTCCCCTTGCGCATGCCCTCATCTCCAGGCTTGGTCTTGCTCAAGTGTACATCCCTCTTATCCATGCCAGACCCTTCATTTGTAAGCAAAACAAATGTATCCAATTTAGGCAGCATCATATTCTCATGAACATTAGAATCATTACCAAGAAACGAAAGTACCTGGTAATTTAATTGGCGTGCGCGAGCTCTAGTAATTGGTCCAGTATATGTAACAGTAGGGGCTGTGGGAGTAACAATGGTATTGGTGTCCTCATCATCCTCCCCTTCTTGAAATGAAGTCGTCCTCGACGGAAGCTCATCTTCCTCACCCAAATAAGGCTTCAAATCTGCAATGTTAAAAGTGGGACTAACCCCAAAATCTGCATGTAGCTCAAGTTTATATGCATTATCATTTATTTTCTCTAACACCTTAAAAGGACCATCAGCACATGGCATTATCTTTAATTTGCGCAAATCAGGAAATCTATCCTTACGCAAATGTAACCAAACAAGATCGCCAGGTGCAAACACAACATGTTTTCTACCCTTATCTCCAGCAAGTTTATATTTAGCATTCATACGCTCAATGCTTCCTTAGTTAACTCATGCATTTTTAAAATCAATTCAGCATGTTGTTTAGCATCAAAATTAACCTTCTCCGAAGATGGAAGAGGCAACAAATCAATAGGTGCACGAGGTAGGAAACCATACACAATTTCAAAAGGGCACATCTTAGTAGTAGAATGCAATGAACGATTATAAGCAAATTCAATATGAGGCAAGCATTCTTCCCACATTTTCTTGTTATTATTGAAAACAGCCCTAAGCATAGTAGACAATGTTCTATTGACTACTTCAGTTTGTCCATTAGTTTGGGCGTGACAAGTAGTACTAAAAAGTAGTTTAGTCCCCAACTTAGCCCATAAACATCTCCAAAAGTGGCTAAGAAATTTAGTATCACGACATGAAATAGTAGTATTTGGCACACCATGCAAGCGAATAATTTCACGAAAGAACAAATCAGCAACATTAACAACATCATCGCTTTTATGACATGGTATAAAGTGTGGCATTTTCGAGAACATATCCACGACAACAAATATGCTATCCCTCCCCTTCTTTGTTCGAGGTAAACCTAAAACAAAGTCCATAGATGTATCCTCCCAAGGAACACTAGGTACAAGCAAAGGCATATATAAACCATGTGGATTGAGTCGTGACTTAGCTTTTTGACATGTAGTGCAGCGAGCAACAAAACGCTCAACATGCCGTCTCATCTTTGGCCAAAAAGAAATGTGTAGCAAGTATATCCTCCGTCTTCTTCACGCCAAAGTGTCCCATTAGTCCTCCTCCATGCGCCTCCTGCAACAACAAAAGACGAATGGAGCTAGCTGGAATGCATAACTTGTTAGAACGAAACACAAATCCATCGTTAACGACGAACATGTTCGATGTTCTACCTTCTTTACAATTCTGCAATACATCTTAAAATTCAGCATCATGCACATAATGATCTTTGATGGTCTCCAAACCAAATATTTTAAAGTCAAGTTGTGAAAGCATAGTATAACGACGAGACAATGCATCAGCAATAACATTTTCTTTACCCTTCTTGTGTTTAATGACATAAGGGAAAGTCTCAATGAATTCAACCCATTTAGCATGTCTACGATTCAGTTTGGCTTGACTTCTAATATGTTTCAAAGATTCATGATCAGAATGTATAACAAATTCTTTGGGCCATAAATAATGTTGCCATGTTTCTAAAGTCCGAACAAGAGCATATAATTCTTTATCATAAGTAGAATAGTTCAGACCTCCTAATCCAATTCCACTAGCATCACATTCAAGCTCAAAAGTCTTATTAAAATCAGGAAGTTGGAGTAAAGGAGCATGTGTCAACTTATCTTTCAATACCGTGAAGGCTTCTTCCTGTGCGGTACCCCAAACAAAAGGCACATCCTTCTTTGTAAGCTCGTTGAGAGGTGCAGCAATGGTGCTAAAATCTCTCACAAAACGCCTATTGAAACCAGCGAGTCCAAGAAAACTCCTCACTTGTGTGACCGTTTTTGGCTACGGCCAACTCTCAATAGCTTCAATCTTCGCTTTATCAACTTCAATTCCCTGTGGAGTAACAACATAGCCAAGAAAAGATACTCGGTCGGTGCAAAAGGTGCACTTTCCAAGGTTACCAAACAAACATGCATCGCGTAGAGCAATAAAAACAACACGTAAATGTTCCAAATGTTCTTCCAAAGATTTGCTATAAATTAGTATATCATCAAAATAGACTACCACAAATCGTCCAATGAAAGCATGTAAAACTTCGTTCATTAGTCTCATGAAAGTACTAGGTGCATTAGTTAACCCAAAAGGCATGACTAACCACTCATATAAACCAAACTTAGTTTTAAATGTTGTTTTCCATTCATCTCCCATTCATACGAATTTGATGGTATCCACTACGCAAATCAACTTTGGAGAATATTGTAGAGCCACTCAATTCATCAATCATATCATCTAGCCTAGGAATAGGATGACGATAACGAATAGTAATATTATTAATGCCTCTACAATCAACACACATACGCGACGTACCATCCTTTTTACGCACTATTATAATAGGAACAGCACAAGGACTAAGAGATTCACGTATATAACCTTTGTCGAGCAGCTCCTGTACTTGACGCATAATCTCCTTCGTCTCCTCTGGATTGGTATGGTATGGTGCACAGTTGGGCAGCGATGCACAGGGAATTAAGTCAATTTGATGCTCAATCCCTCGAATAGGTGGTAATCCCGGTGGCACGTCTTGTGGGAAGACGTCAGCGAACTCCTGCAAAATGTTAGTGACAGCAGGGGGCAAAGAGGAAGGCACGTCCTCGAAAAAAATAATGCCTCTTTGCACACAAAAGCATAGCAAACAGATTTGCTAAAATCGAGCTCATCAATATCAGATTTGGTGGCAAGTAAACATGCACTTTTCAATTTAATTTCAGAAGCAACACTAGATGGTTTATTATTAGGCTTCATTTGTTGCTCAAATTCTTTTGCCACAATCTGATTTTCAATCTTATGTTTCTCCTGTTTTGCTTTATTAGCTCTATTAATATCATCTTTCAAACTGGAATCAGGAGTCATAGGAAGCAAAGTAATATTTTTATCCTTATGAACAAGAGTATACTGATTGTTTCTACCATGGTGTACAGAATTTTTATCAAATTGCCATGGTCTACCAAGTAATAAGGAACATGCTTGCATAGGTACCACATCACAATCAACATAATCAGCATATGTAGAGATACTAAAATGCACACGAACAGTACGTGTTACCTTAACCTTGCCGCTGTTGTTGAACCATTGGGTGTAGTAAGGATGTGGATGTGGTCTTGTGGTGAGAGATAGCTTCTCCACCATCTCCATGCTAGCCAAGTTGTTGCAGCTCCCTCCATCTATGATGACGTGAATAGAACGTTCCTTCACAACTCCCTTTGTATGGAACAAATTATGCCTCTGATTTTGCTCAGCTTGTGTAACCTGCACACTCAAAACACGTTGAGCAACTAAACATTCATACCTGTCAGCATCTTCAGCAGCCATGTATTGCGTCTCATGATCAGAATCATCTCCACCGTGTTCTTCATGTGTAATAAGAGCCAAAGTATCCTCATCATAGTCACTAGTGGACTCATGCCCACCATCCTCGGTAGCAATCATCACACGCTGAGATTTGCATTCTCTCGCATAATGACCTCTTCCCTTACAACGACGACAAATAATATCACTTGTGTGCCCTGTTGATGCCATGGAAGAAGAAGAGCTCTGTGCAGGCCCGGCAGGTGTGCTCTTGGCAGATAGTGGTGGTTGTGCCTGCTTTCTTGTATCACGGTTGGAGGTGGCACATGATGGAGGTGATGGTGCAGTGGAAGTAGAGGATGCACGTGGTGTCCATGATGAAGGTCGACCTGCAGAAAAATTAGTTCGCGCCAATGCCTGTCGATCCTGCACTTCACGTTCAGCTTTACAAGCAAGATGGAATAAACGAGTGATATTATTATACTCCTTATACTCTAGAATGGTCTGAATCTCTCTATTTAATCCACCCATAAAACGTGCAAGCGCTTCATTATCCTCAACAATACCGCATCTAATCATGCCAGTTTGTAATTCCTGATAATATTCCTCTACAGAATTTTTTCCTTGTCTTAAACGCTACAATTTTTGAAGTAATTCACGTTCATAATATGGTGGAACCCAACGAGTACGCATAGCAGTTTTCAAAGCGGCCCAAGTAGTTGGAATATAATTCGGATATAATCTACGATGTTCAGACGACCACACACAAGAAAAACTAGTGAAAGCACAAAGTGCAGCAGCAACACGTCTCTCCTCGGGATATTCTAAACATGTAAAACGTTGTTCGGTTTCTAACTCCCAAGTAAGATATATATCAGGAACATATCTACCCTCAAATGGTGGAATATTCAATTTCAGTTTAGGAAGATGGTCATGATCTCATACCTGAGGGAGAGCCCTACCATTGTGATTATTTGCATGTGGACGACCTGGTGGTTGTGGTGCTGGTGGTTGCACGTAGTTCTGATTTTGATCAACCTCATCCTTGTTGGGGATATAATTATTAGTATGACCCGCTAGGAGGTGCCGGGTCATACTTAAGATGACTCATGAAGCCCAAGACGATTTCTGGATATGACAGGTTAGTTAAGGGCCCAAGGCCCAGAGGGCGACTTAAGGCCCGTAGAGATAAACCGCCATATGTGTGTAACTTGTACTATAAGGCAGGAATAGAGAGAAACCGAGCCGGACAGTGTTTATGAGCCAGCCGGGACTCTATGAGCCGCGAGGCGTCGACCTATGTATATAAAGGGATGACCCGGCGGCGGTTCAGGGCAAGTAACCTAAAATCGAGAGCTAGGTCAAGCGGGTTCGCTCCCTAGTTATCGAGACATAAGCAATCCCACTCAAAACTGGATCGTAGGCTTTTACCTTCACCGTAAGGGGCCGAACCAGTATAAACCCTATGTCCTTTGTCCCGATTAACCCCTTCTTGCTTCCTAGTTGCGATGGCTCCACGACTAAGTCCTTTCGCTAGGACATCTGCCGTGACAATTCCATGATAGTTGGCGCCCACCGTGGGGGCAGCGCACGGTGGATTTGAGTTCTTGAAGGGCAGCTTTGAAGGGCTCAAGGGATACGCTGTGGGCTGGATAACCAAGAGTCGTCGCGGCAAGCTCTACATCGATGACGCAGGCTGGGGCCCCTACGCCGGCTCAATTGAGTACGGGTACCGGGTCCCCTTCGGTGGAATTCACGTCTTCATCGGCCGGATCGGCGAGCCGGGCCCTGAGCCGGACATCTGCACCGACATCGTCGAGAGAGCTCAGCGTGCGAGACCCGCCCAGGCTCCCGCCCGCCATGAAGCGTGCCTTCGTGGGATGCACCCATGGAGGAGAACTTCCTGAAGGATCCGTGTCTGGCGGTGAGACGGCCATCTATTCTGACAGTGAGTCGTCCATGGGTGAGGCGGATACATTGTATCAACTACAAGACGGCGGGCTTGGGGGCTGTTCCGATGGCAGCAGTGTTCTGGACACCTTTGAGCCGCCAAGCAGAGTAGGGATCTTCATGGCTGGCACTCAACCCGGTCAAAACTCTACAGCTGCGGCAGCAATAACCTCTGGGTCAGCGGCAGCTGGGGCAGGAGGCCATGTGCGCCCACCGGCTTAGGTGCTGATAGATCTCACGGATAGGCTGACCACCCTATTAACCGCCACGGTTAATCCGGCGGATCAGGCTGAACATGACGCAGAAGTGGCATGGTTACGTGAGGAAATAGCGCAAGCCAAGGAAAACCTAGCAGCTGAGGACACCAGACTAGCCATAGAACGGGCGGCTTTGGATGCTCGAGCTCAGCAGCTTCAATCAGAAGCGTTCCAACTTACGATGGATTTAAATGCATTAAATGAGGTCATGAGGAGAAGGCACCAGAAGTCCCAATCCCGTCTGCCTTCGATTTATGATCCTAGAAACCTCTTCCGCACACCCGGTGCAGGCCCCAGTAATCCGCCGGAGGTAAAACTGGCTACGACGCCCGGAGCTGGGATGTCGGTTCAACCACGGGTGACGGAACCTCCTCGAGTGAGCACTGCTCCGCCTCAGTATGTACCAACACCGCCGGGTCATTATTCTAACCCGTTGGAGAACATGATCGCCGCGGCGGTGCGATTGGCGACTCTCCGACGGCGATTGAAACACGAAGGGTCAGAGAACTTCTTCAGACGGCTCTGGCACAACAGGAGGCATACTCTTACAGCCGAGACAGGATTCATTCAACCCCTCGCCCAAGCCGGAGCCTGATTTATAGCAGGCATATGGACTCAGCGGCAGTTTCAAGCAACGTCCAGCGTCGTGATCAGCCAGGCGGGCGAGACCCGGCGCGAGATGGGGCCCCTAACTTGGTTAATCAGGATAGGGTATGCCAAGAGGCTGAGCGGGCAGCTCAGCAGGCAATTGAACAGGCGGCTCAGCGGGTGACTTACCAGCCTTTCCCGGTTTATTCGACGACTTCTATTGAGGCAGGCGCGACCACAAGAACGGGAGGTGTCCCTTTCTTAGTACCAGCACTGCGGAATGAGCGTTTGCCCAAGGATTTTAAGGGGCCTCGAAAGGTGCCTAACTACACAGCTGACTTACAGCCCGGGGCGTGGATCGAAAGTTATGAGATGGCCATGGAATTACTGGAGGTCAATGACACGGCAATGGCCATGTACTTCACTATGACACTGGATGGAACGACCCGCACATGGTTAAAGGGACTGACACCTAATTCCATTGGTTCTTGGGCCGAGTTAAAGGCCTAGTTCATTCAGAACTTCAAGGACACCTGCAAGCAGCCTATGT
This sequence comes from Triticum aestivum, assembly GCF_018294505.1. Lineage (NCBI taxonomy): Eukaryota > Viridiplantae > Streptophyta > Magnoliopsida > Poales > Poaceae > Triticum > Triticum aestivum. The sequence continues at coordinate 336,328,703 of NC_057814.1, forward strand.
CGATTGTGGACTTGACTAATTGCAAGCAAGAGGAAGGTGAGTCCACGACCCATTGGGTGCGCCGGGTGAAGGAAATAATACATTATCTGACAAGATGGATGCCGGCTCTGCAGTCTTAATGTTGGAGAAAAATTGCCGTTTTGAACCTCTGAAGCAGAAGCTGGGGTGGCTCAAACGAGGTTGCAGTGACATGGGCCAGCTAATGGCGGCTCTAGTCAAATACGCCAACTCTGATAGTACCAAGGATCCCGCGTCTGATGAAGACAAGACAGGGAAGGGAAAGAAGAACGGCAACGCTAAGGGTCTTCAGCATAACCCGGCGAATCAAGGAGGTAATAATAAATGTAAGGCTGACGGTAGCTCGGAGTTTGTGGCTAATGCACAGGGTAATAATCAACGACGTAAGGCGAGGCCACCTCCTCGGTCTGGCGGGTCAGGTCCCACCCTTGAGCAGTTGCTAAATGAGCCCTGTCCAAGGCACGGTACCCGGGAGAAGCCAGCCAGCCACCTATGGAAAGACTGTACGATCATGAAGGCTTTCAAGAATTCTAACATGTTTGACGGCCATCACGGACCTGGAGGCGGTTCAGGTGGTGGCGGTTTTCATGGCCCGGGTGGCGGTTCAAATTCCAACTTCCAGGGCCCTCAAGGTAACCAAGGTGGTTATCATCAGAAATTTGGCCAAGGAGGACAGCAGCAGTAGCAATCCGGGTATCAAAGTAACCCAAAGCAGCTGAATAGTGGGCAGTATCATGTGTTTACCACCAGTTTATGTAAACGGAATCAGAAGCTTCATAAGAGCGATGTGAACGCTGTTGAGCCGGTAGTCCCTCGTTATCTGAGATGGTCTGAGCAGCCTATTCTGTGGAGTAGGGAGGATCACCCTCCCCGGGTTGATAATCCAGGTCACTTGGCCTTAGTGGTGGCACCCCAAGTTGGTGGATATAAATTCACAAAAGTGCTCATGGATGGAGGCAGTAGCATCAACATCCTCTATTACGAGACCTTCCGTCGCATGGGATTGACTGATAAAAATCTCAAAACGTTAAACACTGTTTTTCATGGAGTAGTGCCTGGTAAATCGGCATACCCAGTGGGTAAGATTGAGCTGGAAGTAGCCTTTGGCGATGAGCATGATTCCAGGGCTGAGAAGTTAACTTTTGAGGTAGTCAAAATCCGGAGCCCGTATCACGCATTGTTTGGACGGCCAGCTTATGCAAAGTTCATGGCACGGGCGTGTTATGTTTACCTGCAGCTCAAGATGCCGGGTCATAAGGGCACAATCACAGTGCATGGGAGTCGGAAGATAGCCTTGGAATGTGAGGAAGGCGATGCTGCTTATGCTGAATCTGTTTGTGCGACAGAGGAATTGAAGTTCTACAAGGACAATGTTGACCCGGCGGACATGACGTCTTTGAAAAAGCCAACCACGGAACATTGAGCCGGTGATGAAGTTTAAGTCGGCCGATGACACCAAGCTTGTTGATTTTGTTCCAGGCGACTCATCTAAGCAGTTCAGTATCAGTGCCAATCTGGATCCCAAATAGGAAAGCACACTCATCGAGTTCATCCGTGAGAACCGGGACATCTTTGCATGGAAACCTTCTGACATGCCGGGTGTACCGAGAGAACTCGCTGAGCACACTCTTAATATTGATCCAAAATTTAAACCTGTCAAACAGTTTCTTCGGCGGTTTAATGAGGAGAGGCGTAAAGTTATTGGTGAGGAGGTGGCCCGGCTTTTGGCGGCCGGGTTTATTGTTGAAGTTTTTCACCCAGAGTGGTTGGCTAACCCGGTGCTTGTACTCAAAAAGAACGGCACCTGGTGTATGTGTGTGGATTACACGGACTTAAACAAGGCTTGTCCGGCTGATCCTTTTGCTCTTCCTCGTATTGATCAAATCATTGATGCTACGGCGGGTTGTGAGCGTTTGAGCTTTTTGGATGCTTATTCTGTATATCATCAGATCAAAATGGCAGTTAAGGACCAGGAGAAGACGGCTTTCATCACTCCGTTTGGAGCCTTCTGTTATGTGTCTATGCCCTTTGGGCTTAAAAGTGCCCAGGCGACTTATCAGCGATGTGTGCAGAACTGTCTCCATAGTCAGATTGGGCACAATGTTCATGCTTATGTGGATGACATTGTGGTGAAGTCTGGAGAGAAGGACACCTTGATAAATGATATCAAGGAAACCTTTGATAATCTCCGGGTCTACAAGATGATGCTTAACCCGGCCAAGTGCATTTTTGGAGTGCTAGCTGGCAAGCTTTTGGGTTTTCTGGTCTCTAACAGAGGCATTGAGGCTAACCCGGAGGAGATCAAGCCAATCACCTCTTTGGCTAAGCCGGCGTGTATCAATGATGTTCAGCGTCTAGCGGGTCGTATTGCTGTTTTAAGCCAGTTCATAAGCCGGTTAGGTGAGAAGGCCATACCGCTGTATCAGATGATGAAGAAGACGGACGACTTTGTCTGGAGTGATGCTGCTAACGCTGCCTTTGAAGATTTGAAGAGACAGTTATCTTAGCCGTCGGTCCTTGCTACTCCTATTGATAAGGAGCCCTTACTGCTGTATGTGGCTGCTAACACACGTGCCGTCAGTGTGGCCATTGTGGTGGAACGCAAGGAGGCTGGCAAGGAACATCCGGTTCAACGGCCAGTTTACTACATCAGTGAAGTGCTTATTGAGTCCAAGCAAAGATATCCACTTTGGCAGAGACTTGTTTATGGGGTGTTCATGGCAAGCCGGAAGCTTAAGCAATACTTCCAGGGTCACCCCATCACTGTGGTCAGTTCTGCTCCTTTGGGAGATATCATTCAAAACAGAGAAGCCACAGGACGAGTCGCCAAGTGGGCCATTGAACTTGGGCCTCATGGTTTAAAGTATGTGCCACGCACCGCTATTAAGTCTCAAGCACTGGTGGACTTCATCAACGATTGGACGGAGCTGCAGATGCCTGAAGAAAAGCCGGACAACACATATTGGACTATTCATTTTGATGGGTCCAGGCAAATGGAAGGCTCGGGGGCTGGAGTTGTCTTATCTTCCCCTCGAGGTGAAAATTTTTGTTATGTACTCCGGTTGATGTTTCCCTGTACTAACAATGCAGCTGATTATGAGACCTTGCTCCATGGTCTTCGGATGGCTAAGGAGATGAACTTAAGCCGGGTAAGGTGCTTTGGCGATTCAGATTTGTTGGCTCAACAAGTATTAGGCAAGTGGGATTCCAAGGATCCTCTCATGGCGGCTTATCGCCGTGAAGTTGATGCCATTGCTGGACACTTCAAAGGTTACCAGAGGAAGACTTGGCTGTTCCTGAACCGGAAGCACAGTTGGTGGCGGCTCGTCACGTCATCCCAGATTGGACAGTGCCATATTTGGCTTACATGACCCGGGTGCGCTGCCTGAGGACGAAACCTTGGCTAGGCAGATAACCCGGCGGTTTAAGTCAATGACGATTGCCAATGGGGAGTTACATCATCGCAGTGTCACTGGGGCGTTTCAACGTTGTGTTTCTCCTGAGGAGGGTCAAGAGATTCTTCGTGAGATTCATGAAGGAGATTGTGGCCATCATGCCGGTTCTAAATCCCTTGTGGCCAAGGCTTTTCGTCATGGATTTTATTGGCTGACGGCTCATGCTGACATGGAAGATCTGGTCAGTAAATGTGACGGTTGTTAGAAATTCTCACGACGGGCTCATGTACCGGCTCAAGAATTGGGGATGATTCCAATTACTTGGCCGTTTGCAGTCTGGGGACTTGACATGGTTGGGCCTTTCAAAAGGTCCAAAGATAAAAAGACCCACCTCTTGGTGGCGGTTGACAAATTCACAAAGTGGGTTGAGGCAGAGCCAGTCAGTAAGTGTGATGCAGCCACGGCGGTTCAATTCATGAAAAAGGTGATCTTTCGCTTTAGTTTTCCACACAGTATTATAACTGACAATGGTACTAATCTGTCCAAGGGTGCCATGGAGGAGTTCTGTCAACGTGAGCATATCCGGCTTGATGTTTCATCAGTAGCTCACCCCCAATCCAATGGGCAGGCTGAAAGAGCCAATCAGGAAATCTTGAAAGGCATCAGGCCCCGGCTTATGGTTCCTTTGCAGCGGACGTCGGGTTGTTGGGTAGAAGAGCTACCTTCTGTGATATGTAGCATCAATACTACCCCCAACAGGTCTACAGGTTACACGCCTTTCTTCATGGTTTATGGTGCAGAGGCGGTTCTACCTAGTGACATCCGTCATGACTCGCCCCGCGGGGCGGCTTACGTTGAAGCTAATAATGAACAAGCCCGTCGGGATGCACTTGACCTGTTAGATGAGAAGCGCGACTTAGCAGCAGCCCGCTCGGCGATTTACCAACAGGACCTGCGCCGTTATCACAGCCGCCGGGTTAAGTCCTGAACCTTTCAAGAAGGTGACTTGGTGCTCCGGCTCATCCAGGATCAGTCTGATGCACACAAGCTATCCCCACCTTGGGAAGGACCCTTTGTGGTCAGCAAGAACCTGAACAATGGGTCATACTACCTTATCGATGTTCGAGAGCACAAAGACTCACGTAAGTCGGAGGAGGAGACCCGTCGGCCGTGGAATATTGCTCATCTTCGACCTTACTACACTTGAGCCATAGGCTCTCATGATGTACATATTTTGATGATGTATATATTATCATAAGTAATAAAGCAGGACCTCTGTCCTTTTCATCCTCAATAATCATATGTCTTTATTATTCTAATTCTAAAATGACCAATTGGGGGCTGATCGTATTCGAATCTAGTTTAACCCTCTCGGTCTAGCTCATGATCGTATTCGAATCTAGCCGTTAAAACCCATGATCACTAGGGGGCTTCCTGTTCAAACATAGGTCATATTCGAACCAAAGAGAACACAACTGTCGGTACCCTTTTGATTGGCACACTGCCAAACCCACTAGGGGGCTTCTTGATCGTATTCGAATCATAGCTCAACCCCTTTGGGTTCGACGTTGATCGTATTCGAATCGGCGTCGTTAAAAAACTCTCAAGGTCATTTGGGGGCTTCCTGTTCAAACATAGGTCGTATTCGAACCAAAGAGAACATAGCTGTCGGTACCCTCCTGATCGGCGCAACACCAAAGGCACTGGTGGCTACATGATCGTATTCGAATCCTAGCTTAACCCCTTTGGAACGGTTTACTGATCGTATTCGAATCAGAAGCCTTAAAATTTTGTCTAAATTTTTTGCAAACAATCTTTTGAGTTTGTCTTGAGACTTTTTTTTATCATATTTGAAGCGTATAACGAGTGGCTTCTATTTAACCCGGCTTGACCTTAGTCAATAAGTCGCCAGCGTATAAGAGTCATCATATGTATGGAAGTGCCGGCTTCTACAAGATTGGGTTATCAACCTTACTGTTCGGATCACATAAACCGGCAGTACAAATCAAATGATCACAGGTATGATACTATAGTTGTGTTTCAAAGCTGTAATTGGTAACAGGCTTATCTATGACTCTTTTTCATGTTTTGGGTTTCATGTAAGATATATGACCCGCCCTGCGGTAAGCCGCCAAGGGTCTTGTGATTTATTTCTATATGCAGGACAGTTTAAGAAAACCTTCTTAAGCATAAGGAAAACAGATGATAAGTATAATACGGGTGAATATAAGATGGCGGCTTAACAGTGTTGAGCACCAAACACATGCACGATGGCACGACAAAATGTATTTCTACCCTATTACATGACTCCCGAGTCCAAATGATTAACATTGTTTTTTCAGCAAAACACAAATATGAGCCGCCCGGAATCAATTGTTTTGTTGGCCTGAAGCTTCCGGATCATCCCTTTCCGCTCCTCCATCTTGTTCCCTGTCCTGGAAGGTCGATGATGACCAGTCAATGCCACTCAAAGCTTCAAATTCAGCTTCATCATCAATTAATCCGGCCAGGTCAACTTCAGGGGCGAAGGTATGCTTACGAATTGGAGGGATCAGGCTGATCACTTCATAATGTGGCGTTGGAATTCTCTGATTTTCTGCGTCATAACCCGGTTGGTACTTGGTAAGATCTGTGTCATTACCAATCAGGGTGGCCACACGGCGTATTTCCTTCACACAAGCGGTGAAGTCCTTCTGTTCAAATGTTGTGCCGTCCTCCTTCAGGCTTGGATATCCAATGGCGATGTCGGTCGGGTCTAGCTCCGGTAGCCACGCCTTGGCCCGGCTTAATGCAGCTACGGCTCCGGCTCTCGCAGAAGATCGCCTTAATTCATTGAACCGCTAAGGTAGCACCGCAAGCCGTTTTAGTACATCCTCCAGGAGGGTGGGAACTTCATTCGACAGGGCCACTGCGGCTAAGGCACGCTAAGACTTGGTGAACAGTTGTTCCACCAGTGTATAAACCGCCTTCAGCTTTATCAGCATGCTTTGGTTAAGATTTGAACTCCTGGGGCCTGTATTACAATCTCAGGTGAGTTGATGACAGTTTATATGTTATTAGAAAGATTTAAATATTTAACACTTGCAGGATGACTCACCAAAAATTGCTGAGACCATCTGAGATATATGGCGTTTTAAGCCGGATAATTCGGCGGTCGCTTCTGCAAGAGCCACCTCTGCTTTCTCAAGCTGATTGGTCAAAGCGATTTTTTCGTCAGCCCAGACCTTTTTCTCCACTTCAAAGCCCTTTTTTAGTTTTTCTTGTTTAGATACACTGAATTCAAATTTGGAGTTGGCTCTTTGGGTTTCAGTCTCTTGTGCTTCCAGGCGGTTCTTCAAATCAGATACTTCTGATTCAAGTTGACTAGTGGTGGCCTGTACAAATATCGGGTCAAAATCAGGATTTTCATGAGGCAATATTAAGTCCCAAGTCTTTTGCAAGCAATAACACTTGGCACTTGGGGGCTAATGTATACTAAAGAATTTTGCTTAAAGTGGCGGTTCATGATAGTAAGTCCCAAGCACTTTGCAAGCAAAGATACTTGGCACTTGGGGTCTAATGCATATTGCTGTTACAAAGTATTTTATTTGATTCAAGCATGTTAAGGACCGGTTCAAACATGCTGCTTAATCCCGCCCTTGGGGGCTACAGCGTAAGCCGGATTTCTTATATCTCTTGTCCACACATATTACTAATGTTATCAGCTTGTTTCTAAGTCTACAGCATATTTCATCATAAGCAATAGACTTGGGGGCTGGCGTAGTAAGGATAAATAAGTACAGAGAAAGGATTGTACCTCAAACTTCTGCTACATCTGCTTCACCATGTCAATTTCTATGCCACGGCTGATGTGCACTTGGCTCATATAGCCAGAAAAAGATTTCTCCGATACTCATGTGAGTATAATCAGCGACATCAAGCTTAGCTCTGCAGCGTTCCAGAAGTTCCTCCTTGGCAGAACACTTGGCCAGCACGGTTGGCCTGCCCGGCTCAACAAAGTCGGTCTTGGTAATTATGACATCATGGTCTTGAGGATCATCCGTCCTGGCCGGGCTAGGGACTTCCGGGTTCTCAGAATCATCGACGGTTTGCTTGGCAGGCAGGTCAGCAGTGGGTGTTGGTATGTCATGGGCTGGCTTAGGCGGCGGCTCATGAGTGGAGGCTTCAGGTGCGGCCGTTCCAAGTTCTGGCTCATTTAAGATCGGTTCTTCGGCCGGCTTGTTCTTCTTCGCCCTTTTGCTGGGCTTTGCTTGTCCGCTGCATAAGATCAAAAGGTCAGTACAAATACAACAAAATGAAATGAACACAAGATAAGTAGGTTATCTTTACCCTGTAGCAGTTTTAAAAGTCGGCAAATTGGACTGCATTGACTCGCCGGAGGAAGGTGAAGTTTCCTGATAATTTGAGTCAGAAGAATTGAGTGGTTGACGAGTGAGACCCGCCAAAGGATAACAAGGATTTAAATCAGAGATGACCTCGTTCCGGCGCTTCCTTGGTACATTGGGTAAGCCGGAGGAGAGTTCCGCATCTTTACTGGTCCGGGTCTGCCTCCGGCTCTCATGAATCGGTCGCTTCAAAAGAAATTGAGGATCGTGATAAGCTAAGGGATGTGAAAATCTTACTTTCCAGGTTACTCTTCGGATTTTCTGTCTTGGCAAAGGCTCGGAGTCGGAGGAAATGATAGTTACCTCTTCAGCTTTTCCACGACTGGTTCCCATGTCTTCCTGCTGGTAATCAGTGTCAATAAGGTGTTTAAAAAAGGAGCCAAGAGAGTCAAGGGTTACCTCTGACTCAGAAGACTCTTCTAGCCGAAGCAAGTCAGAGGCGGTGGCTTTCTTGCCCTTCTTCTTTGTAGCCTCTTTTCTGGCGGCTTTCTTGGCCTTCCTGGCCTTTTTTGCAGCTTCATGATCATGTTTGACTTTCCAGAATTTGTAGCCAGCCTGTGAAAAATAGTGAGAATCTGAGTAAAAGACAAAATCCTAAGGGTAAAAGTAAGATTACTCAAGTTTGGCGGCTTACCGCTAGAGCCGGGTTAGCTTTGCAGAAAGGACTTAAGCAAAACTTGCCACAATCTGCTAGGCTCTCCTTCAAGAGCGACTTTGTTGTATCATCAATGACATCTTCAGGTAAATCGACAGAACTGTGCCGCAGAGAATCATTTTGCTCGCCTAAATAGGTGCACATCAGACCGGAGCGGTAGCTTAATGGAATGATCCGCCAAGCAACCCAGACCCGGACCAAATCGATGCCACTCAAACCATTCCCCAGAAGAGCCCTGATCTTGGCCAAAGTGGGGGCGAGCGTTTTGCGTTCGGCGGCTGTTATTTTATCCGGAAGTGGATGGTCAGATTCCAGACGCAGAGCACGAAAGCCGGGCAGAGGATTTTCTTAAGCCAGAGAAGTGTCTTGACAATAGAACCATGTCTAATTCCAGTCTTTGGGATGACTCGGCGGGTTGGCATAAGGAAAAATTGCGTCTCTCCGACGTTGGATTGAAACACCACCAAGTTCCAAGCTTTGGCCGTTGGCACATCCATTCCGGCGGTTCAAGTAAAACAGCTCTCTGAAGAGTAACATATTGGGTTCTTCTCCAAGATATACTTCACTCAACACTTGGAAATTGCAAATATTAGACACGGAATTGGGTCCGATGTCTTGAGGACGGAGGTCGAAGAAGTGCAGGACGTCTCTGAAGAATTTTGAGCCGGGTGGTGAAAAACCCCAGTTCATGTGATCCGTGAAAATAATAACTTCCCCCTCTTTGGGCTGAGGAATTTCTTTCTCCGGATTAGGAGCACGATAAGACATGACCTCCTTCTTCGGCAGATAGCCGGTCTTTACAAAGTCATCCAGCGTACAGTCTCTGACGATGGATTTAACCCAGTTGCATGTATTGGGTGTTTTTGGTGCCATTATGATGAAAGCCTAAGGCAGAGTAAAGATTCCCGGTTCAAATTTAAGCCGGAGAGAAATATTTCCATGTGTATGCAAGATGGCGGCTTATAAAAGGGGCCTAATGGTATATGGTTAATTATGTCAGATTATTTAAGCCGCCATGAGCAGTTAAGTTATTTGAGCCGCCATGTGTGGTGGATGTTATCTATTGAGCATTATAATTTAAGTCGGTGGAATGAGCCGCCATGGCTAGGTGGATCTATCAAGACGCATACGTTGATTAAGTGTCACAAAAATAGGTTTCACAGATTGCAATCATTATTTTGGATCAACGGATGCTCAGAGAAGGAAAAATATTCTAGACCTAAAAACCAGTACAAAGGAGTTCATCAGTTCTAAAGAGGCCTTTGTACAAGAAAAGGGGATCTACTAGCATCTGAAATGGATGCGAAACAGCTACCGCATGAGTTTCATACTTCTTTTAGATCAAAAGAGGATGCAGTGGAGAAACCACGAAGAATCCGTGATGAATAGTGAAGAACTCGCAAACCCTAATGTAGATCTAAGGTGCGGAAAAGCAGAGACTTATGGACGCAGATCTACTGTGGAGGGTCGCCGCCGTTCTCTGGAAAAGCTTAGGTTGATGCAGCGGCCGGGGTCGAGGAAGGCGAAGTGCGCTGCGGCGGCGGCGAAGCTCGAACAGCAGTAGGGTCGCGAGAGGAAGAAGACATTGGAAAGGGGGAGAATGAAGAAAGACCAGTCATGCCTATTTATAAGGAAAAGACTTATAAGTGGGCACGAAAAACGAGGAGGACGAAAATTATGGGTATCCAGCTTGTCAGGACACCTCGATTCTCAGGATGGTTATTAAAGAAAGGATCTGTTGAGATATATTGGATAAAATAAGAATTAATGATAGATGACGTCATGGTGGGTCATTGCAAATCCAGAAGATGACGTCATGGCGGGTTACAAATTTCCGTTCGATAGAGAGCAGACGATTTTTCCTAAGGTGTTGAAGATTGACATGAACCAGTTCAAATCAATCTGGGGCCTAACGTTGGGGATATATTTATTAGTATGACCTACCAGGAGGCGCCGGGTCATACTTAAGACGACTCATGAAGCCCAAGACGATTTTTGGAGATGACGGGTTAGTTAAGGGCCCAAGGCCCAGAGGGCGACTTAAGGCCCATAGAGATAAACCGCCATATGTGTGTAACTTGTACTATAAGGCAGGAATAGAGAGAAACCGAGCCGGACACTGTTTATGAGCCGGCCGGGACTCTATGAGCCACGGGGCGTCGACCTCTGTATATAAAGGGACGAATCAGCGGCAGTTCAGGGCAAGTAACCTAAAATTGAGAGCTAGGTCAAGCGGATTCGCTCCCTAGTTATCGAGACATAAGCAATCCCACTCAAAACTGGATCGTAGGCTTTTACCTTCACCATAAGGGGCCGAACCAGTATAAACCCCGTGTCCTTTGTCCCGATTAACCCCTTCTTGCTTCCTAGTTGCGATGGCTCCACGACTAAGTCCTTTCGCTAGGACATCCGCCGTGACAATTCCACGACAATCCTCATAATCTCTCGCATAATCATCCTCCGCATCAGCAGCAGGAGCCACAGAAGTATCAACAGCATCACCAACAGTTTGGCCTAGCTGAAGAAGGACATGGCTCGCTCGGCGGAGGTCTGTTTCGCGACATGGAGGTAGTCGTCGTCGTCGTCGTCGTCGTTGTTGTTGTTGTTGTTGTTGTTGTTGCAGAGGTGCGGCAGGTGCAGCTGGTGGTGGAAGACGCGCAAGCAGTTCATTAAATCTGTTATCGAGCTTTGTTTCGAATGTCTTCTCAAAGCCAGTGATCTTCTCCATGGCCTCTTCAAAATTGTTCAGCACATCTTGCACCTGTTCAGTCATCATTTGCTGAAACTTATCATGAAGCTCCTTGTTCGTTAAGTTCTCCCAGTCAATCTCGTCGGCTTGTGATCCTGGCATGGTTAGTAGCAATAGAAACACACAAGAATATGATCCTACAGACTACTAACAAGTGGTGGTGGTGGTGTGTGTCACAAATCCGTCAAGCAAATCTCAAATTCATACCAGTTCTTACCCAGCAGCAGGGGGTGATCGACAACCGACGTAGTCAAAACTCCCAAAGCTTGGATAGAGCGATTACCAGGAGAGTCAAACGCACGATGTAGATGTATGTGGAGCTGGGAAGGCTTATAATATGGTAGCAAAAAGGGTCAGCAATAATCAATTCAGATATGCAAAGTTGAATAAACGCTCAACGACTGTACTGTGCTGGTCCTAGGCTAGACCGTGCTAGAGACGCGAGCCTAGAACACTAACAAAATCACGGCGCTGCACGTAAACAAGGGAGGAGCACACTCTGATTTTTTTTCTCTTTTTTTGCACTTTTTTCTCTTTGTTTTTTGCTCCGCAGCAAATTTTTTTTCGAAAAAGTCTACAAATGGCCTAAAAACTGCCTAGCCAGAATTTTCCAGACTTTTTTTTTGAAACTGGAACTATTTTTCTACTATGGATAGCACAGAATTTCGTGAGTCCGACTTCGTCACGACTCGGAGCATGGCGTGATCTGGAAATCAAAAACAAAGCAACAATTACTGGACTCGGACTAGGACTGGTGGCGGAGATGAATCTGGTGGAAACTCGGACTGGTGGCAGATATATGCAGGGCGGTGGAACACGTACTGGTGGCGAATCTGTGATGGAGGTGAACTCGGATTAGCGTGATGGCGGTGGATATGTGGTATATGGTAGCGGCGATGAGGATGGTGGTATATGGCAGTGGTGATGACGATGGTGGTATATGGCAGCGGTGATGATGATGGTGGTATATGGCAGTGGTGACGACGATGGTGGTATATGGCAGCAGTGATGACGATGGTGCGGCGGCGGCGTGACAACTTGTGAATACAACTCGAAACTCTAAAGTACTAGACGCTAAGACCAGCAACTTGACACGACGATGCAACCGCAAATTCAACAAAGCAAATACAGAAAAAGATTATGCAAAGGCTCAGATTGGTTCGGATAAGATGAACTAACCCTAAATTTTTTTTGGCTTTTTCGTGGACTATAGGTATGAAGAATAGACTCGATATAAACTACGTAAAACTGTAAAATCTCACCGAGCAACCTGGAAATCTGATACTACTTGATAGAGGCAAAGATGTCCCGTCTTTCGATGAGATGGTGGCTATCGTTTTGGAGGAAGTCGACTTTGACGATCCGACTACGAACGTCCGAGGATGTCGCGCCTTAGCAATTGCTAAACCAACTCCGAGAGACTATTGACCACACCGGAGCATGATCAACCTGACCACGAAGGTCTGTTTCCTTCAGGCAAACAAAGAACAAGCAAGAAACTAATATTGCAATCTGGATATTGCGAATATAAGAGGAAAGCTTTATTAATGAAGGTGGGGTTCTGTGACGCCTTTGTCTGGTCGTTGAACACAAACGAAGTACGCGAAGTTCCAGCTATGGCGAACTTTTAATCTAAACAAAATCCAAATTCTAAACGGTGCCCTAAGGTCTGTATATATGGAGGAAGAGGGGGGAATTTCGTGGCCCTTGGGGAAGGGGTCCGAAACCAACCATAAATCTTGTTTCCCCACACATACGGACTCTAAAAACAGCCTATACTTATGTATTTCAAAATTACATGGGCCTGGCCCAATAATAAGGCGACGCAACACCTAGAATAGCCTCTGGACGAAATTTATGAAGTGGCATCTTGTATATTTCGTCCAAGGCTTTATGCACTCCTTATGGTGGCTTCAAAGTCTTGAAATCATCACATGTAACTACGTTCTTTTTCCCCTTGCGCATGCCATCAACTCCATGCTTGTTGTTGCTCCAATGGTTGTCCTTCTCCAAGCTAGGCCCTTCATTTGTAAGCAAAACAAATGTATCCAATTTAGGCAGCATCATATTCTCATGAACATTAGAATCATTACCAAGAAACGAAAGTACTCGGTAATTTAATTGGCGTGCGCGAGCTCTAGTAATTGGTCCAGTATATGTAACAGTAGGGGCTGTGGGTGTAACAATTGTATTGATGTCCTCATCACCATGGCCATATTTTGATATATCAGAGAGAAAGAGATGAGTATGAGAGTGAGATGAGGCACTTGGGTGAAAGTCAAAGAAATTCCCAAGTGATTAAGTCGAAATGAGTTGATTCAAAACTCAAATTCAAATAAAAAATGCAATAAAATCTAGAAAAAGAAAGAGGGCATAAACTAGGGTGTCACATACTCTGTATGATAATGTAATATATGGGCACAGGGATTGCTGGGAAATGCAGGTACTCCTCAAGCACGCCACCACATGTGGTCCTATCAAAATAACAGTCGACTAAAAATAAATAGGTCAGTCAATTTTTTTATGAACCGTCCGATCTACAAGAAACGGGAAGGTGGCCTTCGTCTACCTCCCGCCAGTCACTGTTGACGACCTTTCTCGAACTGCCAGCGACCACCGGCCCAGACCCTGCTTCCGCCACCCCGCCCTCCCCTCGACCTCACACCACCGCTGTGCTCGGTAGCGCCCCCCGGCCATCCCTTTAAGCCCGACCGACCTCCAGATCGGGCGCCAGCAGCTCCTACGCCCCACACACCCCTAAGATACACCGAGGCGCTGCATCCCCGGCATAATAGGCAGACTAGCTCCTATTATGCCGGGGAATGCTTCCTTTAACTGGGAATCAACTAACCAGGAATTGAAATCCAGGGGGCGACGGACCTCTAGCTAAGGTGAAATAGTATATGAGGAGAAACCTTGTGCATCGCGAGTTACTAGGAACATCTAGTATCAGGAAGAAGGTGTTGGAAGAAGCGGACAACTAGTGTCTTCTGTGGGATGAATACCGTGCAAGCAGACACGTAAGATTTGCACGAGTAGGGGAAGAGGATTACCATTTCCGGTTGCCAGCATTGTGTCCTCCTGATATCGCGGTGATGTTCTTCTTTTTACCGAGGGAACCGATGTTTTGGAGGAGGGTGGAGCCTTGGATGAACCCATGGCAAATTGTTGACTGTGTTGCGGTGGCCGTCTGTCGGCGGAGGGGAAGCAGATTCGAGGCGGCGAAGGACGGCGTAGCGGGAACAACCCTGGTGCGGTGGACGGTGGCGACAATGGAGCGGCAGCGGTGAGGCACAGGACGGCATGGTTGAACTGGCTCGGGTACAGCACACGTCGGCGTCCTGGAGGTAGCTCGGCCTTGGCTTCAACTACTAGTCGTGGAGGGCAATGCGGTTGCGGTTGCGGTGGACGACGATGTCGGGGTATCGGTTCCGGCGTGATGGAGGAGGGCGGCGGTTGATGGGTGGGATGGGGTGGCGGACGGAGGACGCCAGGGTTTCGCGTCTGGTTGAGAGGTAGTTTTGGCGCCCACGAAGTACGAATGGGGAATCAGACGGGGGGCGGGGGGAGCTAAGGGGGAGCCATGTTTCGGTCTGGGACGCGCTTGTTTTTGGTTTTTTTGAACAGATGGGACGCCCTTGTTTGAAATTTGGGGAAAGTACAAACTTCGCCCCCTCTTAAATTTCGGGCCTACTGCCGGTCGTGGGTAGGACGGTAATCCCAGGTGTCCCAAATAGTGGGCGGGGGCGATTTCGGCCGAGCGCATGTGTGCTTAGGCGGCCACGGTGTATGAATGTTTTTCGGAGGCGGTTGCGTGGCGGCTAGATGAAGCTACAAACCTACCCCGGTTTAGACCTTTGGATGTCGGGCCTGTAGGTTTCACGGGTGGGAGTTAGAAAAGTAATTTCCTTCTACCAAACATTGGTCTCACGCGGTTTCGGGCGAGTAGAAGCTCTTTTGGCGCTTCGTTCAAAATTTTGAAACAGAAGCATTCACGTTTAGAGTACTCTTGAACTTTGAGGATTGACCTAAATAGACAACGTTAAATTTGACCTTGTATGTTTGAAAACCTCATTAAATTATGCGCTTCTTTTTGAAATTTTGACACTTGAAAATCCTGTAACTATGATTATTTTGGAATGGAGGAGGTAAATTTGAATCTATTTTGTACATGACTATATATGCTATTATGTACAAAAGCAGAGCAAAGATTGGTGCCCCCATAATTTCAGTATGATTTACAAATGCCATGATATCGAATTCAAATAATTGAGTGGACTTCATGTTGAATTCGAATTTTTTAAACCATCTTAAGTTGAATTCAAATGTATGCTAGTTCATAGCTAGCTATTTATATTGTGTAACTTTTGTATGTATAATGTGCTTTACACACACAACATGAACTATACTCACGTTTATATTCGATTGCTAAAGCGATGCATTGTCTGGAGTTCAAAATACTAACTCCGTGGATCAATTATGTCGAATAATAACATAGACATGCTCAAATTTGATAGAATATATATGTCTGATGGATCAATGACCGTTCCTTACACGAATTGCCAATATCATGATCCCATCCTAATATTTGGATACAATTTATATTTTTAATCAATGTGTACATTAGTCTTTTACGTGTAGTTTCACTCTCCATAGGCCCCTCCTCACACACACACTGACTTTCTCTCTCACACATACGCACATACGGTGTGTATCCATCGGTGGTCTCTCACACATGCTCACACACACTCTCCCGAGGTGTCTTTCTCGCAGACATGCTCTCGATATAACCCTCCCTCCCTCTCATAACCATTTACGACTGTTTTCACTAACCTTAATCACAAGCACTCTTCCTCTCACAAGCATGCACACGCACAATCCCCATCGACCCTTTCTATATACATAGACCTGCCTACATGTCTCCCGCACGCACATTATCGTTAGGCTTGTCTCTCACGCATTGTCTCCACCTCTCTTCCTAATTGACGAGTATGATTCTAGCAGAGCATTCTGTAGGATGCCCCTTAAAGTTAGGTTGGATGAATAGTAATATCAGAGATAAGGGGTTACCTTAGTTCGAGGACCTAGGGTTAAAAATCCTAGCCGGCTTTGTCAGTGGACCCAAAGTACTTCACGACTCTGCTATCTTTGTCTTGTATGACTAGTCCTCCATGGGTCTCCCTAAATGCGTCACAGGCCGACCAATGTGGCGCAGGATGGAACCGAAACAAGGGCCTCACCTCGGCCCACCGGACCTCACGCGGTGACGCACCCTCTGCCCCCAGGTCTCATTATCTTCTCACACCCACACATACCAACACAGACACCACACAAAATATTTTCTCCTCGTGCCTCTATCCCCTCTCCCCTTGCATATACACACTCAAGGGCATCTCTTGCCATGACATCCTATTCGTCTCTCTCTCTCTAGACCTCTCTCATTTCTC